>NC_091793.1:97118653-97428076 GCF_041296235.1 Equus asinus
TAATTCTTTTTTAGTGAGATATTCAGATCACTGATGCCAGGGCTGCTTATATAATTTAAATTACCCAGATATTTACCCTAAAACTTCATTCCGAACTTCATGCCAAAATCAAAATTAACAGTAAAATATTTAGAATCAATTGAAGTGAGGCTGTTCCTTTAAAAAACATCCTAATCTTTTGTAACCTAAACCAACAGTCTAAGAGCACAAATGTTCAGACATAGACACTGCATTTTTACATGGCCTCTTAAGTGTTCACACTCCTACAAGGGCTGTCAGACCTGCTAAATGGCTTAGCCAAATTCCTCTTGAATCTTTTTATAATACAATGATGCATAAGTGTAAGTCAACATAGCATTTGACTCTTCAAATACCACACCAAAAAGCTCTTTACATACACAACTCAATCCATAGGACGGATTCGAAGTAATTCCACAGGAATATCTGTAACTTTACGTACTCCTTGCATATTATAACCGATTATTAAACTTACATGCAATTCTTCCTGCAGCAAAAACTCACTCTAAAATTCCCTACCTTTGTTTCGAATGGATCCACCTCATTCAAATTATGAACTTTACCCTGAATAAATGAATGTAAGTCTACAGAATGCAGACTTTTGTAAATGCTAACAACAAATTTCCTGTTTTCATTCCAAAATAATTATTTCAAATAATATGCAAAATAATTTATTTATTAAACACATGTAATGAAAAATAAAGCTGACAACAAAAGAGTGAAAGTCTCAGAAAAATAAAATTCTCCCTTTTTATAAAGTTTTTGTCATATTGCATTTTAATCTTTTATTCTTTTCTGTCCTTGTCTCCAGTAGATTCAGAGTTCCTAGGGCAAAGACCATAGTTTAGTGATTTTTCTCTCCTCAGTACCACTTATATTGCCTTAGACATGGGGAACAAGCTTTTTAAAAATATTTTTATCGACTGTCGAACGAGTAGAACTTTTCCAGGACTTCCTGAAAGATTTTCAAATCATTTAGCTTTGACTTGGATTTTGAGACTAATAAGTAAAAGGCAAATTGCTTTGAATAGGAAAAGTTATCCATAAATAATTGAAAACGTGTTTTTTCTTAAACAGAGATGGTCATTCTTTCTAAGTGATGATTATTTTCTTCTTCAAATATTGGTGGTCATGATAGATACGCCACACCTTTTTTAAACTCAAGAAAAGAACCAATTCTTATTTTATTTTCACTTAGTCTTTATAAAGTATTTCAGTTGTCTAAGTCTGTCCATTTTATGTTTTTAAGACATAATTTAGCATTTTAAAATATCGTACTTTCCTCACTCTTCCAGAAACGTGTGATAATCTAGTCACACGTGTCAATTAAAAGATTGCTCGCTGCTTCATTAGATGGCAGAGATTCAACGGAGTTTCCAACAAAGTGAAGCTTGATGCATTGCCAGTCTTTTATTGTAAAGTCTATATTTCGGTCATTACGCTTCTGCAGACAGATTCAAGTAGAACTATTTTCTATTAAACAGCTCAGCTGACCATCAGTGGTTCTGAATTCTCAGTGCCTTTCTTCAGAATACACATGCAAATGCCCCTTTATTGGTTTTGATTTGAAAATTGTGGCATGGGTCCCGGGTATCTATATGTGGCATTGCCTCAAATAATTCTCCCTTGCACTCAAAAACCAGTGCTGACCTCCATGACGTCAAGGCTCCAGGGTCATATCAGATGTGAGCTTTCATTTTTGTTTTCAACTTAGTAATATACAGTATGTTAATATTATAGGACCAAACCCCTAAAATGTGGAATAAAGACCACATTAATTTTCTGATCTTTTAGCACCAAACTGTTAAAGTAAAACAATATATATGAAGGTCCTAAATATTCAGAAATTCTTCAGTTGCAATGCTGTGATTTTTAATGATCTTTAACTTTTATTTTCTGCTTATTCATATTTGAAAATACACAGAAATATATTTTAAAATACATTTAATTCCTTTTTAAATCATAACAATTTTTAAAATGACTCCAAACATGTAAATACAGGGATGATGATAAAATTATTGAAATGTAAAGAGGGAAACATTCTTTTTCTGTAACATGAAAAATTTTATAAAGGAATCAGGATTGTTTGGATAATGCTAGCTTGAGACAATAGGAACCGGAATGCTGTGACATGGAGTCTCGTTCTTTATGTATTAATAACAGCTTTCTGAGCTCACATATGCACTTTCAGATTTTAAGCAATTAGTTTGCAGATGTCACTAAATAAATGGCATTCATTCCTTAAGCAGGAACCATACCTGTTAACCATCTCAGCCTATTCTAGCTTTAAAGCCGGGCTTGATGCGCACAGCATGCTCAAAAACTGTACTCACAGTTCAAATGAGCTGGATTACAGACCATGACCACTGAGACCCTCCTATGACAAAGCCTTTGTGTAATTAATATGCAGGGTAAAATGCTCCCTGGACTGCTGCTAAAGCGATTTAAATCATGCACATAAAAAATGTAATCACAAATTTAGCATGGTGGACAGAGTAGTCACACTGGGCTTGATTGCATAGAAGGTTCCAAGTGTGTTTTAAATGTCCTTTAAGATTGAGATTAGGACTTGTACTTACAAGATGCATATTAATCTAAAACTCAACATTTTTCAGTGTGGGATCACAGTAGGAGAACATTATGGGCAATAGAGGTTCATTCTAATCCCAGTAGGTAATTACACTTTGAAATAATATTCTTTAATTAAATCTTGTTTGCAGTTGATTGATTTAAACACTAAATCTAAAAACCTAAATTTGAGTTTTTATCAATTTTTGATGCTTGTTGCACACAACTTGGGCTTTAATTGATGTTTCTGAAGTTTTAAAACCCTTGTCCACCACATCCTGGTTGAATTTAGTGTAATTATCAACATTATTCTTTAATACTCTTGATGACTTCCTCTGGAAGCTCAATAAGTTTGAGCACTTCTATAATTTTACTGTATACCTGAAAGGTGTTTAATGTGTCACAGTACCAGCATTTACATGGGAGATTCTGCTATCACACCTTTACTCGACACATATTCTAATCTCTTCTCTGGAACGCTGACAGAGGTTTGTTGTTTTTCTTTTTTCAAAATATTTACCACTTGGAATATTACAGCATAAAAATAGGGCCATAGGGGTCTACCCGGTGGTGCAGTGGTTAAGTTCACACATTCCACTTCGGTAGCCCAGTGTTCGCTGGTTCGGATCCTGGGCGTGGACTTATGTACCGCTTGTGAAGTCATGCTGTGGCAGGCATCCCACATATAGAGTAGAGGAAGATGGGCATGGATGTTAGCTCAGGGCCAGTCTTCCTCAGCAAAAAGAGGAGGATTGGGGGCAGATGTTAGCTCAGGGCTAATCTTCCTCAAAAAAAATAGGGCCATAGCTCTAGTAATAGACAAGGTATAAAGAAAAAAATGGTACTGAATTCCAGAATTATTTACATTTTTTCAAATTTGAGGTAATATACTGTTAAATTACAGCAATAAAAATACTCCTTCCAAATATTCACAAAGGGAAGCTGTCTAACAATATAGACATCACCTTTTATGTTTATAGCTTCTTTCTTGCCATTTGGCAAAACTTACCAAAACACAATTAAAAGACTCACTGTGGACATTTTAAAATGGATTCCTTTTATGTTCAATAATCCACCTGCCACCAAATTTGTGTAATAACTGCCAAGAGCAATCTGTTTTAGCGTACCATTGTGAAAGAAGGCTGTCCTGACAGGTAACATTAATATCAAATTGCATTTTAGTCTTGCAGATTTTGGAACTCTTACAATTCCTCACTCTCTGACATAAGTGCTTTTTCTGAAGGAAAGTTGTGAAAAATGTCATGTCTTATGACCCACAGAAAGGAACTTTGAAATATGTCCTAATTTGGCACATGATATTATCTGTCAGAGATGATCAAGGATCTTCATAACTTGTTGCAAATTTGCAAATTACAATGAGACCATTTTAATAGGCATCCATATAACCAACTAGTTGTACAGTTTACAGATTTATTCCCGGAAACACAAAATTAGGTCTGGTGGCCTAAGCATTGTGATTTAAGGATGCTGTTCACCAGTGTTTAGATTTAAATTCATAAAAACAAGGATTGGCTTGGTTTCAGCTTTAGCGGTGCCATATAGCAGCATCTTGTAGATGTTGCCTAGTAAATTACATTCATGATGCCATATTTAATAACTGAAAATTCACATTTTACAACAATTGCATTTGTCACTGCTGAAAAACAAACTAGGATGTGGAATGTTTTATTACAAGGACTACATTCTTGTGAGAAATGATTAAGTCACTATAAGAGAAAAGTAAGGCCGAAAGACCTCATTCACCATAGCGCAAATATTAATCACACATAAATAATACAGGTGTCTTGCAGTAAGCCACATTCCCCTAAAATATAGATTACACATCCTAGGGGCAAATAGTAGCACAACAGACTTGAAATAAATCCCTCAAGCCATGGTGGCCAAAAGGAAATCATTTATGTTTTGACAGTTTAATATACTTTTTGGTTATGCATAACAGATGAAAATATTTACACCAATATAAGAGAGTGAAAGAAAAATTAAATCTGACTAATCGACCTGTTCAAAGAATGATTTTTAATTTCCAGGAATTTTTGTATAACTATTCCAAATAATAAATATGCTTCCTACAATTCAACTGTATCCATTCATTTTTAATTATTTCACAGCAGCTAAAAAATAAACCAGTCTCTCAACTCAAAGAGAACTTTTCCTGGTATGCACACATATCCCATCTGGAGGAAAAAAGAGGGCTGACTGCCATCTCAGAACACTGTGGAGTGAGAGGAACGTCACCAGGAGGGACGCACAGGAAGTGGGCAAGTGGGCCCAGGGATGCCTCTGGGAAGAACATTAGGGCTACAGGAGGTCAAGGTACAGAAAGACCTATTTTCCGTGACTTTCACTTTTGTACTGATTGAATTTTCTTAAGATATATATGCTATACTTCAAAAAAAATCTTAATAGTGTATAAGTAAAAAAATAGGAATTGTTAAGTCTTAGAAATATATCTCACTCTTGCTTTTCAACAAGTGTTTATTAGGCATTTACAATATTTGAAGCACTGGGTTAGGTACTAAAGAGAGAGTGGGAACTTAGCAATTAGCAACTCTTTGAGTTTAAAGTGTTTAAAATTCACTGAGAAATTTATCTGGTAAATCACGTATCAGGGCAGACCACATACAATCAAACATGACATTATATGATTCATGCTAAAGCATTTCAGGAAAAAAACTCAATAGATTTAGGATACTCAGGGAGGTGGGGTTACAGGGAGTGGATGAGGAGGAGTAAGTAGCCTTCAACAGGAACACAGATGCTCCAATAATGTAAGGAAACTGAATTACAGAATTCTGAGATTGGCAAATGCATGAAGAAATGATTTGTAACACCGATATTAAGAAATTAAGAAAATCTATGTCAAGGTTTTAGAGGTTTTAGAACATATTTATATGTGACATTTGTAGCAAAAAAGCTGATTTACCCAAAATCACTAAATAAGATATGGTGATCTGATGCCCAGTTGTCACTATTCAAATGAATGGTTATCTTTGGAAACTTACATGTTAAAAGACTCCAAATGTCCTTGCAAAAGATGCTCAAGCAAGAGCAGGTTCTCTTCTTTCCGACTTCATTTGCTTTTAAGTCCTTGTTTCTGTAGATCTGTGTTGGCTGGTTAGGAATTCTTTTCTTCAAATAAAGTCATTTTCTTTCACCAATATCTATATCACAAGAAGTCATTTATAGTTCCACCACCAAAATGACCAACCAGTCAACATTGCAGGCTCTACTGTCCCAGCTATTACTGGGAAGGAAGTACCCTACCGCCTGTGAACAGCGCTCCACTCCACTGACGCCCTGGATCCTTTCTTCTCCCCACCCATGACATTGATGAGAACTTCTTCCTTAATTAGCTCCCAAGGCTCCTGCATTATTAGTTTCTCTCTCCCTACAACATCATTTCTATCAGCATACAAAGATGACCTAAAATCTGTTTTTGAAAAAGAAGAGAAGGAAGGGAGGAAGGAAGGAAAACAGCTTTCCTTCCAGCCCACTGCCCTTACGCTGTCTGCTTCCCGTGAACCTTTCTCTACACGAAGGTCTATGTTCACCTTCTCCAGATGCCCTCCTATCGCTCTACCCTCAGCTTAGTCCAATCACACTCCCATTCTCACTGCATCGCTAAGACTGCTCTTAAGGTCACTGTATTTTCAAATCTCATGATCCAGTCTCTATTCTTATCTATTTTAACCCCCCACCAGCATTTGACACTGTTGACCTTTCCACCTTTCTGAAAATATTTTCTTTTCTTGGCCTCAGTATACTCATATTCTTGGCTTTCTTTCTGCTCCACTGATGGCCATTTCATGATATCATTTGCTAGATTTTCCTACTCAGGTCAACCTCCAAATTTTGAAAACCTGCAGAACTCTGTCTTCTACATTCTTCTTTCCTATCTATACCTTCCTCCTAGGGGAGCTCCTCCAGTCCCACAGCTCTAAATTCTAACTTTAAGGCTCAGTCTTTACCTTTGTAAAACTCAAAATCCACATCTGACTGCTTCATTCACTGTGCTCCTTGAAAGTGGAGCAAAAATGTAGGCTCATGTCCTTCGCTTGTTAAAAGGCCTCTGACAAATTCCCACCACACTAAGAATGGAATCATGCTCTTTATCTTTATTTGTTTCCAGTGTTTCACACAATCTGGGTCTGTACAGTTCTCTGATGTCCTCTTCCATGTTCCCCTCCTCCTTTACTAAGTTTCAGCCACATCAGCCATTTTCAATTTTTGAACATGATGTCTTAAATGCTAGACTGGCCAATCTGATATAGCCACCAAGGTTCCCTATCCTATCATTCTTTTACAATTCCTGCATGGAAATCGTCACCATCTGATATATGTCTTGTTGGTTGGTTTGTTTTCTATCACACTGGAATGTTAACTCTATGACAGAAGAAATTTCACCTGTCTGTTCTCCACTGAGTTCCCATAGCCTAGAACAGTCTGATACATAGTAGTCATTCCAACAACTGAAAATTCAAAGAGAACACATTTGAATAATGCGTGACCCAGGGGACCGGCCCTGTGGCACAGTGGTTAAGTTCGCTTGTTCCACTTCTGTGGCCTGGGGTTCGCCAGTTCAGATCCCGGGTGCGGACATGGCACCGCTTGGGAAGCCATGCTGTGGTAGGCGTCCCAAATATAAAGTAGAGGAAGACGGGCAGGGATGTTAGCTCAGGGCCAGTCTACCTGGGCAAAAAGAGGAGGATTGGTGGCAGATGTTGGTTCAGGGCTAATCTTCCTCAAAAAAATAAAAATAAAAAAAATAATAATGCATGACCCAATATATGCTAATTATTGTTCTTTTAAATTATTTTTTCACTGCTATCATTATTTGTATTAGTATTGTTATAAGTAGTTATAGGTAAAAATAGTATGTACAGTGTGTGCATCCGTTGAGAAAATTACACTTAAAGTGGAATAGTAGGTAATATCAAAAACTTTTATTCCAGCACTATATCATAGGATTTTAAAAGATTTTTTTCTTTAAGAAATAGATGCTTTTTCAGTTTACTTGAACTCAATGACATTGGTAGGCCCTAGGCAGTTTTGCTTTTGTGAGATCTCTTTCTCCACAAGAATTATCAAAACATATATTTTCTGACTACATTTATTGATAAAAAATAATATGCTATTATTATATATTAAAATATTTTTCATGACCTAAAAGTTCTTTGTTTTTTATTCAGATTTTAAGAAATGAGAACATTTTCATGGGCCCCCAAAAGCATGGTAGGCCCACGCTGCTGTGTCTACTGGACCTAATGAATAAATTGGCCTTGCTTAAATGAAAACAAGAGAAATATTTGGAATATGATTTGTGTATTAAAGGGCTAAATGATTCTTCAGACAAAACACAGCATTTGCATCTCACAGATTTTTTGGTATTCCAGATTACTAAATGATTGTTCAACATACACTTTGAGCCCTTCAGCATTTAAGACAATAAACTCAAGGCTTATCATTTTCCTTGATTATTAGAGAAGTCAAATTAAATACATTTCTCTAATCAGACGAGAGCAAAATTTTTAAATTATCAAAAATATTGCTGTTCAATATCCCTAAATATATGGATTCACAAAAGCACACTCTCACTTTTTGGAGGTAAGATCTTTAAAAACTAGAAAGATTGATGTCAGAAAAACAAAAGTTGCATTTCAGTCCATTAAAAACCTTGATTGTTGGGGCTGGCCTGGTGGCATGGTGGTTAAGCTTGCATGCTCTGCTTCAGCAGCCTGGGGTTTGCAGGTTTGGATCCCAGGTCCGGACCTATGCACTGCTCATCAAGCCATGCTGTGGTGGCATCCCATATACAAAATAGAGGAAAAATGCCAAAGACGTCAGCTCAGCAACAATCTTTGACAAGCAAAAGGGTGAAGGTTGGCAACAGATGTTAGCTCAGGAACAATCTTCCTCACTAAAAAAAAAGAGCCTTGACTATGGAATTAATAAACCAAAGATTTTATGGTAATGACCCATTATTCTTCCCTAGTCCCTTCTCTTCCTGAAAATATTCAGACAAGTTTTAATATGCTGCACCCTACCTCCTTTCTCCGACTTCACCCTTGGTGGGATGACTATACATTTCAATGTGCTTGGGAGATTCCCTGTGAATGCGTTTTGTATCCTCCTTTCACTCTGCCAAGTGTTCCAAGTGGGACAATAGATTACAGTTGTCTTATCTATAGACACTCTGGGTTTGATTGTTCCTTCACTTCTATTTATATTCTTGTTAACAAGTTAAACTATTTAAATACAGGTGAAGATAAGAAAGACATTTCTACCAGATAAATCTCTTCAAGCATAGTTCTAGTTCTGTAAATTCCAAGTGCAAAAATTACCATTAGCAGGGCCGGCCCAGTGGCACAGCGGTTAAGTTCTCACGTTCTGTTTTGGTGGCCCAGGGTTCGCCAGTTTGGATCCCGGGTGAGGACACGGCACTGCTTGGCAAGCCATGCTGTGGTAGGCGTCCCACATATACAGTAGAGGAAGATGGGCACAGATGTTAGCTCAGGACCAGTCTTCCTCAGCAAAAGGAGCAGGATTGGTGGCAGATGTTAGCTCAGGGCTAATCTTCCTCAAAAAAAATAAGGTCATAGCTCTAGTAATAGAGAAGGTATAAAGAAAAAAATGGTACTGAATTCCACAATTATTTGCATCTAACCTCCACATGCCTTAATTTCCTTCTGTTGGAGTTGATCATAGTAGTCCAGGAGATTCAACAATAAAAAAAGAATAATTGAGGGGCCAGCCTGGTGGCACAGTGGTTAAGTGCTCATGTTCCACTTCAGCCACCAAGAGTTCAAGGGGTCAGAGCCTGAGTGCGGACGTGGCACCGCTTGGCAAGCCATGCATGCTGTGGTAGGTGTCCCACATATAAAGTAGAGGAAGATGGGCATGGATGTCAGCTCAGGGCCAGTCTTCCTCAGCAAAGAGAGGAGGATTGGCGGCAGATGTTAGCTCAGGGCTGATCTTCCTCAAAAAAAAGTCAAATACTATATGATCTCACTCATAAGTAGAAGATAAAAACCACAAACAAACACATGGCAATGGAGATTGGATTGGTGGTTACCATACAGGAAACTAGGGGAGGGCAAAAGGGGAGATTAGGCTCACATCTGAGGGGATGGACTATAATTAGTTTTTGGGTGGTGAACGTGATGTAATCTACACAGAATTTGAAATATATTACGATGTAAATCTGAAAGCTATATAATGTTATAATCCAATGTTACAGCAATTAAAAAAATAAAAAATTAAATAAAAAATTAAAAAATTAAAAATTACCATTAGCATTCCATTGTCTATATAATAAGTTTCAATATGAGACTCTCTATAATTTTATCTCAATCTCTGAATACTATGCAGTCTTTCTTATCTAATCTATTCACTGTTCCCCACTTGGCCTTTCATCATACTCTTATTCTCCCCATTGCTAGCTACTTTAAATGAAATATTTTGCACATCCCTGGCTCATCCCTGAGAACCAAATCTTAAGAGCCAGCCTATCATCCCAGCATGCCAGACGGATCTTTCTCTGCCTCTCTCTCTCCCTACTATGAAGGGATATTAGCTGATAATGCCACATGGCTTCATTTTTTTCTCAACATCAATAGCTTTCTTTGTAGGTATACAGCATAGATGTCTATCTACATAGCTATTTCAGGAATTTACTTATATCTAAAATGTGTCTTCTTCTACTGCTGAAGTGTTGCTGGGCTTTATTGAAGATTGTTTTTTAATTAACATTCAAATGGCTCTGGGAAGGACAATTTTTAAAGTTTTTGTCAATAATTTACAGACTAGTGTAAGTCAAAATTTTCAAAACAGGTTTTAATAGGGAGAATGGAGGGGAATGGTGGCTCTGGGGTAACGGTAGAGCAAAATGATGCCTTGTCACAAGCCAACCATGATTCCAAGTCCAGCTGGCTCTGCAACCCATCAAATCCTTTCCTGCTAGAACCAGCTTTGAATCCAATTAAAAAAAAAATCTCTTTTTTTGTGGAGGCTTCATAGTACAGTGTTTTTAAAAATGTGCTTCAGAATCGAGGAGATTAGACACAAATTCTGATTCTGCCATTTACTTACCATGAAACCGCATGCAACTTAAGAAATTTCTCTAAGCCTTAATTACTTAATCTGTGAAAGAGAGATGATAATTCTTAACTAATATTGTTGCTGTAAAGATTTGAGGAAAATAGCATACTATTGTGCCTAGCCTACCCTGAATTTCAGTAAAAAGAATAAGGACCCTTCCCTTTACCACTTTTCAGATAAAACAAGGCATCAGAAATGTATCAACATTGCAAGAAAAGAAAAACATTCTAAATGAGAACACTTGCACAGGGAAAAGTATCTGACTGGAAACAGGCAGTCTGGGTGAAAGTTACCCCAGTCCCTACCTGTACACCCAAGCACTGCCTTTCCTCCACCCCTACAATTCTGAAAATTTCAATCTCTGGAGGAAAAACCAAACCAAATAAAAACAAAACAAAGAAATCTTGTATTTTGGGACACCAAGCACAGATTATGGGGCAAAGACACCACACTGTAAACAGGGAACTAAGTAAAAGTTTATATCTTAAGAGTGAGAGCCCCAATGTCTTCTCAGCCCACCCTCAGAACCTATGGCTAGGCTTGTACCACCCAACTTGCACTGCAAGCAAGCAACCAGGTTGGCAGGCTGGGTACCCTAGAATAAAGGCAGTCAACTAACAGCCCTTTTTGTGCACAGTATATTTTTAATTGGTACAGCCAATAATCACCAAATATTTGCAAGAAGATGTGAATGAAAAATCTTGAAAGAAAGGGAGCATCAAATATAAAGAGAAATAGAGGTAACATTGATGTAAAAGAAAATTGTGGAAGATATAACGTCTTGGTATACTTAGAAAATGATAGATTATACTGTATTATTAAAACATATAGAATGCTATTTTTAAAATCAGAAAATAAGAAGTGGACCATGGAAATTATAAAATATAAGACAAAAATTTAAAAATCAATATAAGAGTTGGAAAACAAGCTCAAGGAACTATCATAGAGAAAAAAAAAAAACATGGTAAATTTGATGAGAAAAGATAAGACAATTAGAGGACCAATTCAGGAGCTCTAACATCTGACTAGTAGAAAACATAGACAGTGATACAGAAGAAGTTATTAAGAAGAAAAAAAAGGAAAATCTCCCACTAGTAAAGGAAATATATTTCCAAAAATGTGCCAGTAGGAAGAATGAAAAAGACTCATACCAAAGCACAAAATCATAAAATTTTAAAATTTCACATATTAAAATTAGATTATAATCCCTGTCAAAGAGAAAAATAAAACTCCTCCCTTTGAAAAAGTTAATATACAAATGATGAAGAATAAGAGGTTTTCCAGACTTCTCAAAAGAAACAGTGGGAGCTAGCAGCAATGGAAAAAATAAGGCGAGGGTACAGACATTTCAGGCAGACAGAGGCTCAAACAGCTGACCTTCCAAGAACCTTTTCTCAGAAAGCTTATCAGAGGATTTGCTCTACCAAACTAAGGAAGTAACGGTAGAGGAAATAAAGGGGATTCCAGAAGACAAGGATGAGGCGATATCTATTAGCAGGCCTGACTTGAAAACAATCAAATCAAAATTGAGACATGGATGAAGGCTTCTGGGAGGGAGGTCACTAGGAAATAAAACTGACATATTCAAAAATTTGAATGCATAGAAAATTGCATTAAGAATTTGAAGGTTATGGGGACATTTAGCTGTGGGTACAAAGAAAATTATGTAAATCAAGCATAATAATCTATTATCTCAAGGAAAACTATAAAAAGCTATGCAAGAGAACAACTACTTCAGCTGTGTTGGTCTGCCTCCACACATCTTGGGAGCAGAGCTCCACTCCGAGCTAGAGGATGATGAGAACGTCAGGCTACCTCCCCAGTGGGAAATTCTACAGTACAGATCAGCCTTCTTGCAACCGAACCATTTTCTGTTCATTCAGGCATTCTTTAGCCTTTGACTTCTGGAGATGAGTAGGTCCCTGTTTGGGAACACACAACAATCTAATCATACCACTTTGTCTTTACTTTCAGTTGACTGGTTTTCTCCATCTTTAGCATACTGCTCTATCTTCATTCCAGCTGATTAAATTTGGCTAACTGTGTGTCTTGTACTGGTGGAAGAGAAAGTCCACTATCTTTTATTTTTTGTATTTTTCTTTACCCCTATATATTCTCCAATATATGTGGAAAGTAAAGAGTTAAAAGAAAAATTCTTTTTTTTAAGGACCAGTTGGGTCCTTAACCTTCAAGGAATAAACTGGGCTTAAAGAATGGTTGCCTGGGTTCGTGAGAGGTGCAGAAGCGGAGCTCATTTCCAGGTCATTTTCTTTATTTAACATGTCTTTCTCATTTTCTTTTCTTTCTCATTTTATGCTTGGTCCCATGGAAAGAGTGTCAGATAGTTACTGAAGTACTGATTTCCTCGAATGTCATCGTCATGTAAATATAGGGGAAGATAAACAGCCAGGTATTTCTAGCTTCAAATGGGATAAGATGGTACTAAAATGTGAAGCAGGAATGTACAATGTGAAGAAAATTACAAGAAATTGAGAGCCTTATTCTTTGCTTTCTTCTAGCAACCTAAAGGAAAATCCCATGAGCATCTATAGCAATTGCAGTAGACAATGGAAGAAGTATCAGTGAGGCCTGTACCCAAGGGGACATCTTGTCTTGGATCATCCCAATGCTGTCATGAGCTGGACAAATGAGTCTTGGTCCCTTTCAGTTTGCTGGACCCATTCTTTGCCTTTAGCATGAGACTGCCCTTCATTGAACTATTCTCCATCTGACTTGCCATTTCCTTGAGACCTAGTCTTAAAACACAAAGCATTTAGCCTAGTGAACTCACTAAATTACACTGCTTGTCTTCTTGGATGTGTCTGGAAGGCTGCTGTTAGATTTTACAGTCACTAAATCTGTGAACACATAGTAGAGATAGACATAGGCTCCCAGGCACCACAGTCATAGGCTACACGCTGTAGACGAGTGTGCCATATGAATCCATGGGTGGCCCTGTAGTGGGTGACTTGCTGAATGGGAACTACCATCTGCACATCCACATAGATACTTGACACGTTTTGCCCTCAAATTCCTGCAAATTTGACTGTGGCACAGTAGGTGCCATGAAATAGCTCGTGCTCCTTAAATTCATAGCATGTTCAATGTTCAAGGAGTTAATTAAAAAATGCTCTCCAGATTTACACATTTTCTCAGAGTAGATCAAAAAAGAGTTTGGAAATACAAGCCTAAAGTAAATAAGACCAACTGCTGATTTTTCAATTAGGTTATGTTTCAGGGATACAAAATTACATATTCCTTTCCTATGCACGTCCCCTGCACTTTTTAAACATAGAGCAACCCATTATTAAGCTATTAATCACCTCTTCCAATTAATTGCTAGAAAATGACCCAGGTTTTAGTAGTAGAGTTGCAATTGAAAAGCTCTTTGATATTTGGCAAGGTAAAGTTACAGGCAGTGGTAATTTGAGACAGCGAGGCTATTAGCTGCTGTTTAGAATCTCAATTACTCTAAAGATAGATAATTACAAATAAAACAAACTTGTTCTCCTAGATTAGCAAGTGCTTCTTTTTTGCTTTACAAAATTTATGAGTGATTTTTTTCAGCCACTAAATATCATTTCCACATGAAAAATTGACCTTAACAGTATGAAGTATGGCTACAAGTAAAAACTGTGTTTTCATGGAAGAGAATAAATGCATTTCCTGAACTCTGGCTGTTAAAACTAATTGATTTATTGGCTCTCTATATCGTGCACTATTGTCTTCATGCTGTTGGGACATGGAAGCTCCTCAGAAAAGAGCTAAATGCTGCCGCGTGAATGTGACAGTTGAAGCACACCTTCCCTTTTTTCAAGAGTAGGGTTTCTTGAAGCTTAAAAAATAAGAAAGAAAAAGAAAATCTCTTTCCAGGATTGGTTAGAGTTAACTAAACGCTGCCGCATCCCTCGGCTTATGGAATGTGTACTTTTACTGCTTTAATGTTCCTGAGAAGTTAATAGTGTGGGGGTTCTTTTCTTTTTAATCATATTCCTTTCGTAGTAAAATATTTATTCAAGCAAATGTAAAGTACTTGTCAAAATATGAGAATATGAAATTCCCATTTTTAGGTTTCTTAAACACAGCAGTGATACAAAATAAAAAGTGATGTATTTTCCCCCAGGGCTAGTTTTGAAATTCATGAAATTACCAAATATGTTTTTGTTTTATTTGCCTTTTACCTTTTGGTTGCTATATAAATTAGTAAACATCATGAGAGAAGTTTCTCAGCTGCAGTGGATCTCAACGTTGTACAATCATCTCCATAAAAAGCTATGAAGAAAAACACAAATACTAAAATGGTTCTATCTAGATTTTTCCCTTAACATAAAGTATAGTCAACAGATTTGGTGATGCCGTCAAAAGTAATTTCAGTTCAGGGTCTGGCCCAGTGGTGTAGTGGTTAGGGTCGTGTGCCCCACTTTGGCGGCCTGGGGTTCACAGGTTGGGATCCTGGATGTAGACCTGGCACTGCTCATCAAGCCACGCTGTGGCAGCATCCCACATACAAAATAGACGAAGACTGGCACAGATGTTAGCTCAGTGACAATCTTCCTCAAGGAAAAGAGGAAGATTGGCAACAGATGTTCTCTCAGAGCCAATCTTCCTCACCAAAAAACAAAGAAAAAATTTTAAAAAATGATTTCAGTTCAGAAAGCAAAACAAGGATCAACTTTTATAGTGTGGACACACATCAGACTGACACCACAGGGCAGAGAATATAGATGGAGCGACTCCAAGGTCGAGGGATCCTATGCAACCTGCAGGCCTCGGCCTTCCATGAGAATAAATTCTAATCTTTCCTTACTGCAATCCCACCCTTTATATAGCTGTTGATTTGGGTTGGTTGGAAAGATAGTGTGCTGGATTTTAATTTTTTCTGAAAAGTTTCCTTACCTCCAAGAATATATACCTAACAGTATTCTGTATAAAGGTGTGATGCGTAAGGAATATTTTTCCCTTGAGGTAAGAGCATTAGCATGTAACTTGCCAACGTCACCTTCGTGTTTGGTCCAAGTGTCTATTAATTCTATGTGCTGACTGCAGTCAAAAACAGAAAAAGAAAGAGGACCTTAGATGTTTTCAGAGAAACTAATAAAACAAATTTCTCTTGCATGTCAAACAGTTCTGAATAATATCTGGAAAAGAAGTTAATTGCTGTAAGACAATAGGATTTCTTCTTTTTTAGGCACGCACATCTTTCAAATTATTTTGCTATTTTCTCTCACCAGAATTTATTGCCCTACCAATTTCCCAGATAAACACTTCCATACAGGTAATTGTTGCCTTTTTTCCTGGCAGCAAACCTTTAAAGGAAACCAGCAGGGTACTACTTCCAAGTTTAAAAAGGAGAAATATTACTAAGTGATTCTCAAACTGAAATGGTCTTTCTGAATACAGAAAACTATGCAGCCTTCATTTTAAATCAACAGTTTTGAAATAGAGGAAGTTTGAAATTCCAAGTGAGTTTAATTTTGCACAATGAGATAAGGACTAGACAAAGGTTCATTCCGAAATTGATAGTTTTCATTAACAGGTTACAAATGGTTTCTGAATGACCACTGGGAACAGTGGGTGTGGGCATATAGGGTACCATTTAAGAATGAGTGTACTCCCCAAATTCAAAGTTTTTTAATAATTTAATAGTGAGTAATAAACAGAGCAATAGGCAATCTATACTGACATATACCCATGCAACCCTTTCCAAAGAGCATGGCATGGGGAGTGGTCACAATTTTGCTGAGAGGATGAAAAGGGAGATCTTAGAATCAGATATTCTATACTCACAAATATTCTGTATTCTGTGTATATGTTGGGTCGCATTAACAGATAATTCCATCTCTTAAAAGCCACCATAATGCTAGCTCAAAAAGTCAGAGATCAAGTGAGAAACTTGGCAGTGATGAGTAACATCCAAATCCAACTTTTCAGTATTTCCTTGTTTATTGACGCTACTATTTTATTGTATCCAATATATCTGTGCATCTGTAGTAACTTTCACAGTATCCAACACATTGCATTAGCTAAGTAAACAGTCAATGGCTGAGTGAATGGATGAATAAATAAGAGAATCTGCACTTCCTTGTGATGTGGTGAAGCACTGAGCACAAACTGGGGTGGATTACAGACACTTCTGAGACCATGCATTGTTATCCATAACAACGGACATGCTTCACCCACCCTTGGAGAAGATACATCTGCAGAAACTGCAGAGTCTCTGCCACTCTCTGACTCTGCATGTGTGTGTGTGGTTGTGTGTAAATATATGACAAAAAGCATCAACATTTGTAGAGAAAAAGCAGCCTTTACCGTGGGCTTAGAATTCTCCTCTGGAATTTTCCTGGTCCCATAATGTTTATGGTAATTATCTGACAGGCTATTCATACACATTGTACCTACCAGATCCAACCTACCTAGAGCTGGATTCAAGCTCTGGAATAAAATTGTATTTTGGTATCTGTCAGTTTTTTCCTACTTGAACCTCTACTTCTGATCTCTCCTAGTCAGTTATGCACCATTCCTACATACCTTGAAGGTTAATATTAATTTTGTCAGTGGAACAAGGTGAGTTGATCATAGTTCGTCACTACTTTGAGGTCTGCATCAATTTGACTGACTATTCTGAACAAAATTATACTACTCTCTGACTAAATAAGCACTAAACTAATCTGATGACCAGAAGTTTAAGCTTGGCTGCCTTCATACCTCCACAGATAATAAGAGAAACAAAAACAACATTTTTCCTTATGAATTACAGTAGAGCCTGTAAACCCGTATCCTCCACTGACAAATGAGTGAGAAGGTATAGACCAAAGGTTTCATGGTACATCTATGGCTACCTAAACTAAAATGATTCCACTTCCAATGTCACTTATTTCCAATAACTGTCCATTTTGGGTGGGACAAACACTTCAGGGCATATCCAAGTCCACAGTGATAACAAGTACTGAGCAGCACACAGAAGCCTGAAGATGAAGATAAAAAAATGACCTGGCCCAGCAGAACAGTTCAAATTTCTTAAACAATATTTAAAGTTCTTACCTAATCATACATGGCCAAGACTTATATTAACCTAATTACGTAACATAATATGCAAGTGCTTACCTAAATGTACATAGTCGAGGCCTCCTCCAACTAAAAGAAGTCTTTACTCAGAATATGCATAGACAATAAGTACAGTTTTCAAGGAAATACTGACTAAGGAAAAAAAAATCAACTATACTAGTTTGAGCAGTGGTGACTCTTTACTATCCATTTTTGTCAGAATTTTAGAACAAATCTTAAAATTGTCAAACAGATATAGGGAGCTTGTTGCTTGCTTCCTTCTCCCATCCACCCTCCATTAGCTCGGTAATGAGGTCTGTCTCCGTCGCTACGTAGAAGATGAACTGTTCAGCGAAGTGAACCTGAGTAAGATGCTCCACAAGCCTGAGAAGCTTTAGAATACTGTCCCAAAGACATGGTTATTTTCCAGTCATTTAACTGAATTTCATCTTTTTGTTTTGTTCTGGAGACTGGAGCTGGTGCTCATACTCACATCTTGTAGAAGAAGAAGGTACGAAGTATCAGCATCCTTCCCAGGGAGAGACCACAGATCCACCCTAACTGAATGTCAAATCTGTACCCACAAACCATTGCCCGATCCTCTTTTCTGCTCAGGCCACATGGTTTTAAAACCCAACCTCATCACATGCTAAAAAATTGTGAAATTCAATAACACAGAAATATCAGAAAAAATAAGATTTCTTTTCTATTCCACCAAATTTTACGTATTTTCTTGGAATGGTAAGGATGGATAAAAGAAGGTTTTAAAAATTCTGTTTCATTTACCTGTTCTTTCAGTGCAAAGGGAAATAGCAATCTTTTGCATAAATGACTACTCCTGCCTTCCTAGCATTCTTCTGTGTTATAAAGCCCTTTATAACATCTGATACCCAACAGAGTACCTCTTTTTACCATTAACTCCTTTAACCATGAATATTTAACGCAAACAAAGTTTAAACCCCTGACTCTTTTCACAGTTAGTATCTATAATCCCTTTTTCCAGACTAGGTATTTCTAAATCGTGTTAAATCTTTCATCCTCCTTCTGGTCAATTTCAAGGTTTTTATTGAATCAAATGCAATTTTTTTTTTATACTAGCTTTGCTTTTGCTTTTAGACACTTCTACTGGCTTAGCAAGAGCTGTTCAAATTAGGTGATTATCCTATATGTGGTACATTGATTTAAGCATTCCTTATTCCTAGACAACAACCTCTCAGTGAAGCATTTATTTATTTATCTACTTATTTTTAATGCATGAGATAATTCAAGTTGGTTCTGAAAAATTAAGGGCATTTTGTTTTTTGTGGACTTCGAAAAAATTTGAATTTTTTTTCCATTTTAACAAACAACCCAAACTCTACTTTCAATAATCCTAAAAGATAAAATGCTAATAAACAAATCTGCAATTAGATATTACATTTTCTTCGGATAAATTGTTAGAAGAATACACTGAAAACAATATAGTTGAACTATAAGTGCCGTGATTCTCGAATAGAATTTTTTCCCCACCTTAAATGATTTTATTTCCTATAAAGTTATAAAAGATTATGCAGCCGACTTTGTTATTTATTTTCCTTAAATCGTAAAGCCAAAGGAAAGGTAAAGAGGAAGAACAGTTAACCTCTGGTGACCAAAGGTGCACTCGATCTGTTATTTTGTATTCTATACTCTTCAAAAGAGCAATATAAACAGAATTATTTATGCCCAGCAAAATGTTGCTTAATTACTTATGCACCACTGTTTGCTTGTATTTTAAGCTCTCTCTACCACCCACAGGCAGACGTTAAACAGCTGCTAAAAGCTAGCTTTAGTCTTGCCTGTTTGAAATTAGCATACTTGAGCTTTGAAAAAACTTTGTTACCAATTTACATATGCATAGAGACTGATATTTAGACTCACCATATGATATGTCCCTCAAGAGCTTTTCTTATTGCCTCCATCCTCAGGTCTCAACCTAGAGACTGTAAATCTAGCAGGTGATTAATTCTATACCCTTGAGAAACTAGCAATTAGCACTTGCAACCAGTAAAAAATTGTCATTTCAAAACCCTGTTTACTATGCCCATGTATTTTCTATGAACTCACAGTTAACTCTAAATAGATGTGTATGGCAATAGATCTGCAGACATTTCTGTCTCTTTATGTAAAATATAATATTGCTACCAGCTAATCAACCTATTAAATATATATAATTGGCATTCCTTTTTTAATATAAAATAGCAAGATGTAGCAAGCATGGAAACACTATACATGATGTTTTATGTTACTAAACCTTAATCAGTTCATTTCAACATGATGACTTTGTAGGGTTTACCTGTTCTGTGTCAATTCTTATCTCTGATAGCTGAAATTACCGTACTTCCAGATGTTCTTATGCATTATTGAGGTCTTCTGCAGTAGATGCTGGAAAAGGTAAGATAAGGTTTTATTTCTTTGTAGTAGTCACAACACTGAGATCAAAGCCGGTAAAGTGCAGTGCTTAGTATTGAAAACTATGATGAACCTAACATTTATTTTCAAGTCGCAAACCTATCATAAAAACTGCTCATCAATCTTTAGTTAACCATTTCATGCGCAATCTATGCATTGAGAGAGGAAACGTTTTGAAAGGTTTTAAGTTACATATTTGACCACACAATAAATTAGTGCTAATTGTGCATGTGCATAACACAAGTTTTAAATTGAAAATATATGTTGGAAGCTCTATCATGTGAGACAAGAGTGAAAATAGAAAGAATAGAAAGACATACGAAAATTATTTCTTAGAATAACTTGTATCAAACAATTCACTTTGCCCAGGTCTAAGAATCTGTTAAAGAAGAATTTATACACACACACACACACACACACACAGATTTTTTTTAAATGGTTTCTGATAAAATCTGCCAAAGCTCCAGAGAGTGCTAACTGAAGTGAAAACAGAGTAATTCCATTTTCTGAAATGTTTTCAGTTCCGTTCAAGGGAAAGAAGATAGGTGAAAATAGCTAGCATGCGTGCTACCTGCCGGGTGTTAACTTACTATAACCAAAACATTTCATTTTGAATTACATGTTACACATTCTTGTGATTATGAGTAAAAAGAAAAAAAAAATGCCACGTAGAATATCTTAATTTCTGACTTCACTAATCTTCAGTTAACAGACAGGCTTACTTTAAAAATAGACGTTAAAAATCCAGAAAATACACGCAGGAACAGTTTAGTGCGCAGTGTTAGGACACCAAGGGCAACAGATCTCCTTTATTCGGAAGTTAGGCACAAATGCAGAATGATCTCGTAGGAAAGTAGACTGTATTTTCTCCAGTCGTACAGTCAGTAGATGCCTTGCTAAAAAAGCCTGCTAGACTTTCGACTAATTACATCATCGGATCATCATACTGTTAAAATCAGTTGCAGGGCACTTGTACACAACAAAATCCCTGCTTCTAATTACTATTTTAGTCTCTTTTTCCTTGTGACATGTTGGTGATAGATCATTATTTTTTCAGCAATTTGTTCGCATTTATATGCAATATAATTGGATCTGATTAATTATTATGATTAATGACTGCAGAATTTCCTTGCAAAGCTATTAATACTGGTAGTATCAAATGAAAGACATGGACAAATTAAAGCCAATGGATTCCTGTTGCTCGCTCTTGCCGAGCCTGGGCTGAAGTAACCCTTTGCGGTTCCCAGCAAACAGAAAGTGTCTGCGAAGGAGAGCTCTTTGAATGGCTATCAGAAGCTCAGAATGTTTGGTGTTTAGAATGCTTTTTGGCTCATTTAGGTGCATTGTCAATGAGAAATCCAGCAGACATATGTTCAAAAAGAGCACATAGTGTTATTGACCTAAAGTGGTCAGAAAATGTGTAGCATTCAAAGTATGTAGAAAGCTACTAAGAAATAATTATCTTGAAAAATATTTATAATTTCTCCATTTTCCTCAACAAACATGATATAAGGCACTTAGTTAACTTCTGTTAAATGTCAGATTACAAAATTTCTAAAAGACCTATTTATGTAGAGTGTGTTTTGTCTTTTAAATTATATTCTGACTTAGAAGTAGGATATTACATGTAAAAAAAGCAAACAATGACTGAGTAGCTTAGGGGATCGACTTTCCTGTTACCTCTGGGACCTGACTTTAAATCTGGCTTTGAGCAAACTGAAGAAAAATCATTTCAATCTAATGGCAGCAGCAAATAAAAAAATCAGATAGTTTGAGTTCCTTGAAGGTGGCAGCCAGCTTTTTGCTTTATGAAGTGTCCAGGATTCTGGGCTTTACAGGAAAGAATTGGATTTGGAGGATGTGTGCCTGATTATAAATTGTAAAATACAAAAGATGTTGAGTATAATTTGCATCTGCCATAAACAGTACCAGCCCTGCTCAGAGCATGAGTCTTAACAGGGGGCATGAAGTCCTGAATCTTGCTGAGAAAATGGATTCATTCTGTCTCACCCAGAATTGAGAGTGATGCCTGCATTAACACGAAAATTCTAAAAAAAATTTTAAATGTAGTTTTCCTAGTTAGAACTAGATGAAGGTATCTGAAAATATTCAACATGAAAATGCCTAACAATTATTTTTTTGAATGAAACGTTGTTTCATAGCCAACCTAATATACAAATAAAAGAAATGAATTTGCTTTATAAACAGCTGCAATTTTTCTTCAATGATCCATATTAAATTAAGCTCACCATAAAGATAAAGAAGGTAGACTAAAGAAATCATTGTGTTCAGGTGAATAGCAAAACATTTAAAACACTTAGTCCTTTTAGTTTTAACCGAGTGCATTTCTGTGAAGCTTTCACCGGGATTATTGATATTGAAATGTAAAATTCCTCATTCAAATTCCTACATTTTAGAAGATGTTTGGGTCTGGTCTATGTTTCTTATGGAAATGATTAAAGCAAATGCAAGAATATCATTTAAGATCTTCTAGCCCATACCAGAATCAGCAATTTGGCCTATCAGAGTTCTCAGATAAGCCACCAGCACCACCTCACTCCCCAGCCTTTGTATAAATTATTTATGTAAGGATAATGCTAGTTTTTCTTCTGAGAGTCGAAAAACGGGATTAATGTGAAGATCAACATTGAAGCCATTTTCATGGGCTCCTTGTATATACAAACCATGTTCACCACAATTATTTTAGAAATTAGAGCTGGCCTTCACCCCAGGTGACAGTGGGAACTGTGGTGAAAAGGCAAGAATCCTACTAAAGGATTTCATTTCTTTTCCTAAGTAAACGTCACCACCTGGGAGAGAGAGGGCACTCATACACCTGATAATCATGTTGGGTGTTCACAGTTGTTAATATGAGAAAGGTAATGAAATAATTAGTAACAGAGCCATTAATGATATTACTAAACACACTGTGTATGAATTGCCATCAAGAAAATTGGTTTTGAAGTACATTTTGCTGGGAAATGCAATATAAAGTAAATAAAATCTCACACCATTTGGGGCATAAATAAGAATAGTCCTGGGCACAGTGTGTTTACAATTAGAGTAGATGGGCTGTCACTACGAGAGAAATTCCTTTAGTTCATATCTAAGGTTGATTTCAGGTAGTCATTTGGACTTAATGAAAACGAATCACAATATGTTAATAACTGTACTGCCTCGATAGCAACATGCATCCCAGCATTTCACACTCTTCAGCAGAAGAATCTTCACACTTGACATTTTTATTGTTGTTACGGAGACACAGAGACCATAGTGTTGTGTCTGATCTGTGTGACCAAAAGCCTCCCAAAAAGAAATCTATTTTCATTTTAATCAAACTAAATAACAGAATGATCAGAAACAATTATTCCCATTTACCATTTTAGAGAATCAACCTTATTTATCAGCTCTTTACCTAACTATTCAGAGCCAGTAACAAATCATCCAACAAACTGGTAGGAGAATCAAGAGTAAATACCAGGTCCTTGAATCAATCCTAAGCTACTGACAGACAGCTAAGCGTTTAAGCGTCCTGCATCAACTCAGTGTATCCTTTAAAGGAAAGAATGTCTAGAAGCTACTTTTTGGGACACTACACCCTAAACAGCATGTCCTAATTCAATTCTAATGCCAAGAATCTACCCAGAGCAGGAAGGCTTTCAGAAAACTTGGCCAATCCATGACTGACCACAGATTAGAAACTCTTCCGCCCAAAATTGAACTACACTGCTGTGTCAGTGTACAGGGCATCCCTCCGAGGGGTATAAAGTCTAGATTCTCCCACGAATATCTGTCGTATGGACTATAGAACAAAGAACGGATAAATTGCAGGCATGCAAAGGGGTACAAACCCCGGCTATTCTTCAAAGCACAATTTATGTGTCATGGCTTTCAGCAGCCTTTCCCACAACAAAATGAGTAACCAAAGATGATGGAAGACTGCTTCGTTTTCTGCTGAATCCTCACCTTACGCAGTCAGCGATGGGCGCAGAATTTTTACAACAGCAACACAGAATCTTCCATTTAGAGTTTTAGATTTTTTAAAGACCGTCTAGTTTGCATTCCTCATTCTGTAGATGGGAAAACAAGGTTCAAAGAAGTGAGATAGTTTGCCCAATATCCTAATGTACAAGTCACAGGGTTCGAAAGAGACCAAGATTTCTCGGCTCTAAATCCATAGTCTTTTCAATACACTGCATAGTTGCTGACTGATATAAAATATATAATATAAAACTTAGATCTCAATTTTTAAAATTTTAACTTTAGTCAGTGAGAATTTCCTGTGAGATCAGTGTTTTTCATCTGAATAAGCAATACCCTGGCTCATACAGAAAGCACATCTTTTGCAACTATTCCTTTCTAAACTGAATTAAAATTAGAAAAAATCTCAACATCCAACTGTAGGTAATTAATTTGATAAGTGATGACATATTCATACAATAAAATGCTGTTAGGACATTTGAAAGAATGAGGTGACTTTTCATGTTCTGGCCTGAAAAGATATGCGCTATATGCGGTTAAATGCTTAAAACGCAATCAGCAGAAAATACGTATGGAATGATCCCATTTTTAAATTCTATATTTGGTTATATAAGGAAAACATGTCTGACATAATACACACCAAATGTTTAATAGTGACTATCTCTGGGATTAGCAACAGAGGGACTTAGAGGGAGAATTTCCTGATGTGCTACATATTTTTCTGAGCTACCTGATTTTATTTTAACAAAAATATATTTGCCTTTGTAGTTAAAAATTAAAAGGTAAAACTAAAGTAATTGCATAAATAAAATCCTAAATTTTACAGGCTTGTATACTTATGAAGATCAATTCTAAGAGGGTGGGTTTTTTTTTTCCAAATTCTTATCACATTTCTGAGGTGCAGACAGTTTTTGGTGAGCAAATATTTAGTGCTTTTTTTAATACCTTGCAAAATATTTGCTGTTTTTTCAATAGGGCAATAAGTAATTGTGTGTGGTTATAAAATAAGTTATGGAGTGTTACATTTTTAAAAAGAGGTTATTCTATTTTATTATAATTAATACAGTACTATTTTGACAGGGAAATGATAAGAACCAATTAAGATGTTTGGGTTTTTCCCCCCACTTCTTAAATATTATAATATCACTTCTGAGGATGTTGGCGTACATTTCTTAGTAGAAAGAGTCAAAAGATAAAGCAATTTAGTTGTTCGGAAACTGTCAATGACTCTGCCATGTGGTTTCAACGTATAATATTTCAGCTCCTCAGTTTTACACATTTATAGCATATACTTGGAATAAAAAGATGCAACCTCATGTGGATTTAGTAAAATCGCATTTGTTAGGAATTTGGAACTCCTCAAAAGAAGACATTCTATGAATATTATATTTGAAGAGACCCAGATTAGCCCATTTAGTGTGCAAAACAGAGTTTATCAATTTGTGAACTCCATTCTCCTCCAAATGTCTGTTTTGGCTAAGTTTTGTGGAAAATGTTAATGAAAGTCATATTACTTTTGCTAAAATCTCTGTTGTAACAACAAAACAAGGTTCTCAATGTTACAACTCAGAATAAACATTACATTTTTTAAAAATAAAAATTTCTGAAGCAAAATTTATGCCTGTAAATAAACCTACTACCGAGAGAGAGAGATTGCTTACTGAGTGATAAATATATCCGTTCTTTTCTTGATGTTAATAAAAGGTGTTTTCATACATTTATTCTAGGAAAAAGGGCAGTAATTTTAAATTTAATGGTTCCATGTTAGCAACACCTTTCTGCTTGAGTATTCAGATCTTGTCTGAGAATTATTTAACGAAAAGGACAGCATCATTTTATTTCAGATGAAACAATGTATAGCGACGTTCAGTTGTTCCCCTAAATCACAAAGCAAAAAATAGAAAACCAAATCAAGAACCAAAGAATAGCTAATGCATTGCTGTTCCCTGATGCTCTTTTACTTGGATATACCATTGACATATTTTGATGTTTAACATTCCAGCATCTTAGATCAAAACCAAGCAGGAAGGAAGGGCACACAACTTCTGATCAAATTTTTCACAGGGAAAAATTTCACAATGAAAAATTTCATAGAAATTGTTGCGCTGAAGTCCTATAGAAATCGTTGTGCTGAATATAGTTCTTCTCAAATATTGATGCTGGTACATTACAAAAATATGAATCAGATCAGCAGCAACATTAACAGCCAGAAATGTGTTGCTAGATATTCTTATTTCTCTGAATTTTTTTGATTCTAGAAGTAAACATATACAGAATGACAAACATGCATTAGAAATTGGCATTTTTAAATCAAGTGTTTGGAATTCAAGAATCTGAGCTTCAAAGAAGATCAAATGGCACACTTGTAAAAGAGCCCTGCAACCACGAACTCTGTGGGAAATCACACATTAAGATATGATAAACGCAACTCACTAATGATCTTCTCTAGCGATATTATGGCTTTGCGAGTAGACTGCTTGTATTCACATTCAGAACAGTAACAGTGATTTGCCATTTTACTGCCCCTAGTTGTCCCGGATTCCAGTTCTATCGCTGTGGAAATATTTCTTAAAGCTGTTTAACGATGAGAGGAAGGCTGTTCGTCTTCTACTGTTGAGCCGAGACACTTGCATATGTTCTGTCAGATGAAAAACAGCACAGGTCAGTTTATTTACTACTGCCAAGAAGACAAGAAAGAAGGTTAAGTGAAGGAAGCTATAAAACACAGTGGTGGGGGTGTTAGAGAGGAAGAATAGGTAAATAATATCTAACCGTAAATAGGAAGAAAAATATTTTAATAACGGAAGTCCCAGGAATGAGAATTCTGTGAAAACACAGTGAGAAACAATACAATTTGCTCCTGCAATTGGCAATACTTGTCAGACAAAATAATATAGTTTGTGATCAGGAAGCACATTAACACATTGCACGTTTTTATTCCAAGATGCATGTGAAATCCACACAATCAGAGGATGAGAATTTCTCAAACATGTACCTGCGTGCTTTTCTGGTGAATGATTTACCTTTTTATTAACCCAAGAACCTCGTCAGTCTCCTCTGGAATCACAGCAAAAATAGGTCCCCACAGTTACTGTAAGATTAGCCAGCTGCAAAGAAATGTCTGCCATTTTTTAAAGAAGAGTAAAAGAACTAAGAATCGATTTTGATTTCTAGAGAGGCAGAAACTAAGTTTAGTATACCCATCTGTTTGGATTTATGTATTTATTTATGAAAAACAAGGTTCCTACAACTGAGAGTCATTGGTGCAACAACGACAAGAAACACACTTGATAATGCTATACTATGATCTTCCGAAATTGCTCTGCCTGTCCATTATCGTGCCAAACTGTTCTTGGGCAAAGACCCTAAGCATCTGTATTGGTTTGTTAAGGCTGCCATAACAAAGCACCACAGATTGGGTGGCTTAAACAACAGAAACTTGTTTCTCACACTTCTGAAGCCTGGAAGTCCAAGATGAAGGTGTTGGCAGGTTTGGTTTCTCCTGAGGCCTCTCCCCTTGGCTTGAAGATGGCCACCGTCTCCCTATGTCCTCACATGGTCTTTCCTCCATGTACGTGCTTCCCTAGCGTCTCTTCCTGTGTCCAAATTTCTTCTTCTTTTAAGGACATTGGTAAGATTGAATTAGGGCCCACCCTAACGGCCTCATTTGACCTTAATCATCTTTTTAAAGGTCCAGTCTCCAAATACAGTCATATTCTGAGGTACTCAGTGTCAGAGCTTTAATATATTAATTTTGGGGGGACACAGTTAAGCCCATAACAGCATCACTTGTGGTGTATCCTAAATATTCATTGTAATCTATCACAGTATGTTAATCTGTTGAGAATGCTGTTTCATCTCTCTGAGCCCCTCAGTGTAACAGAAAGACATTGCACTAGGTAGATGTTTTTTCCACTGTGTTCCTCAGGGCCTTTGCCTTCCATAGTCTGTAGTCAGTGATGGACTGGCAGATGTTTAACAACAGTTTCCTGGAAAAGAAAAAGAAGCCCTGATTGTAGGCTTTGCCAGTTTCCATGGTGTAAATACTCCCACTGCTACCAATTATATTCTACCAATGTAATGTCACTGAATGCAAAGTTGGGAAGACAGCCACACAACTTGGTCTCATAAGCCAGAATGAATTGGCTCCAGAACACCACTGCCACTCTCAGGTACTTTAGTGTCTTCAAAGAAGTCAAACCATACTGCCCTACCCTTTAAGCAGAACAACGCTCCTTTTTGTTTGTTTTATAGTCTTGATACTCTTTTTTTTTGCTGAGGTAGAGTCACCCTGAGCTAACATCTGTGCCAATCTTCCTCTGCTTTGTATGTGGGTTGCTGCCACAGCGTGGCTGATGAATGGTGTACATCTGTAGCCAGGATCCGAACCTCTGAACACAGGCCATCAAAGAGGAGAGCACAGACCTAGACACCACGCCCCGGGACCAGCCCCTTGATCCTCATTTTTGAAGTGTTGGATTGACCCCACAAAAAAAGCTAAAAAGTACCTAATCTCTAAGGTTTTCTACCACTATACTAATTTTACTCTTGATTCAAGTATATTGAGTTTCCATTTTATTTTTGATAGACTAAAAATTCTTTAAAAAAACAGAATATTGTTTTTCTATTGCTTCCTTGATTTGACCAGAGATGTGTGGTTCCTAAAGTTCTCCTTGAAATTTTTTGCAGGATGTATAATGCGGCCTTTATCTACGTGATGCCAAACAATTGATCGATGTCCCCAGATTAATCTGTATAATTATTTGTCTTTAATCTCTGTAAAGCTGCAACAGTCCCTTGTCAGCAGCTGCTCAGGTGTTTTTGTAAACATAGCATCTAACAGAAAACAGCTTTGAGAAGAATGATGCAAATATCCTCAGAATTATAAGAACTTGAAAGAATTTCTCTCTTCTGACTTAGTCATCCTTCTCCTATGCTTCCACTGCTCTCTGAAATATCTTTAGTAAAGCCACAATTATTTTCATTAGTAAATGTCTTTGCATTTCTATCTTTTCACTAACACTTAGAGAACGTATCATATTTTTGTTATAACTGTAATACCTAGAATTTGCTTTACACATAATAAATATTGGTAGATTGAACAATTATTAACCAGCATAAAAATTAATAATTACTACTTAGAAGAATGAGGCATTATGAATAATACATAATACATGACGTGCTGCTTTCAGAAAAAATAAAGGGTTAAAATGATCTTTTTTAATTGAGAGAATTTTCAGACTAGAAGACCTTCCATATTTATATTAATTTGTTATTTTTCACTTTTGAAGAAAGTTTTAGCAAATATTCCCTAAGGAAATTCTTAGAAACAAATAAAGAGTTTATGAATTTTTTTAGCTTTATGAAAACGTTTTAATGAACAAAGATTTCTGGTAATTTCAAGAAAACAACAGAATAAATAATAAACAAATTTTAATTCTATTAGAGAATGTTTTATTAGTAGATATAATAAATATTTTAATCACGAAAAAAAGTAAGTTCAATACTTGAAATAATTTCCTAATTTTAACTTTATCACTATTAATATTTAAACATATTATAATTACTGGCCATTATGATATTTTACTGGTTGAACAATATTCTTATTTTGAGGTCCCAAAATGTACACATGATATAACTCAGAATCTCTGTACAATAATTTAGTCTCAAAAGTTGGCCCTTCTGATTTAGCTCTCAAATGTATGCAATAAACCACATATATTAACACTGCCCTTTCAATCTCTGTGGGTCTCACTGAGTTTAACGTACAAACACAGAAAAAAGATCTTAAAGAAACACATACACTCACCTATGTTAAAACAAATCTTCATATAAAAGACACAGGTTGGCTAGTGAATATTCCCTAGAACTTAAGGGGCCAGATCTAACTATTTCACCCTAAAAATAATCACTAATTATCCCTAATAGATTATTTAAGATTTTTTATTTTTAAAGTTCTAAGTCAAAAGAACATCTGATAAGGAAAAAGCTACCTAAAAAAAAATGTAGGGGCTGGTCTGGTGGTATAGTGGTTAAGTTAGTGCACTCTGCTTCAGAGGCCCAAAGTTCATGGTCTGGACATGGCCTACACACTGCTCATCCAGCCATGCTGTGGCGGCATCCCACATACAAAAAGAAGAGAAAGATTGGCACAGGTGTTAGCTCAAGGCCAACCTTCCTAACCAAAAGAAAAGAAAATGTAGCTGAGTGAGCCTTATTTCTTGGAATGTGAAGAGCAGAGGTTTGAAATCTCCACAGTCACACAATATATGCCTAATCACAGGATTCTAGGTCAGAGAAACAAATCAAATACATTAACAAACTATGCAAAATAATTTTCCTTTTTCTAGTAAGAGGGGGAGAGTTTCTGTATTTTTAATTTGCTACCTTCCTTCAGATATATCACGTCAATCAACTTTGCGTGTATATAATTTTCTCATTTTCTCAAAGGTCCAACATAGGTCTGTGGAAAACTTGATCTGAAGTGGCCAAATAGGATTAAAAAAAACAAAACTAAAAATCAAACTGACATTTTATGTGGCATCAAAAGGTAGGCCCCAGCCCCCCAAAAATGTCCAGCAGTATTTATCTCTTCCTTTTTTGGATAGGCATGCTCTGACACTGTATCTTCATATCAACGGGATGACATATTTCTTTAGGGAAAAAAAAGCACAGAAGCGTATATTTAAAACTTTGAAATTAAGTGGGATTTCATTAATAGCTTAGAGAAAAATGGAACCTATAGAACCTAAAGTTGAACTGACCCAAAGGAGGTGGGCATTAAACATCACAGCACTAGCATAATAAAAGAATTAGGATGTATGACTTACTAGAAATTTGCTTACCCGATCTAACTGGATTCCGTATAAATGTTCATTCTACTGAAAGGTCACTCAACACTTAGGAATAAGAAAATGCCTAGCAACCTGTGGGAAACCTGAGGAAATCCATAACATCACTCTTTTTAACACAATAGTATGCAAGAATTGTAACTTAAGAGTTGCTAAATGAGTAGCATTCTCCCAAAATATTCTGTCTTCCATTGGCTTGACTTTTATAGAACACCAGTGTGTTATCTTGTTTCCCACAGAACAGTTTTCCTTCCTCAAATGACTATAAATTTAGAAAAAAATTTGTTTGATACTTATGTATATGTATCTCAAATCTAATAAATGAGTGTGCATTTGGTGGTGGTGGAGGGGGTGGGAAAAGCCCTTTATCCTTAAATCGAAGAGGTTTGAAGTATAATATTGGAAATATTGTTTGTCTTTTATCAATTTTTTTCAGGGGGTTTCTTTATAATGAAGGCAGATTTTGTAAATGAGAGGTCAGTGAAGACATCAGCTTGATAACGTAATTTAGAAGGTACTAGTAGGAAAAGCAAGAAAGAGGTTCATAATCTGTTAGTGCCTTGCATTGTATTCGCAAAATACCATATCATCAATCTCCTTTCTTTTTCTGTGTCTGACTCTGCCACCTTCTTGGCTCGCACACCCGGAGGAGCATAATTATAGGCATGTAACATATGCATTGTGACTTTGAAGGTATGGAATTTAAATTACTTCAGGACATAAATCACCCTTAGCCTGTAAGTCCGTATTACTGTGCAAATGAGGAAAAACCTAGTGCTTGTTTACCATATTTTGGAAAACTTTAACAAAAACCAGTACGTTGCATAATTATTGGATTTGTGAAAACATGCTTTGATCAAATGAAATGGACATTTAGTTTGTTCAAAGCTACTTTTCATAATCCTTTACACAGCATAAATTTCACGTAACTGCTCACATAGCAACTTTATTTATAAATATACCCATATATTTTCTTTCACTGTAGCATTAAAGGAAAAAAGTGATTAAAGATGTGGCGTGCAAATCTCTTTCACTTACGGCTTTTCATTTGAGTTAAAAATTTCAAACTATAGGAACTAACCCAACAAGCCTGCAGCAAATATACACATCTGACACTATTTCCGTCCCCTTTTCTCTATCTTTAATAATAACAGACAAAAAGATTGGGTAGATGGTAAATACCACAAATTCAACAAGACGTAAATATATGTTAGCATCCTTCCAAAACCTGCAAGAGACACCCATTATATTCCAAAAACCTAATACAAACAGAAGCCCAAACCATAATCTCAGCCTAAGTTAAGATAAGGGAAGGTTACGGAACATACTTTTGGGCTTAATTATTATCTTCTGAAAAGCAGTGCTGTGTTCTCTGGGGCATGAACAACTAAGGAAGGTTAGAGTTCAGTGAGAGCTTCTATTTATTTCCTTCTACCAATTTAAGAGAGGAAAATGTATAAGAGTTCTGAGAGAGGGAAAATAATCAAAACCAATTAATACATGCCCTTGTTTTTCATACAGTTCCGATGAAGCTGGTCTCACTCGGTCATTCACATTGGCACCACTCATCAGGCCACACTGAGGTGGTGTCCCACATGCCACAACTGGAAGGACCCACAACTAAAAAAGTACACAACTATGTGCTTTGGGAGAAAAAGGAAAAAGCAAAATCTTTAAAAAAAAAAAGAAATTAAGTATTAGTTTTCAAATTTAAATTAATTAAGATAAAAGAAAAAGAAAAGCTTATTTACACAGTCAGATTAGCACATTTCAATTGTCCCATATCCTCATATAGCTAGTGGCTGCCATAATGGACAGAGGTGTGATAGAGAAATAATAAAGATAATTAAAAACTTAACAAGAAACACTAATGTCCTTATTATCTAATTGAAGATCTAATACTCCTATCCTATCACCTTCTGCCATATTTGAAAGAATGTAAGTTATTGTTCATTAGTTAGCTCAATTGCCATATACGTAAACACTATACAAACTCATTCACATTTAAAGTCTCCAATTGGTTGACACGGTATTTTCTACCCTATATTTAGCTGAGTGTATTTTAAAGTTTGTGAGAGTATTTCATATGATTGCCATTGGAAACATCTGAGTGAGAGATTTTTTTATTAATATTCATTATATTATTGGGTAATTTAGGTATGAAAGTATTTTTTTCTCACTTCTGAGCTATCAAAATCAAGGATAGAAACTCTTGAATCCTTCTTGGTAATGCCCCACAAGACTGGATGAAGCAGTTCACAGTGACTGACAGAAGTATACTGGAGGGGAAGGATAGTCTGTTACACATTGAGAATTTATTTTCCAGGTATTGTACAAAGCTGCTTTACCTTCACTAGCTAACCTTAAAAACAAGCAAACAACCAAAGTCAATGTGTTAGGCATTATTATCCTCATTCTGCAGATGAAAGCATCAAGCAGCAAAGCTTGGAGAGGTTAAGTAAAGGCTGAAGTTACACAGTAATTAAGTGCTAAAACTGGGCTTTACATCTAAGCTGCCTAATTTCACACGTGGGTTTGTTGCCACCACACAATGTTGTCTCCAATAGCTTTCTACTTTATTTCTGCTCACACAACATTTTTGTGCTATAATGCTCACTTCACTTTGCATCTTTTTCCTAGTTGATTGTACATATTATGGGCCAGGGTGGGTTATGAACTCTCTTAGCCATGCCCACATTCAGTTTATATTCTGCTTTTCATAAAGAAAGCATTGAATGAATTCTTATTTTGTTGAAGTGGACTGAGACCTGAGTTCAAGTTCCCCACTGCGTTATCAGTGACTTTTCCATCGTAATCACCAGTGGTATGAGGCTGGTCTTTTACTCTCTCTGAATTCCCATTTCCTCATATATATATAAAAAGGATTAGACTACATTCTAGGTTTTCAAAATTTTATTTTAGTAACAAAGCCCATTCTTTCAGGTGATTATTATGTGGAATCACAATATGCAAAATAGATGAAAGCATGTATATATGATTATTTAACTCCCAACCTTCCTTAGTGGTCTCAGAGAAAAAATACAGGGCCAGAAAAAACCATAAACCACAAGGAGGGGCTCAATATTTTCTGTGCCAAAGACACCTTCACAGCCGGTGGACCTTTCTCAGAACAATATATATATATATGTATATATTTTCGGCTGGGAAAGATTTACCCTGAGCTAACATTTGTTGCCAATCTTCCTCTTCTTTCCGTTTTCTTCCCCAAAGCCCCAGTACATAGCTGTATATTCTAGTTGTAAGTTCTTCTGGTTCTCCTATGTGAGCCGCCATGACAGTATGGTTACTGACAGGTACTGTAATGCCGCACCCAGGAACTGAACCAGGGCCGCTGAAGTGGAGCGTGCCGAACTTTAACCACTGGGCCATCAGAGCTGGCTCAAAACAATATTTTTAAAAGCATAAAATCAAACATATAGTAACAAAAGGAAATTAGTCATATTGAAATACAATTCTACCCAGAGACCTTTTAGAAGTCCATGTAAATCAGGTTAATAACTCTATTGGCTGGTCTATATGAGTTCCACCAGCAGTTTTACTCAGAGTCTATACCTGAAGTGTACATATAGAGAGTGAAAAATTGAGTAATATTCATTTTATCAAAAAATATTTTTGTCAAGTGCCACGTACTATTATAAACACTAACAAACAGTAGTAAACTAGACAGTAGAGACTGTCTTCATGGAACTTGTCCTCTATGTAGAAGTAGATTTACAGTGAATTGCAAATACATAAAATTATCAGAATAAGCAAGTAGTATATTATTCTAATAGTAACAGGAAGACATTTGACTGTCTTGAACAAAGGCATGATTCTACCTGATTTACAGTTTTACAAGATCACTTTGTGGAGAACAAACTGTAGGTGGGCAAAAGGCGGGAGAGAGATAATAAAAAAGTCTTTTGAAGGTATAGTTGATAGATTTTACTTATGAATGGAGTAGAGAGAAAAAAAGAAATCAAGTATTTTGGATGCTCAGTTGAATGAATGGAGAGTGAGTAACTGAGAGACTAGTGAAGAAGCGGCCATGCCAAAAAATTATTTTTAAGCATGTTACAATCAGAGAACCTACTGTTTCTCTAAGTAGAATGCTGAGTGGGCAGTTGGCTACAAAACCTGTAGTAAAGGGGAATGGTTAAAGCTGAAGATGTAAATGTGGAGGGCAAAATTGAGGGTTAACAGCTTAAAAATTATATTTTAAGCCATTGCCCTGTATGAGATCTACATAAGAATGGCTAGATATTGGGGCTGGCCCAGTGGCATAGCAGTTAAGTTTGCGTGCTCTGCTTTGGTGGCCCAGGGTTTGCTGGTTTGGATCCTGGGCGTGGACCTACCCACTGCTCCACTGTGGTAGGCGTCCCACATATAAAAAAGAGAGGGAGATGGACACAGATATTAGCTCAGGGACAATCTTCCACAGCAAAAAGAGGAGGATTGGCAGCAGATGTTAGCTCAGGGCTAATCTTCCCCCCTCCCAAAAAAAAAAAGAATGGCTAGATAGCAAAGATATATGGGCCCAGGAGAATCTTAAGGGACTTTTGTCTAAAATGTTTGCATGGAGAATAAGGAATGTACAATAAAGGACCGAAAGGAGTGACCAACCAAGTGAGGAAGGAAGAAATATAGTGACATGGAAGCCAAGCAAGGAGGTGGTGTGCATTTCAGCATCTTATTTTGATGAGCCCAACCAGGAGTGTAATGGACCAGATATCACTGTTGACTTTGATCAGATCAGTTTCAGAGAGGTGGTGGAGACCAGAGTGAGTTCAAGAGAAAAGGGCAAGCCAGGAAATGGAGACAACCACCTTAGACAACATTTTAACACATTTTGCTATGAAGAGAAGAAGGCAAAGAGATACTGAGTAAAGGGAATAGTGGGGGCAATAGGAGGGATTTCTAGGATGGGTAATAATCAAGGCGTGTTTGCATGATGTCACAATCTTCTAGTCATCTTTTTTCCATTAATATTCTGCTCTTCATATAAAAAGCCTTCAAAAATGTTATCTTAATGAATTGAACTGAGACACGAGTTCAACTTTCCTTTTCCATTAAAGAGGGAAAGAGAGAGGTAAAGGGAGAGGGAGGGGCTGAGAGATAGAATGAAGGAGAAATCCAAGAGTAGAACCTGAATAGACAAGAGAATGAAGTAGAGAACACAAGAAGAGAGGTTGCCTGGGATAGGACCAGGAACATTTGTTTCATTGTAACAACATGGAAAACAGAGTAATTGGGTACAGATGCATGCTAACATGGGATTTAGTAGTGGAAAGATGAGGGAGTTCATGTCCCATTGCTTCATTGTAGATGAAAGTTTGAACAGATGGAAATAACATATTTAGGGTACTTTGGAAATATTAAATAGTCTAAGCCACGTGCGTCTTTGACCAACATGTCATTCTGAAATAACCTCTAATATCTTTTCCAGTTTCGTATCTTAGTGAAGTGATTAGGATCTTCGCTTACTTCAACTCCAAATTTGGGAATGACCCTTACCAACTGAATACAGTGGGAGGCAGTGTAGGGTCTCAATGATTAAGCTTAGTCTGGAAACGTTCTGAGTTGCTCTGCAAATGTCTGGCCTTGGGAAATTATTTACTCTCTCTGTCTTTCACTTTCCTTTCTGTAAAGTGCATATAATAATCGTACTCATTTTGTAGGTTACTGTAAGTATTACCAAGATGATACATTTAAAATGTTTAGAAAAATACCTGGCATTTTTAAAACAATGTATAAAGTTAGCTATCTAAAAGAGAAGTGGTCTGAGCTTGCCTAAAAAGAAAAAATATTTATATAGACATGTACATTTTCAGTATAGTATTATTTAGTTCTTATTTCTGTTTTTATTCCACGTACAATTATTAGTGTTTCAAGATATTTTTATGTAAGTTTTCTTAACAAAATTTTTTTTTTTGCTGAGGAAGATTTGCCCTGAACTAACATCTGTACCAATCCTCCTCTATTTTGCATGTGGGTCACTGCCACAGCATGACCACCGATGAGTGGCATAGGTCAGCATATGGGAACCAAACTCAGGCTGCTGAAGTGGAGCATGCCGAACATAACCACTAGGCCACACGATTGGCCCTCAAAAATTTCAAAGTTGTGTTGCACACTCAATTCTAGGAATAGGAATCATGAGAAATCATTCTTGGCTGGTATTTATTTAACCTTTATTTTATAGAATTTGGCACCATTACAACTATAATAGTTCATATAAACCTGCCTACTAAACAGGACTACCCAACGAAATAATTTATTTGTCTTTGTCTTAGAATGGATTACCTTTCCTTTCCCCTAGTTCATAAGTTGGCTATGTTTTCTAATACTGTCTCTGAAATATTACAGTAATTCACTTTTCCTTTCAGCTTCAATCTCTATCTCAAATTATTCAATGTCTTATACCAACTACTTAAGTTCATGGGTTACATTTATTTTTAAGACTTCTGTGGAAGATCTATTTTTAGTTTAATAAACATGGCCAAGTTCACATTTACTATCAAATTATGATGCCAAATAATGAAGTGGCCTTAATTGATTGTGAATATTACATTCTTCATATTTCTGCAATCATTCTCCAACTCTCGGAGATTCCCTTCTTCTACAACTGCAGAAACACAGCCTTCGTGATATCCTAGCACCCTCCTATACTGAGAAAATTAAGTAAATGAACAAAAAAGTTGTGGAAAGTGAATTGCATAAAAATATTTGTAATTTGATATATCACCTGTCTAAAAGACTTTTGGAATATGAAAGAATGGAAAATTTTACCTATATATTTACCTCTCATTACTTTCCAAATCCTGTTAAAATGGCATAAAATATTATAAGAGAAAGTATGTAGTAGCAATGTTAATATGTAAATTAAAACTAAAGTCAACTGTTAATAGAATGGAAATATAATGCAAAACTTCGAAAAAGCTAGATAGAAAAGAAGGAGACAAAAGCATTCAACTCTGTAAAAGAAAAGAAAAAAAAGAAAATAATTATAAAGTATAAAACAGAAAACATAAATTATGATAATACCAATATTACTAAATATACAACAATAAATATAAATGAGTTAAATGATCATATCTAATGATAAGGGGTTACAAAGAATATCAGCTAATAAAGTAAATAAGAAATCCAATATAGTTATTTTAATAGATTTTATTCTTTAGAGTAGTTTCAGGTTTATAGAAAGTGCAGCGTGCTCTCTGAATATGCTGGCTGCTCTCACACATGTACAGCCTCCCCCACTAGCAACATCCTGCACCAGAGCACTACATTTGTTACAATCAATAAACCTACATCCACATATCATTATTACCCAAAGTCCATAGTTAACCTTAGGGCTCACTCTTCCTGCATTGTACATTCTGTGGGTTTTGACAAATGAATAATGACATGTATCCACCATTAAATATCATACAGAATAATTTCACTGCCTTGAAAATCTTCTGTGCTCCTTCTCTCCCCACTAACCTCTTGGCAACCACTGGTCTTTTTACTGTATCCTTGTTTTGTCTTTTCCAGAATGTCATATAGTTGTAATCATACAGGACACAGCCTTTTTAGATTGGCTTCTTCACTTCGTGATGTGCATATTAAGTTCTTTCCATGAAATATAATTGTTTTTAATCAAAGCCAAAAAAATCAGAATAACCCAGAAGTGTGAATAGTATATTCATTTTCTATTGTTACATAACAAATTTGCACAAACTTATATTTCATTTATATCTCACAATTTCTCTAGGTCAAAATCCCAGGCACAGTGTAACAGAGTTCTCTGCATAGGGTCTCAAAAGGCTGAAATCAACGTATTGGCTGTCTGAATTCCCATCTACAGCTCAGGCTTCTCTTCCAAGCTCATTCAAGTTGTTTACAGAAAAATTGTTTCTTGTAGTTATAAGGCTGATATCCCCATTTTCTTGCAATCAGGTGGGGATTGCCCTCAGCTCCTAAAACCTACCCTCAGATCCTAGCCACATGGCCCTCTTACAGGTGAGCAGCTTATTTCTTCAAGGCCAGCTGGAGAATCTCTCTCCAATCTACTAAAATGGAGTCTTTTATAAAGTAATATATCACTCTTGCTCAAATAACATAACCTAGTAAAAGCAGTGACTATCTCACCATATTCACAGTTTCCTCCAACGCTCAAGTCAGGGGAGCCTCATAGGATGTGTACACCAGGGGCAGAACCTTGGGAGCTGTCTTAGAATTGTACCTAGCAAAAACAGGTATATTAAACAAATTTAAAAAATGAGAAGCCTATTGATATTAATTTTGGGCAAGTTAAAATTCAAGAAAAATATAATAGGATCCATCCATGTGGAAAAATTTTATCAATAAAAATTGCAATTTATGTAGAAGATAAAATAGTCTTGATGTTTTAGGCACTAAAAGTCATAGCACCAAAATATTTAAAGGAAAATTTTGTTAGAAATAAGAGGAGAAATTAGCAAAACTCCAAACTTGTTTCCCATAACTTGATGGAGAAGGTAGAGCATAAAGAAGGAGATGGAAGATTTAAATAGGATAAATAGTGAATTTGTTTGGTAAATACACAGTACTTTTATTATAATCCAAATATAAAATATACCTGCATTTCACAGTAGAAAAAATTTTGTCTATTTTTCAAATATTCAAGGAATATGAACAAAATCAATCATAAAGTATCAAATTATTTCAAAAAATTAAAATATGATGAGCTATATATTCTAAAAACACCTATCAATTAGCAAAAAATAAGTTAATGTAGAAAGATAAAAAGAAAAAGAATAGAACTAATAAAGATTAAACTAGAAATTTAAAGATTCAGATCCACCTCCAATACCTCTCAAATATACACAAATAATAAAATTAATCAATCAAGTCAAAAACTATTAGGGATATTGGCCTAAAGTTTCTTTCCTTGTAGTTTCCTTATCTGGCTTTGATATCAGAATAATGCTGGCCTTGTAAAATGAGGTTGGGAGTGTTTTCTCTTCTTCAAATTTTTGGAAGGGTTTGAGAAGGATTGGTCTTATTTCTTCAAATGTTTGTAGAATTCACCAGTGAAACCATCTGGTTCTGGGCTTTTCTTGGTTGGGAGTTTTTTGATTATTTATTCAATCTACTTACTCATTATTGGTCTGTTCAGATTTTCTTTTTCTTCATGACTCAGTCCCGGAAGGTTGTATGCTTCTAGGAATTTATCCTTTTCTTCTGGGTTGTCCAGTTTGTTAACAGAGTAGATCTTAAAAGTTCTCACCACAGAAAACCAAAACAAAAAAAAACTAATTATGTGAAGTGATAGATGTATTAACTAGCCTTATTGTGGTAATCATTTTGCAATACATACATATATCAAACCATTATATTGTACTCCTCAAATTGACACAATGTTGCATTTCAATAGAGCTGGAAAAATATTTTAGGCAAACCAGAAGCTGGTGCCACTAAAGTGAAAAATTGGTAAACAATAGAATTTAAAGTTCAGAATACTAAATGCTGAAGGTTAGGAATGAAAAAAGACACAAAGTCACAGATTCAGAGATTTTCAAAAATTTAAAAGATAATTTTATGTTAGCTCTTAAAGTCTAAGTGAAAGAGGCCATAATTTCTAGGAAAATTTTAACAGCAAAATTGATTTAAGTAGTGATAAAAATTTAAATAAAAAATAAATATTAAAAACTGGAAAAGATTATCAATTATCTAAGTTAAAAATTCACTAGAGGGGCCAGCCCATGGCATAGTGATTGAGTTCAGCACGCTCTGCTTCAGTGGCCCAGGTTTGTAGGTTTGGATCCCACGTGTGGACCTACACTACTTGTCAGCCATGCCATGGCGGCAACCCACATACAACATAGAGGAAGATTGGCACAGGTGTTAGCTGAAGGCGAATCTTCCTCACCAAAAAAACCCCAACAAAATTCACTAGGCACAGAAGACTATTTTTGGAGAGTTTTATAAAATTTTCAAGCAACAAATAATTCTTATGTTTTGTGATCAATTCCAATACTTTTTTCCCCACATTTCTAATACCAGATAATGAAATCTGGTTCTCAACTTTGGACTCACATCAAATTCTGCAGTTTCCTTTGTCTTTCTATTCATCAACACATAGTCCTCTATCCAATACATTTACTTGCATTTAGGCATCTCTTCCTCATCTCATTTGTATTCTGATACAATTTTTTGGCTTTTCTTGTTTATATATTTCCTTTATTTTTTAAATTGAGGTACAGTTTACATACAATGACTCCAATTTTAAGTGTATAGTTCAATTGCCACCATGATCATAGTGTAAAACATTTCCAGCTTCCCAAAAAATTAATTCTCTCATGCCCTCTGCAGTCAATCCCTTCATGTGTCTCTGGTCACTATTAACCACTGCTCCACATTTTGTCACTATTTTTCCTCTGAACTTTCATGTGAATAAATCAGGCACATGTAGTCTTGTGTCTACCATTTTTTATTTATCATAATCCTTTAGAGACCCATTCCTATTGCTGTACGAATGTATATTTTGCTCCTTTTTACAGCTGAATAGAATTCCATATTATGGATACTGCAATTAGTTTATCCATTCTTCAGCTGACAGATATTTGGATTATTTCCAGTTTGGGGTTCTTCTGAATAAACTGTGATGTACAATTGAATACAAGTCTTTTTGTGAAAAGCATTTAGTTCTCTTGGATAAATATCAAGGAGTAGGAATGCTGGGTAATACGGTAAGTGCATATTTCACTCGTAAGAGATTGCCCACTTGCTAAAGTACTGTATTAGTTTGCATTCCCATAAGGTATAATGAGAGGTTCAGTTGTTCCACATCCTCATCAATACTTGGTATAATCATTCTTTTTAGTTTTTGCCATTTTAGTGAGTACATAGTGATAAATCAATTTGGTTTTAATTTGCATTTCTTTTAATTTACATTTCAGATGTTAACTATCTTTTCATGTGCTTCTCTATTATTTTCATTTCTTTTTTAGTGAATTATGAGTTTAAATATTTTGATCAAATTTTTAATTGGGTTGTTTATCATATCATTGTGTTGCAAAAATTATATATTCTGAATACAAGTCCCTTATCAGGTACATGTTTTGGAATATTTTCTTGTAGTTAGCGGCTTGTATTTTCATTTTTCTTAATATCTTTTGAAGAGCAGGAGTTTATAATTTTGAAGTTCCTACTTATTTTTTTCTTCATAGTGTTTGTACCCTTTAAAATAAATTTTTGTCTAATCCAAAGTCTTAAAAATTTCTTTCTATGTTTTCTTTTAGAATTTTTGGAGTTTTATGTCTTACATTTCAACCTATCATCCATTTTGAATTAAATTTTGTGGATAGCATGAAATATAAAGAGTATACATATTTTTTGCACATAGTTATCCAATTGTTGCTGAATAATTTGTTGAGAATATACTCTTTGCCCATTGGATTACCTCTGCATTTGTCAAGATCAATATATGAGTTGGTCTAATTTTAGACTCTCTATTTTATTCTATTGATCTATTTGTGTACTCTTATCCCCATCCCACACTGCCTAAATCTTGAAATCAGGAGTCTAAGTCTTCCAAGTTTTTCTTATTTTTCAAAATTCCTTTTCCTTGTCTAGCATCTTGGAATTTCCATAGAAATCGACAATTTCAAATTGATAATTTCTACCAAAATCGCGCAAGAATTTTGATTTCAATTATATAGAATCTATGGATCAATTTGTAGAGAATTGATATCTTAAAAATATTGAGTCTTCTAATCCATAAATATGTTAGGTATTATGTAGGTAGTCTTTAACTTTTTATCTAGGTTTTGTCATTTTCAAAGTATAGATTGTTTATATATTTTCTGATATTTATCCCTAAGTATTTCCTATTTTTCATGATAAGTTGACTTTTTCAAAGTTTATTTTTCACTTTTTCATTCCTAGTGAATAGAAATACAGTTGACTTTTGTATGCTTAATGTGTTCATTTCATCTAGGTAATCTAATTATTAGAAAAAAGTTGTTCATAATATTCCTTTATTTTCCTTTTAACTTCTGTAAGATCTATGGTGATGACTCTTCTTTCAGTACTGACTTAGTTAATTTATGTCTCTTCTTTTTTTTCCTTATCAGTTTGGCTAGAGTTATATAAATTTTATTATTTTTCAAAGAATTACCTTTTTATTTCATTGATTTTTTCTATTGTTGTTTGCTTTTCTATTTTACTGATTTCTGTTGTTATCTTTATTATGTTCTTTCTTCTGCTTAATTTTTTGCTTACTTTGCTTTTCCTTTTCTAGTTGCTTAACTGTAAGCTTAGCTCGTTGATTGAGACATTTCTTGTCTCCTTTTTGGGAAATCTATTTTATGTGATATTTATGTAGCCATTCTCACTTATTTAAGCTTGCTGTTTGCTTTGGGTGTCTATTTCTAGCCTTTCACCTTTGGTTTATTTGTGTTTTGGTATTTAAAGTGTATTGCACGTAGACTACATTTAATTGACTCTTGCTATTTTATACAGACTAACAATTTCTGCCTTTTTATTGGAGTGTTTAGACCATTTACATTTACTGTAGTTATTGATATGATTATATTTATGCCCATCATTTTATTATATATTTTAGTTTTTCTGTTCCTCCATTTCTGTCTTTATGTTAATGAAATATTTTGTAACATTACATTTTAAGACCACTATTGATTTTTAGCCATATCTTCTTCCATTGTGATCTTAATGATAGCTCTAAAAACAGCAGTATGATTCTTAAATTTATATTAATCTACCTAGAATTAATAGAAAATTAGTAAAATAGTAAATTACTTTAGGTAAATTGTAAAACAGCAACAATTTATTTCCATTTGCTTTCTCAATTTTAGTGCTATTCTTGTCTGTCATAAAACATGTATATATATAATATTATATATATGTAAAATAAACTCAATAAATGCTATAATTTTTAGTCATATTTTTTTAAATGAGAGGAAAAAGAAAAATACTGTTTCTATATTTACATTTTCTAGTGTTTTCATTCCTTCTTATATATCTAGTTTACTAACTAGTATTATTTCCCTTTAGACTAAAGACTTCATTTAGAATTTCTTATAGTTTGGGTCTGCTGGCAACAAATTCTCTAAATCATAGTTTATCTGAAAATGTCTTTATTTTGCCTTCATTTTTTTACAGTTTTTTTGAGGTCAAATAGACGTACCACAAACTTCACGTATGTAAAATGTTTGATGATGTTTTCACATACATATTGTGTACCATCATCAAAATCAAGACAAAAACATTTTCATCACTTCCAAAAGTTTTCTAGTGCCTTATTGCTGTATAGCCCTCCCTTCACCTCAATTCTCAATTGCTTTTTGTCACTATAGAATGGTTTGTATTTTGTAGAATTTTATTATAATTGGAATTATATAATTGTCTTCACTTATGAAGGATAACTTCACTGGATTTAGGAATCTTAGTTGACAGTTTTGCTACTTCAGAATTTTGACAATGTCAAGCCAATGTCTTCTGGCTTCCATAATTTTTAATTGGAAGAAAGCCATTAAATTTATTGTTGTTTTCCTGTATGGATTACTTTCAAAATTTCCTTTCTGACTGATAATCTGTACTTTATCTATAATGTGTCTTGAGCTGGATTTTTTAAAATTTTCTGTTGGCTTGGGGTCAATGAGTGTTTGAATCTTTAATATTTTCTACTACATTTGCAAAGTTTTTGGTATTATTTTTTCCAAATAATTTTTCTATCACTTTCTCCTGCTTTTCTTCTTCTAGAATTTGAATTATGTGTATGTTGCACTACTTTTTGTATCACCACAGGTCTCTGAGGTTCTGCTTATTTTTATTCAATATTTTGCCTTTTGGGTGTGGATTAGGCAATTTATACTGATCTATGTTTAAAGCATTATCTGATACAGCACTGGAAGGTGGGAGGATGGCACAAGTAGGTGGGGCAGGGCTCCACTCTGCTGTATGCAGGGTCATGAAGAGTTGGAATCAACTCAACAGAACTAACAACAGATATTAAATCACTGCCTTTTCTTCCTGCCGTCTCCAACATGCTGTTGTGCTCACCTTGTAATTTCAGTAATTGTAGTTTTCAATTCTAGAACTTAGATTTTTTTAATAGTTTGCATTTCTCTGTTGAGATTGCTCATCTATTCAATTATTGATGCCATATTTGCCTTCAAATATTTGAATATATTTTCATTTAATTCCTTGAACATATTTAGAAAGGCTTTGAATCCTTCTCTGCTCATTTTACTATCTGGACCTACTATGAATAGGATTCTATTGACGTCTTTCAATTTTTTTAATTTTTTTGCCTGAGTCTGGATCACATTTTTCTGCTTCTTTCCATGTCTGGTGGTTTGGTTGTTATTTGCACATTTTAGATAATTTATTGTGGTGACAATGGACAATGTTCTTCTGAGAATTATTGGACTTTTGCTCTAATCAGTAGTTAAATTGCCCAGAATCAAATCACAAACTATTTCTACTCTAAGTTATGCAGTTAGTTACATCTGTATCCTGTTCTTATGCTTTCCCATTGCTGCATTTTTATTTAACCTAATCCCTATGGGACTCTTTTTTATCTATAAAATTTGGCAGATTTCCTTGCTTTTCAGGATATCCCTAACTCCAGCTCTTCTGCTGCTTTGAGCTCTGTAATCTTACCCTTCAGGCTTTCTACACCTCAAGATCTTTACCACTGGAGAATTCACTTGCTTAAGCAAAGCATCAGATTCACATTTCTGGCTCCCTATTTCTCTAAAGAGTATTTTTCTCTCTAGTCTCTGTCTTCCTTTTTGATGTATCTTTTGTGGTGTCTTTTGCACATGCATAACTTAACTGTCAGCCAAGGACTTGGACAATTTATGTTCTGAAGGAATCCAATCCTTCTTTATTTTTTCACAGTTAAGGATTTTCTCTTTAAGTGTCTAGATGTTTTACAGACCCAAATGCTAATCTCTGGTAACTTGAGTTGATAAATCTGTTGTTTTCCCACTATAATTTCTGTGTCTCCAATGCCATTTCCTTCAGCTATAGTCTTGGGGGTTGGGCAGCACACTTGGGCCAGGAGCCTGCAAACTCTCTTCCAGTTCTGTCATTCACACTTTCTACTGTCTTTAAATATATATTTTTATTGTATCTGGTTTTTATAATTGTTTATACGTTGGAGGTTCATGCGACCATTTCACACCTCTGCCTCATCAGTAGCTGACTCTCTGATGCAATTATTTTTTATAAATCATGGAGCTAGACGTAGGGGTTCTAATACTGTTCTCAGTGGTTATAAAGTTTGATCTAAAAAGCAATGGTGTTCCACAGATAATGTAAATATTTTCTCTAGTATGAACTGAATAATGACATATTTATGACTTTTTAAAATCTAGCTACACATCCTTGATGTTTAAAAAGAAAATAGCCCCTTAAAGAGAATGAGTTTGTTTATTATTGCACTAGTGAGAGTTGTAAGGTGAATGAAACCCTGCAGAGAAGAGTCTGTAAAATTCAATAACTTTAGATTTAGTCACTCTTCTACATACTCATATATCAACATTGTTAAAGCATATTTTTCTTGTTAGAATATCTGTAGAACCAAAAGCATCAGGCACAAGAAATCCCTGGAAAACTCAAGATTTTGAGAAAAAGTTTCACCATTTTTTTGATGGATTTTGTATTAAATCCGTCATATCAACATAAAACTGCATGACGAAATTTTTTAAAGCAGAAAAATATCACAAAATAAGAAACTCTGCTGTTTTTCTTAACAGGGATATGGGATTTCCACATACCTGAGCGTGAGTAAGTGGATTGGGTCCTAGTCCCCCACAACACACTTCCTGTTCTGTGAAACATGAGTTCCACTGGCAGCATAGAAAGTCACCTTTAAGGAGCACTTGTTGTATTATAGTATGGAATTCAGTGTCAAGATTTAAAATATATGCATCAATTCTGTGTTTGAAGTCCAGAGGAAAACAACATAAAATGACGTTTCAGTGCAAAAAAAAAAAAATGAAATGGATTTTTTTATTCCATGAGAACGAAAAAATATTTTAAAATGCATAAAATATTTTCTTGTATTTTTCATACTCAGCCAATTTTTTTGAAACTTAGTTACTTATTTCTGTCGTCCTGAGCTGTTAAGTGACCCATTTTTTGACTATAGATATGTTCTCCAGAAGTTTGTTTTACATTCAACACTTTCGATAATTTCACACCCTTTTAGCTCCAAGTTGGCATAAGCAGTGATGCTCTCACATCATCTATCTTAGAACTAGGATTTCACAAAAGAAAAAAAAAGTACAAACTTCCCATTTCTCTGAAGAAGTAAAAAAAAAGAATTGGTGGTGTGGTAAGCAGATGTTAAGATTGTGGATAGAAAGGAAACTGTATTTATATATTAATAATTCATCCATTTACACAAGTTTATTAACTTTTTCCTGGGCACAATAATCTCAATTTATGTCTATAATAAAGTCCAATGTATCAAGGGCACAGAGGACTTGAGGCAGAGCAGATTCACACGATAACAAAACATCATCACTGGTGGCAAACTCAATAGCACATTGCTCTACTTAGACCAAAATCTCAAATGTTCTGTAACTCATCGTTTCAAGTCAACTAGCAGGGTACTTTCTAGAGATTAAAAAGCCTGGACCATAGTGGCATTGTCCTGGAAGAGCTAACTGCATTTTTTCAATTCTAAATTTTGTGTCTTTTAGGCCTAACTGAAGAATCACATATTCTAAGCCAGTTTTTTCCCAAGTATATTCTGAGAAACACTAGAACTGAGAGATATAACATGTTACCATAGAGAAAACAATTATTCCATTGTAAAATAAATTTGGGAAATTATAGCTTAAACAAAATTAATAATATTTGTGACTGCAGAACATCAAGTTCTCTAATATGCAAAGTTCACTCACTCTCCAAGAATAAGCAGTAATAAGAAGTTTTTTTTCCCAAATATATTTGTCTTAAGTCAGATTTCAGAGAAGCAGAGCCTGAGATAGGCATTCTAGCACAAGCAATTTACTGAGAAAGAGCTTTTGGGAGCAAATACTGTTTCATCTGGAGACTAGCTTTGGTGTGATCCCTCAGAGAACACAAATTGCACCACAAAATTAGTCACAATTTGTTGGCGAGGTGGCCAGCTTTTTTATACTGCTTTGCCAGTCAATCTTTGGCTACATGTTGCTTGGATTGTGGGTGTAAGGGAGATGCCACCTTCTATGTGAGACAGCTAGTTCTTAATAAGAGGGTAATTCTCCAGAAAAAAGGGCAGCAGTGAGCTATTAGCAGCCAACCTTCACAGCAGCTAGGAGATGACTGCACCTGGCAGTAAAGGTGATCTGGATGAGGAAGCCATCCTCTGACCAAGTAATTGTGGTTTTCACAAAGTCTCTAATGAGAAAAGTGTTCTGTTAACACACTGGCAAGAACACTTCTCTGAGAAGATCATGCATCACACAGTTTCTGTATCTATTTTGCGCTCTCTATGCTAAGCTCTGGGAAATCCATTCACATTCTGGCAGGGAGATCTCAAACTCTCCGTCATCAGATAGTCTTCCAATAAATAAAACCACAAGCAACTGAAGCAGAAATCTTGACATCTGGGATAGCGATAGCAAAATTCATATAAGAAACTAACTTTAATTTGTAAAAGCCAAATTTTCAGATAATACAGAATCATCAGTATTGAGATTTTTTTTTTAATTGAAAAAGGCTATGGAAATCTTAAAAATTCTAGGGCAACTTTTAGATTGAAATCTTTAGGAAGACATAACGTTTCATAGTTTGAATATATGAGTAATTAGAATTACTGTTTGCAAAAAAATTCATTCTCAAAGAGAATGATAATGTGTTTATGATAAATTAAGGAATATTTCCAATTTTAAATTAGCTCACAACTTAATGGTATTTTTATCAACTGAAATACTCAAAATAGTACTCCAATTTTTTCTTTGCATCTACAATACCTAGAATTCAAAGACCAATATTAAACCATCAAAATTTCTAGAAGACAGAAATGATTAATTGAATCAGAGGATCTTGAATTTTCAAATGAAATTCAGAATTATATTATTATTGTCAGTAATAAAGAACAATATTTACAGTATCCTTTGCCTTTTATAAAATATCTAGTTAAAAGCACTGTGTTCTCAATCCACAAAAAAATTGATAAATGGGACTTCTTCAGAATTAGATACTTCCAAGCTTCAGAAGTATTAAGATAATAAAATGATAAGACACAAACTGGGAGAAAATATTTGCATATCACATATCTGATAAAATAGATTATCTAGGATATATAAAGAACTCTTAAAACTCAATAATTAAAAAGTTAAAAAATAAGGTAAAGATTTGAACACATACTTCACCAAAGAAGAAATACATAGAGCAAATATCTATATGAATACATGCTCAACGTCATTAGTCATTAGAGAAATGCCATTTAAAACCATGACAAAATGCAATTTCACACCTACTATAATGACTAACATTTTAATAATAATAATAGTAAACAGCAATAACTATTGACAATAATAATTAACAAGACCAAGAGTAGATGAGAATGTGGACGTGGTAAGAATATGGAGCAAGTGGAACTTTCATACATTGTTGGTGGGTATGAAAAATGCTACAGCGCCTACGGAAAACAGTGGTAGTTTCTTATGAAGTTAAACATACTTACCACATAACCCAACTATCCCACACACAGGAATTAGCCCAGTGTAATGAAAATGTATGTTCACACAAAATCTTGAATGAAAATATTTGTAATGGCTTTCTTCACAAGCACCAAAAACTAGAAGGAAAAAAAAATCTCAAAAGTGGAGTGGATGAATAATATATCATGGAATATGGCTCAGCAATGACATGGTAAAAATTACTGATACACAGGATAACATGGATGAATCTCAAATGCTCTATGCTAAATGAAAAAAGCCGGAATCAAAAGGCTACCTAGTATATGAGTTCATCTATTGAAATTCTGGAGAAGGCAAAATTCTAGGGATAGAAAATCGGTCGATGATTGCCAGAGGCTGGGTTAGGCGGAAGAGTTGACTAAATCTAAGAGTTGACACGGAGGAAGTTTGCATGGTGATGAAACTCTTCTATATCTTAATGCATTTGTGATTATAAAACTGTATGTGTTTGTCAAAACTCACAGAATAGCACACTAAAAGGGGTGAACTTTATTGCATGTAAATTGTGACAATAAAAAAAATAGGAAAAAAGTAGTGTCAGTCTATTTAATAAAGTGGTTTTTCATATCAGAATATTTTGGCAGCCTAATTAATCTCATTTTGATGCTCTAGCTCGAAGGGAAACTATATGCTACTTGCTATACTATCCCATTCGTGAGAAAACACATCATCTTCTTAAGATGAGTCAAGGAGGATTCTTTCAAATCAATATTGGTTTCATTAGCCAATTAGTGAAACTAGACTTTCAGTCAGTTTTTAAGAACAAACTTCAATCTAAATTTTCCTATTTATGCATGAATTATATTTTTAAAAAACCTTATAAAATTTTTTCTAATGTCTGAATAGAATCTAGAATACTTTTTGTCCAATTTAAATGACTTTCCTTTCATAAAAGTTTTATTTTAATTAAAAAAATTGCTTATTGAGCTTTGTTCATTAAGAAACAAATCTGTCTCCATTAGAAAACTTTAAAAATAGTAAATATTTATTCCTAGTATTCCTATACAAATTAACATTAAATCTTAACAAATAGAAATTACACTAAAAGCCTGAAGTTATTTAATAATATTTTTACTGTATTTGTGAAGCTCATCAAAATCTATTTGCAAAGAAAACAAAAAGATGAGAAACCAAGATGGTTACTTGTGTAAAATTCTGCTTGAGCAACCTCGAATTTCTTTATCAATCAGACTCCACGTGAAGGAGAAACTTTGGAAATGTCCCCAGAGTGTGGTTCATGGCCCTCCAGTGTTCTGTCTTGGTTTTATAAATGAGAAATCTTGTCATCTTATCATAGAGTCCTAGAAAATTGTAGCAAACTTTATCTGCTAAGTGAACCTTAATAACCCCAACTTTAACTTCTAGAAAATTACCTTAAGAAACATTTCAAAGTCCTGCAGGTTGCTGAGGATATAAAAATTTTTCCCTCTCCAAGAGTTATTAACCCTCACAACAGATTCCCTAAGACCTTAACAGTAGCAGTTCAAAAACATTCAATTATAATAATCACATTTTTTATTTCTCTTATAAAACTAGTTCCACTAGATTTTACATAGAAAAAACAAACTCAGGGTCAAAAAGCATTAACAATTTATTCCCTTTGCAGCTGCCTAGTCCTTAACGTAAAATTGCTACTTTATTGACACCATGGAGTACACATCAACCCTCAGGAAATGTTTTACAGGGTACGCTTCAAATTTTTAAAAAATGTGATTCTGAAAATGTTCACAGAATACCATGAATTCATACAGAAATAATGGAAGAAATGTCTACCTAGAAAGGCTAAAGCTCTTCTTTAAAACCAGTTCTTCTCAAATTACTTTTATTGGAAGGTTATGTTTTTAAATTTTGTTTGACCTTTTGGGGATCTATTCTGGAAAACATGCACTAAGAAGCAGCAACAATCCGTCTGCACAGATACTATATCTAACTTTCAAGGAGCTGCAGGAAATTATTTGATTTTAGGAAATGCAGGATATCTTCAGCCACTACCTACAAGCATAATAAAATTCAGACTGGTAAGACGAATATCAGTTGCACCATTCCAACCTTTCTTTCGACGAATTCCCTGCATCCTGTAATCCAAGCAACTGAAAAACTTCCTTTCACGCTCACATCTTGCTTTGCCATCTCTGTGCCTTTGCTCAAACAGTTTGCCCACCTTGAACGTCCCTCCTCCCTGTCTCACTGTGCCCAAGTGCTACTCATTCGGCAGAGGTCACACCAAATGTGCCTTCCTCCCTGAAGCTTTTCTTGATCATCCAACCTGTGTCATTAATCAGATCTCTCCTTCATTGGAACTCTTATATCACTTCATTTACACTTAATGACACAATTATTTTACATCATAATAGGACTATTGATATATATGTGTTTTATCCATTACTCGATCATAATATCTTTAAGGGTCACAAAAGTTTTCTGATTTATTTTTAATTATTTCCCCCAATGGTTCCAAGCTTAGCATATATCAAACTCTCAATAAATATTTGAACAAATGGAGGAAGGAAGGATAACATTTCTCAGTACATTCCTAGTTCAAATAAAAATGAGCTTGTGCAGTATGTATGTTCTGCATAATCACTAAAAAAGCAAGACTTTCTTCTCCCTTTTCAAAAATGTATTGCTACTCAAGAGAACAAGGAGAGACTTATCTAAAGAGGTGGAACAAAGAAACTACCATTTCTCTCTCTATATATTGATACTCATAAATACTTTTATTTATTCTTAATCACTTTATTAACTCAAAAATATTTATTGTGTGAGACACTGTAAATACAATGTTAAGAATACAATTTCTGAACAACAACAAAAAGGGAGCATAGTTTCTGTGTTCAAGACACTTCTGTCCTCAAGACAAGACAAAATCTATAGTCTTGTTTAAACTTGGGTGTCAGAAGGGTAATAACAAAATACAGTCATGTGCCACATAAGACGTTTTGGTCAATGACAGACTGTATATACAACAGTAGTCTCATAAGATTAGTACCATATAGCCTAGGTGTGTAGTTGGCTAACTATCTAGGTTGTCTACCTACTGTAGGGGAGGAAATAATTTTCCTCTGCCCTCTTAGGTTCTTCTGACTGGTCTAAGAATTAAACAGATTAACAGGAAAAACAAACAAAAATTTAATAGCATATATATATGGGAGAAACCGAGGAAAATCTAGTAACTCACCAAAATGGCTGAAACCTTCACCTTAAATACCATCCTCAGCTAAGACAAAAGAAGATGTTGAAAGTGGGGAGAGTCAGGGACTTCAAAGGGAAGGAAAGCAGTTCACAGGTAGGAGAAAAGGAACAAATGTTTGGAAAACAAGTGTTTGTTTGGCCACACAGGAAAAGAACACAAAGGGAAGCCCAACAAATAGGCTTTTTTAGGTTCTTCCCTGTCTACCACCTAGTTCGTGTTGTGCTAAGGTTATAACTCACTTCCTAGACAGGCTTTTTTATCTGAATTCTCTTAGGCAGTTAAGGAGGAGGTAACAAGAAAGACTTTGATTGTCTTTTTGTCAAAAATTACCAGTCTAGGGCCTAGCCCCGTGGCACAGCCATTATGTGTGCATGTTCTGCTTTGATGGCCTGGGGTTTGCTGGTTCAGATCCATGGTGCAGACATGGCTTTGCTCATCAAGCCATGCTGTGGTAGGCGTCCCACATATAACGTAGAGGAAGATGGGCATGGATGTTAGCTCAGGGCCAGTCTTCCTCAGCAAAAAGAGCAGGATTGGCAGCAGATGCTAGCTCAGGGCTGATCTTCCTCAAAACAAACAAACAAAAAAGATCAGTCTAAAATAGTCCCCATGTTAAAGAAACACATTTTAGGGTGGCAAATTTTGTTCCCCTTCTCACATTTTCTCACAACAATGAAATTGCCTAATGATGGTTAGAATGTATCCCACTCATTAAGTGATGCATGACCATATAATATAATAAGAACTATGCTAGGCATAAGCACAAGGTATTTTGAAAACACATAGCAGAGCATGACAACATTGAGTGACAAATAAATCTTCCCAATAAAGGGGAAATAGAATCTGTGTCCTCAAAAACAAGAACACATTTCCCAGGCAAAAATTGAGAGTAAGAACAAGACTGTGTAGTTTACAAACATCCAGAAGTGAAATGGAGTATGAATCCTCCAGAGTCTGCAAGTATTTCTGCCTGGAGAGAACCACTAAAGATAAGACAGTGGTGAAACTATCTGGAATGGCCTAGTGCCATTTGAAATGTGAGGGATTCATAGAGATAATGGGGTGGGCTGGTCAGTGAATATTTGTTTCCTCACTCCCCCAGCATATAGGAGCATTTTTGAGTCATTCCCTGTAGATATTACTCAACAAATTATCTGACAGTTGCTTTATGGTCCAGGACGTGCCCTATTTGGATGAAAATTCTGTATGCTTGTGTATTCTGCAGTGGTTGAGTGTAGTGTTCTGTAAATATTGATTAGCTCAGTTTGGTTAATATTGTTCACATTTTCTATAACATCTTCTATAACAGATTGTTTGTACATTTGTTCTCAAAATTACTGAAAGAGGTGTTATGAATCTTCAGTTACGATTGTGGATTTGTCTATTTCTCTATTTTTGTTTCTTTCTTCTGTTTTGCTTTCATATATTTTGTAGTTGACTAGCTGCATATACATTTAGTAACGTGAGGTCTTCCTCCTGAATTGACCCATTTTCTGCTTTGAAAAGTCCCCCATCATCTCTAATAATTCTCTTTGGCTTAAAGTCTATTTTATCCAGTATGAATATTGTGAAATATAGGCTTTTCCATCCTTTTATTTTTATATAAGTAACTATATATATTGTATTTGTATTGTATTGTATATTTGTATATAATATGTATTTTGTATATTATCGTATTTTATACTGTCTAAAAAACTCTTTTAACTGGAGTTTTTATCAAAACTTGATGTTATAACTTGTATAGTTGAGTTTAAATACATTCTGCTATTTGTTTTCTGTTTGCCCATTTATTCTTGGCTTCTTTCTTCTCCTTTTCTTACTTTCTTTTGAGTTAACCAAGAATTTTTTTTGGAATTCTATTTTAAATCCTCTACTGGCTTTTTAGCTACAACTTTTTACATTTTTAATTAGCTACTCTAGAGATTACAATATGCATCTTTAACTAATTAGAATCTACATCAAATTAGTATTTTATCACTTCATGAATAATGTAAGAACCTAGCAATAGCATATTTCTATTTATTCTCTCTTCTTGCAATTTGTGCTGTTGGTTACTGTATTTTACCTCTATATATGTTATGCACCCTACAATACATCACTATTTTTGTTGCTTTATATAATTTATTTAAAAATTTTTTTAAATGTCTTTTATATTTACCCAAATATCTACTCTTTCTAGTTGTTCTTTCAGTCCCATGCTTTTATCTAGAAAGCTTCCTTTCAATCCCTAAATTTTCCTTTACTATTTTCCATAGTGTTGGTCTTTTGGCAACAAATTCTCATTTTTAATCTTTCTTAAAATGTCTTTATTTGGTTGCATTTTTCAATGATGTTTTCAATAAATATAGAATTCTAAATTGGCAGTTATTTGCCCCAGAATTTTAAAGCTTGATTCTATTGTAATTTTGGCTTCCAAAATTTGTGTTTAGAAATTAGCCTTCAATCTTCTGTTTGCTCTCTGAACATTTTGTGTCTTTTGTCTCTGGCTGCTTTTAAGATTTTCCCTTTATCTTTGATTTTCAGCAATTTGACTATGATGTGCCTAGGTGTGGCTTTCTTTGTATTTATCTCACTCGAGGTTTGCTTAACTTCTTGAAAACATAGGTTGACTTCTTATTATCAGTTTCAAAGAAATTCATGGTGATTGTCTCATTGAAATTGCTCCTGACTCGGGGCTGCCCTGGTGGCATAGTGGTTAAGTTTGCATGCTCTGCTTTGGCAGCCTGGGGTTCATGGGTTCCTATCCTGGGCATAGACATCCACTGGTCAAGCCACACTGTGGAGTCATCTCATGTAAAATAGAGGAAGATTGGCACAGATGTTAGCTCAGCAACAATCTTCCTCAAGCAAAAAGAAGATTGGCAACAGATGTTAGCTCAGGGCCAATCTTACACACACACGCACACACAAAGTAATTGCTCCTGACTTAATCTTTTCCTCTTCTCCATTTAAGTCTCTAATTACCACATACGCCAGGTGATTTGATGGTGTTCCATACCTCTCACACTCTGTTCTGTTGTTTTTCAGTTCTCTGTTTTCTTTCTGTATTTTAGATTGAATAATTTCTTTAGTTCACTGAGCATTTCTTCTCTACCTTCAGTTGTTGTAAGCCTACCCAAGTAATTCTTCCTTTCAGATATTGTATTCTTTACTACTAGAATGTCTGTGAGTTCTTTTTTTGGAGGGAGGGGAATTCAATACTCTGTTGAATTTTTCCACCATTCCACCTTTTTCCATCTTTTTTCCATCTTTTTAAAATTTTCTATAAATTTCATGTTAAAATGTCTTCAGGATAAGAACATTCTTGTGTTTTTGCTGGTCCCTTTTGCCAAAGGAACTCTCTCTAAACATCATCAGTCTGTGGAAGAGTTTTCCTCTGCTTTTCCAGCCTGGTCCCTCAGGCTCTCACTCCAGCAAAGTCCTTCACTGGAAACTGAAGAGCGAGGCCACCATCAGGGACCTTAGGACTCCCAAGATTCCAGTAGATCACACTGGCCTACATGCTCATTAAAATATCACCAGTTTCTTCTTACATACCATCCCTCAGCTGAGTGGAACCCCATCTTCTCTCCACCTATGCCACCATGCCCAACATGGAAAATGCAACCAGCAAAAAACAATGGCTACTGATATCCATTTATCCAGGAAAAACTCTTTCCTCTACAGAACTTAGTTCTTTTAAGTTTCTTATAACCACAGCTTTTCTCTGCCTTTTAACATGTATAGTATTGTAATTTCTCTGGTTTTCTCTAGTTGGTAAAGTACAGGTTTGCTGTAACTTTCTACACCCCAACCAGAAGTAGATATAATTTACTTGTAATCAAAATATAATTTTAACAATTCAAAAGGAGTAAGCATATTTAAAGAGTGAGTGTGTTTATATATTTTTGTGTGTATATATATACATACATGTGTGTATATATATGTATGTGTGTGTGTGTGTGTGTGTGTGCACGCATATATGTATTGAATGGCTATTGTGAATACAAATTTGTTCACCACGTCTTGGACAAATCCTTAAAATTTATAGATGTAAATTTCAGTAAAGAAAGTATTTATTTACATTGTTTAAAAAGCTCATTACTTTTGCCCTTTCTACCCCCATGAATAATAAAGAAAAAATAATTAATAAGTAACAAACTCTTGATGGTTTATAGGAAATGAAGGAGTTTCAGTTGCATCCCTAAGTTTTGAAGTTGTGATTATGAACACCCACGCCTCCCACACACAGCTGTTCCATGCAATGGTCAGAGACAAGACACTGCGCTGGCCACAAGCTTTGAAGTCATATCTCAGCGTGACAATACACTTCCTCCATCCTATGGCACAAACTAGTATTTTTGTCTCTAGATCTTTTTCTGGAAAATGGAAAGGATCACATCCACCACTAGTTGATGCTTGCAAAGAGCATGGCTCAGCTTAGAGACAACAGTTTTACCACTGTTAAAAAAAGACCTCTTCAAAAAAATTTTGAAAAACAAACAACTCTGCAACTTCACATTTAAAGTATAGTTACCAATTTTTTTAAAGAGGTCATTCCAAATAAATCTAGAATATTTATTTATTACTAATAAAGAATATGCCTTATTAATATGAAGAATATTAATCAGATGCACAAAAGGATAAGCAAATAGCTAAATTTACTACAGTAAAGGGGACTTCTTGGACAGCTATTGAGTTAGGGATACTGACAGACTGAATTTCATAATTATTATAAGTAAAATCTTGATTTTCTTATAAAAGTGGAAAAATAGTATGATATTTGCTTTCTTTTCTAAGATTTGTGTGTGTGTTTGTGTGTCTGTACATACATGTCTATTTTCAAGACAACTCCATTCTCTCAAATCACGAAGTTATTGATGAATGATCATGTTTATTGGCATCACATTAGGGCATTTCTTTTCTAAGCACAGAACTTTCCTTCTTTGTTCTCTATTCTGAAGAACAAAATTTTTTCCATGAGTCTATGACAGAAGTTATCTTTTCAATTTATTTAGAAAGTAAACTTTTCCTTTGAATCTTCATTAAATTAGATGTAATTTCCAGAAACGTGACAGCTAAGCCAGCAGTCTAATATTCCTTCTCTTTGTCAGGGGAGAATTATATATTACAAGTTGCCTTTTTCATTCAGAAATTTGAAATAATCATTTTCACTGAAGTTTTTAAAACTCCTTGGTTTGTTTGGATAGGAACTCTGTACAAAATACAGTGCAAAAATAACTCTTTTCTAAATGTGCATGGGAAAATATGTCTGGGGAAAAAGAGATTCTTTTATTAAGTTTAACATCCTGGCAATTGAAAAAATCAAACCTATCACTCAAAATATAAATTTAGAAAAGAAGTTCTTCTAAAATATGCTTTAGTTTAAGTTCTTATTATTTCCATGAATCATTTTGGAGAATACAAACATTAACTTAGTATTTGAACAATAATAAAATAATAATGGTTGGTTGCCAAAAACTATTTAAGAGAGATATGATAAAATGAGATGAAGAGAGAGTTCACAATTTGATCTGTCAAATAAGTTCACTTTTTATCACAAATAACTTCACAATTTGATCTAACTATATTTACTGCATTCAATATATTGAATATATCTGACTATATTTAATATATATTGTAAATAACATTCAACAATGGCATGCAGAATATTTACCCTTTACCTATATTTTTTATTTACCTCTATTTATTTACTCCCTGTTTCTTTTAAGTGAGATCACATTGGTTTATAATATTATATAAATTTCAGGCAGACATCTTTATATTTCGACTTCTGTACAGACTGCATCACGTTCATCACCAAAAGTCCAGTTGCCATCCATCACCAAAACACAAGTGACCTTTACCCCTTTCATCATACCCACGCCCTTTTACACTGATTTTAAACATCAGATATTTAAACTGACTCTATGAAAATTAAGAAAAAGTACTGACTAGTTGACTTAAACAAATAGAACATTCCACTTTTGCTTCTTCATCCAAAGGATTAAGATGATATTGCAAAAGAAACCTCAAGATATTTCACATTTTAAATTCTAAGACATGACTCTCAAAATCTAAGTCATTTAATGATGATAATATGCCACTAAGTAGATACTTTATCTTAGAATTTTAAAGTTAATCTCAGAGAGAAATTATTATGTTTCTTTTCCTCATAACTCATGAAGAACCTCACCTCCGTTATTTAATCTTTCAAGATTTTAAATATATGTGGTAGTAAATGAAGTTTTTCTCATATGAAGTAATCAAAGTGGCATAAGAATCTAAGAATATCATGCATGCAAAATATTTGCCTCTGCTAATGATACAAGGACATTTTTGTCATAATGCTAACAGTTCCTATGATGTTAGTTTTACCTGTTTAAATAAATCCTGGAAGTGTGTTGCCAGAACTTGTGTTGCCTATTATATATATTTTTATATACAATTTTACCTCAGATCTTCTGGACTATATAGTTTAATTCTAGACTACTTCTTAACCTTACAAGCCAAAACCATCCTATGAAAACACAGTAGAGTAGAAATTACACTAATTACACTAACTACAATGACTAGTGAGTAACTAGGTGTGTCATTTAGTTTTCTAATGTGTTTTTCATTATCTGTAAATAAGAGGGCTTGTTGGACTGAAAAGTATCTATGGGAATGGGTCCTCCTAGCGCTACCTGTAGAAATTTGTATGTTATTCTGCTATTGGCTGAGGGTTTCCCATCCATAAAATAATTTGTCATTTTTGGAACAACCTCCAATACCATGGTTTCTCTCTACTTCAGCATTTCCACATCTGCATAAACATTATACCTTTGTCTGAAGACAAGCTTTTCACCGATTCCCACTCCCAAATCCTCTCACGCCAAGTCTTTGGTGAGTTTAGAAGGTTCTACAGATCTTGGGAGGAAAGACACACAGCAGAGTCATCAGACAGGCCCTCTTTCTAGCATATTTTCCCACTAGCTCCCTCCCCAAAGAAACAAATACAATTTTCTCTCCCCCATCACTCCCTGCCCTTCAACCCTGATATCTCAGGGAACATTTCTCTCCTCACCTGAGGCCCTCTTTGTTTTCTCTTTCACCCCAAGGGTTTATATCAAAGCATTTATTTCCAAAAAAAAAATGCAGACTACTTCCTAAGAGAAATTATAGTAATAAACATTTTTTTCTATTTTATTTGACATAAAGCCTCCTTCCAAAAGAACCTGAGTTTTAGTTGTCAGGGATTTTGTAAAATAATAATAATCAGCTCTTCCTCCTTGCATTCTTGTGATTTTGTTCAAATCTGATCATTGCTCCGCTCAATCTTCATCTTCCAACCTCTATTTTTTTTTAAATATAATTAAGGAAATTTCTCATTCCTTTTTTCTCAGGATTGAAATATCATTAAATCGTGTATGATATGCAGTTATGAGAACCAAACACAGCATTTGGTTATTATGGTTCCTGTTACTTTGAAGAAAATAAACTCTTATGTCCTTCTTGAATACGACCAATGTCAATAAATTAAAATAGGAAGATATCATGTATCTTAATCAGGACTTGGAAAAAATATGGCCTAAAACCAACAGCTTTGTGAGCCACTGTTGTGAAACAAATATATTATAATATTGACATCAGGTCACTGATAGTTCAAGATTTGCAAATTTAGACAAAGGAAATATTTTGCAGCCTTTCTAGCATACTTAATTTTGCAAATGATTTGTGAGCATATTTTATTTTTTCAAATGATTTTTGAACATCTAAACACTGGCCAGAAAAAAATTATTTCATAAAATGAGTCAGTATTGCACAATAAAACTTGCAATCAACTTCACTTTGAATAGCATATAATCTAGAAGGGATGTATATTGAAATATAAACTATTGGAAGGGATAAAAACCAGCACAATTCACTGTTTTAGGCAAAGGCGGGTTAAGATTTGCAATGTGAACCTTCAATGTCACCATTTAAATACAGTGCCATTTTTTGCTCAGACACAAACAGGTATAAACTCACAGTATAAAGATTGCATAGGCATCTATAAAAGCTTTTAAACTATCCCTTCAAAGCTGCTCTACCAAATATAGATTGAAAGAATCCATTATTAAAAGAAGGATCAAAACAGGCTGCAATTATGCCCAGTTAATCCCCTCAAAACAGTGTGGTATTTCTTCACCAGAGTAATTATTTGCACAGGAGAGAAAATAACAACCATATAGAACAAATTAAAACTTTACCTTCAGATGCTACCTCAATTGTTATGGAGATTTCACTCTGTGCATTCAGTGACCAGCAAGAGAATCAAATAATGAAATGTTTCTTCTCTAATAAAAATATTTTAATATTATTTATTCCCCAAATTGTTGAAAATGGTTATAACATTTCAAATATTTCCCCCTTTAAATTACCGTATACATTTGAGCACATTCAAAGGATGTCTTTCAATACCCACGTATTAAAAGGGTGAGCAAATACATCAAACATCCTTAGAGTTTCTGTAGGCTGCACCTGAATGCATGTGCAAACACACTTCAAATGACCACCGCCGTGTACAAACTGCTTGTTTAGGCTTTTTTAAATACGACGATCACATGTTTAAATGTCATGCTGGGATTTAGTTAACGAAGGTGGCAGGTTCTTAAGATGGAGAATTTATGATGCTGAAATTTTCCAAATGCAAGACTGAAAAGGAAAAAAATATGTCAACTTTTATTTATCTCCTATATAAATACAGGCAATTTAGTTCTTCCCCAAAATACAGGAGGATTAGATGAGTCAGACGGTAGTCAATTCATTTTGCATAGGAATGGCTCATTAAAAAAAAAAAAGGGCCCTGCATTTGTATTAAGCTCTGATTGGACAGAGCACAAAATGCATTTACAGTGTCACTCAGAGATGTAGCAGGACTAATGAGAGAGGAATGGTGCGGCACAGGGTGGCGAAATCTGTAGTGTGTTCATTCATTCCTTCAGCTGGTACTCGCTCATGAAACGGAGGGGTCCCTCATTATGCATGTGTCCCAGGGGCATTCTTTAATATTTTAATAAATAACAACATCAGCCCAACAAGAAATTAATGAATAGTATCATTAATAATGAGCTGGAGTCTTGTAGTGATAGGACAGATATTAAATTGAACCACTGTGGTGTTATCTCCTGAGACTTGGGATATTTCCAGTGGCAAACAAGGCGGCTGAATGAGGCAACCACCGCTCTGTGCCAACAGCTTTTACAACAGGTTGGGAGTAATAAAAGAGGATTTTCTGCACGATAAAGTTAAGCCCTAGAAAATCTGCTGGTGTAGATCGGTGTGAAAAGTACTGCCAAACGTGATCCTTAATTAAACTTTAATTAAGATAAAGCTTTTATTTTTTTTCTTCCAAGAAAAGTCGCAGCCAAATGGGCCCTGGCTATTTTCTACCAAAATCTAACCTAAAATCATTTTGTAGTAACCACAAAAATGATGCTCAAATAATATTAAGGTGTCGACTTAAATCCACCAAATGAGAATATTATTAAGAATAGTTGAAATGGCGTAATTGCCCACCATAAATGGAAGAACATGTGTGCATGTCTGGAGTCGTATGAACAATGAAGGGGTTCCCTATCTCAATTTCTCACTTGCTATTATTTTCATATTTCAACCACTTTAAGATTTTTCAATTTTGTTTCACAATATTGAGAACATTTTTATATTGAAAACAATGATGTAGGTTACATAACTTTTCAATTAATCTTCAATCTCAGATCATTTTCAGATTGTATAAAATTCCTCATCATTTAATAATTCTCATTTTTAAAAAACTGCTTCAGATACTGAAAAAATTCTTAACTTTAGCTCTCATTCCTCTAATTACACACATTGTAATTTTCTTCCTGTAGTTTTGTAAACTGAGGTTGTATAATTTGGTCCCTGTGTCTCAGAAAAACTGTAAATTGTGCAGAGATGTGTTATGCTGATGACCGAATATAATATTTGGAATAATATCAGGAACTATTTTATCTAAATATTTTCAGTATAGCATTGAATTTTATTATTGTGAAGTTCCTATTTTTACTACCTCATTTTTCCATATTGTAAAATATTAAAATATGTTATTTAAAAATAATTTTTACAGAAATCTGAAATTCCTTTTTAACACAAAAAATCTGCATTTGATATTTTAATAGAAGGAAAGACAGTTGCAAAGTATACACATTGCTGCAATGCTCTATGGTTTTTATTCATGTGCAATTATATGCTTTATTACATGGTGACAGATTTTAAACAGTTTTCCTCTTCAGTAGACAATTTTCAGATTTATAAGAATGCTGATGTTAAATAATTTGAATAAAATCTATGCTAGTTTTATTATATCTTTGTAGTTTATAACTAAATTTTTTACACAATATACAATTGATGGTTACCACTTATTCAAGAAATGGTTTCCAGATATTGTAGATCCTAATTCAATAACTAGGAACAAGCCTAATTCTCTAACTTGGATGTCAATTTTAAAAATCCAAGTTTTTAACCACCATATGATCTTTGACCAGCACAGGGATGGAGCAATTCAGAATTAATGAAAATCTGCCCCTAAGAAAACTTTTTAGGCAGATCCACATTTTCGCTCTGACCATCTTCATTTTTCTTCCTTTTGTTATTGCGTCCACACAGTCGCTAGTAAAGGTGAGGAAATAAACTTCCCTCTAGGTTCTGAATAATGGCAATTGGATAGGATAAACTAACTGATTATCTATAAGGGGAGCTATTGTAAATGTTCATTTTTATGGTAAGCATTATATCATTAAAAATAGCCTAAGACTGATGGAGCAGTTCTTGTCAATTTCTGACTTGGATAAAAATGGCTATGGGGCTCAAGGTGATAAGTAAGTAGATACCTTGTTAGTTCTCTCTGATACACCTGTAGATAGTGACAAGGTGTTGCTGAGAGGAAGATGAGTTAAGGAGATGAGATAAAGAGCTAGGGCTCTTAAACTTAGAAAAGGTTTAATCATAGCCTTATGTATCCCATTTTATTTGATTTTGAATCAAGTTAATTATATCTCCTTTTTATAACATGCATACACAGATGTTAAGTCAAATAACCATTTAAATTAGTTCTACTTTGGACAACTTTGAGCCATTTCCAATTGACAAATTATAGGCTTTTGCTTGAATAAGCTTAGGTTTTTAAATTGAGTTCCATCAAATGTTGTGTCAATAAGACTTTTTGACCTCAGAACTGAATTAACCTATAGTTTATTAAAAGCAAAAAATTATGACCGCATTGTATTAGATGTCATATGATTGCAATAGCATAGTGTCACTGTTGTCATAACAACTGACAAAAGCACATTCTAGTTGCCCAGTTGAGACCCCGTCATTTACACCATTTATTCATAGAGTATAATCTTAGCATATATGTATCATTTGTAGTCTCCATCTTGATGCCAGTAATTCATATGAATCATAATTGGATCCTCCTACAAATGAAAACTCTTAAGTGCAAAGATGTTCACCACAGAATTATTTATAACAAAAGAAAATTGGCATATTCACAAATTACAACAGGGAGCTATTAAGTGAAATATACAATAGACTATTGGGTAGCAATTTAATTGTGAAATTAAAAGTTAAAAAAAGATATTTAATAAAATAAGTGCTTGTGTTGTGAGGTAAATTTTAAAAATTAAGTTCAAAATTAGTATGAATAAAAGAAGAAAAAATGTGTATATGAATGTTCGTAGAAGCATTGTTCATAATAGCAAAAACTTGGAAGAAGTCAAAATGATCATCAGAGGAGGATAGATATATAAATTTGTATATTCCCGTATTAGAATATTATATAGTAGTCAAAATGACTTAACTACAGGGCAGGCAACAATATGGTTGAATCTGAACACCTATTAAATAAGAAAAAAAGTCTACGATAATTAGGTTTGACATAATACCCTTTGTATAATTCTAAAAATAGCACAAACACACACATATCACATAAATGTAACAAACCTATATAAAAAGGAAAGCAAAATAATTATAAATATGGTGTTCAGGGTGATAGAATGGGGAAGAGCTTATAGATAAGGGTTTTTGATAAATCCCAAGCTGGATGGTAGATTCATGCATATTTGTTACATAAATAGATAGATTGATGATGGCAAAGAAGATAATGAAGATTGATAGACAGACATAGATTGATGGTAGATAGATGATAGATACATACATAGATACATAGATAGACACATTAATACATAGATAGAAAAGTAGGAGGGCTAATGATCAGATAACACCACTGAAGATTATAATTAATCCATTTCTATATACCTAAATCCTGAGAGAATGTGAAAGTGAAAAAGGCAATATGTTTTAGTGGTTAGGAGCATAAAAATTTCAACCAGAGAGATTTAGATTTGAGTCCCAACTCAACCACTTAATAGCATTTGAACAGAAGAATTATATAAACTCTTTAAGCCTCAAGTTCTTCATATATAAATGGGGTTAATCAGCAGTATCCGTCACCTTCTTGTACAGCATATTATATATGAAGTACTCATCAAAATGCCTGGCATATAGTGTATCCTCACAATAAATGGTAAAATCATTAACTATATATATAATATTTAAAACAAGCATAGAGAAAGACTAGAATGAAATATTTCAAAATCTTAACATCGGCTATTTTTAAACAGCATGATAAAAAAGCAGCTTTGTTTTCCTTTTCAGTATATGCTAATTTTTCTATAATGAATATGCATTATAGAAGTCTGAAAACAGAGCCCCTATTCCTGAAAGACTAGGTGTAGGACATGATGATGGAGTGAGTAGTACATTACAACGTGGGTGTGCCAAGAGCCAATTGAGTGGGGAAAACAGTCACACTACAGACTTCAAAGGGATGCTCAAACAATTCCCTGATTTGAACAGTCTGGGAATGTTCACAGAGGTGAGTATTGGAGAAAGAGTATAATCTAACCAAAAGGGATAAGCAGGCCTAGCATCCTAGGCTGACCCAGCAATATGTAGAAATGGTGTAAGGAATAATATGCCATTACATGTTTTAAATAATGATTAAACAGTTTGGTTAAGAAAATGGTTTTGTAGGAGAAAATGGAGGTAGGATAAATAGAAAGTGATATGTTGTAATGAGTCTTAATTTCCAAAGTCAAGAGTTTGTATTTTGCCTTGAATGCATGAGATCTACGGAAGATTGTTGAGCTCACTTACAAAGAAGTTCAGACAGATTAAACTGTTGTAGTATGTATTTGAATTTGGGCTTTTCCAAAAGCAAATGATGAGATTAAGGCTTGGTAATTTATTTGGAAAAAATCTCAGAAAGCACAAGTGAAGAAGAGAGGAAGTGGGACAGGGAAAGGAGAAAAGCATTAAAGATGCTAAACGTGCTTTAATGAGTGGGCTATCACTATGGGACAATGGGGCTGAGCATCACTGGGTAGTCTGTGAGAAACCATGTAGAACACATCTCATAATTATCCCATCCACAGATGGAAGGTGGAGGCATTTAGCCATCTACTCCCATCCCTTATTCATTGCAGATTGCCCCTGAGGATATTAACTCTCCTGCATTTTCAGATTGCCCCACCTGTGGGCAAGCAAGTTTCTGGGATGGTAGAGAAAGCCCTCAGGAAGAGCTAGAGAGAGGCACAGGCACTTGAGCATGCCTGAAACAGTCTACCACATAAAATGGTGGATTCAGGAAGATCAAGGGGAAATGGGACCAGAGACCGCCAACAGACGTATGGAAAAGGAATGAAATTGGGAGAAGAAAAAACATTTAAGATAATGTTAAGCATTTGGAAATCAAAAGCCCCTTAAAATGACCGTATTCTGAGCCTTAAAATTCATTAACATCTATTCTAAGAAAATAAAATATAAATAGAGATGGTGATCATCAAAGTACTATTTATATTGCTGAATTTGGATTGGAGGCAATTTCTGCTCAAGAGGGTTGATGGTGATGTTGATGATGGTAATGCTGGTGGCAGCAGAAGATGATAATGGTAACAAAATAATAATTAAAAATACCTAACATTTATTAAGCAATGAGAGGACACCTGGCATGACTCTAAGTGTTCCACAATTATTAACTCATTTGTTTTTCATAACTATTCTATTGTATTAGTGTCCCCATTGTATGGATGAAGAAACTGACACAGGGAGATTAAGTACATTATCCAAAATTTTAAAGTTATGAAAGAAGCGGAACCGAGAATCAAACTCAGACATTCTGACTCTAAAATGCAGAATATTATGAAACAATGGAAAATGAGATTTATAAAGAAATTGTGGTCACATGAGAAAGTACGTAAAATGTTAAAGTGAAGCTACAGTATAACTGTAGTATACAATTGTATATGTAGGGTTATGAATTTAGGCTTAGCAACATGTTGAACCGAGCCTAGGTAGATGTTTCTCCAACTACAAGAATGTAGAAATACTGACTAATATGTAATACCTAAAAAATTCATAGTAGGAGAAATTCCCGAGTGCCGAAGAGAAAATGAGGCTTAAAGCAGAATGGTACTATTACCAGTCAATGTAGCAGGAGCCTAGGTTACATTGCTCCAAAATTTAGGACTTGTAAATTAGGGAATACATTTAATCCTCTATAAAATTTAAAAACAAACCAGCAAACCTATCAGGTCAGGGAAGACTCAAGCCTTAACTATGCCCAAGACTTCTCTGGAGGAAAATAAAAAGCTATCTATGAGGGGAAATCAGAAGCACAGCTTGTAATAAACACGAATATGGAGTCAAAATTCTACTTGCTGTTATTCATTCAACAAACATTTATAATGTAAAATAAAACAATTATAGTACGATAACTTGCATTTTGTGGGATTAGAAATAAGGTAAAACTAAAATACAAGAAAATAGTATCATGGAAATGAAAATGTAAGGGAGAGGTTTTAGTTAAAGTATGCTGATTATTATATGGTACAAAGAGGGCAGACATGCCAATGGCTTTATTAGGTAAAATATGTCTGCTAAAATTCAAGGGTAACCACTAAAAGAAAAAAAAAAAGAATGAAAGAATAATTTCCAAAAACGTAGATGGGAAAGGCTTGGGGAAGAGCGGCCAAAAACGTCGATAATATAGTAAAGACAACAGAGGAGAAATAAGTAAAGAAAGAATATTGTAAACAAAACTCATAAAACCACAATTCATGATATATGAGTTACCCTAATAAATGTAAAAAGATAAAACTTTTAAGATAAAGTTTCTAACATTAGATTTTAAAAATCTGTCCACATGCTGTTTATAAGAGAAACACCTAAAATCATGCAAATACTTACCCAAAGCAGCTGGTATGGTAATACTCATATCAGGCAAATCAGGCTTTAAGCCAAAGTGATTTAGGGAAAAAGGAGATCATTCAATTATAATAAAAATAACAATTCCTCAGAAGGCTATAATAAGGCTAAACCCGTTTAAACCTAAAAACATAGCTTTAACACACGTAAGAAAAAAACTATTATAAGAATCTGGAATATATAAAATTAATCATAGCGGGAGATTTGAACTTACCACTTTCAGGAACCTATTGAGTCTTTTGTAGTAAAAAAAAATTTGTAAAATTTTGCATATTTGAATAGCTAAGTTATCAGTAATGAGAATACTGATGAGAGTGACAAAAATTCTGGAAATATCACATATTTCTTGACAAGGAATCACAATGTGGCTCAGTGGTCTGCTCTGTCAAAAAAATAAAGTCTCAGTTACAGTGCCTTTTATGTAATCAATATTTTCTTATGTTTTCTGAACGCATTTCGTAGTCCTTAGCCTGGCTAATAGTTCATTGGATCAGGCTCAGATAATTTTATAGACTGGAAGTGCTTCATGATATTGTTTCTTTTCTGGAGTGAAATATTAAAAGTAAGAATAAGGTAATGAACCTTTTGTGATTCAATTTAACTTTACTAAATTTGTTGTAAAATTCCCTTGCTAAAATTAGGTACAGAATAATATTACATACTAGGGTTGATAAGTAATTGTACATGCCTGTGTATACGTTTTAAAAATATATACTTTTTAAAAAGTATGTTGATGTGTATGGTAGTAAATAGAGTGGTATTTATATGCACTTAGATATGTCTGGATTATTTCTAGAAGAACATACAAGAAGCTGGCAGGAGTAGCTACTTCTGGAAGGATGCTAGCTGGCTGGGTGACACAGTTGAGGGAGGGTGATGTTCACAGCACAACTCGTGTTCAAAATGAACCACATGCATGGTTTATTTATTCAAATAAATATTTATTTACTTTCAAAATACATGTATCAAGTGAAATAGTGACAGTAAATAATTTGTATAGCTTAATATTCTTTTCTGAAAAAAATGTATATACAACAAAAAGTATTTTATATGTATATACATAGAAAAAAAGTGTATATACAACAGAATGTCAATGATGTAAAAATTATGCATAAAAATTTATGCAGGGGCCATCCCTGTGGCATAGCTATTAAGTTCATCCATTCTGCTCTGGTGGCCCAGGGTTCATTGGTTTGGATCCCGGGGGCAGACCTACACAGCGCCTATCAAGCCATGCTGTGGTAGGCATCCCACATTTAAAGTAGAGGAAGACAGGCACAGATATTAGCTCAGGGCCAGTCTTCCTCAGCAAAAAGAGGAGGATTGGGGGCCTGCCCAGTGGCTGAGTGGTTAAGATCATGCGCTCCACTGCAGGCGGCTCAGTGTTTTGTTGGTTCGAATCCTGGGTGCGGACGTGGCACCACTCATCAAGCCATGCTTAGGCGGCGTCCTGCATGCCACAACTAGAAGGACCCACAACTAAGAATATACAACTATCTACCAGGGGGCTTTGGGGAGAAAAAGGAAAAAAATAAAAATCAAAAATCTTTAAAAAAAGGAGGATTGGCAGTGGATGTTAGCTCAAGACTAATCTTCCTCAAAAAAAAAAAAATTATGCAAATATATTAACAGTAGTATACTCTGGGTGACAAAATACTGGAATGTTGTTACTCTTTTATTTTTTCTGAATGTTTAAATATTTCACATTGAACGTGCAATTTATTAAAAAATCAAGGAGAAAAACTTTTTAAGTACTATTATAATCATAAGCTTGAGTATTAATAGAAGAATTGGAAAAGAAAAGACACACAGGAAAGGTTTTCAAAGTCCAAATAGGATTTTGTAACTGATTGGATATTGGCAGATAAGGGGAAAAAGGGATCTGAGGATTCTGAAGTTTGGCCTAACCAAAAAGCAGCCATTAATAGAGACTGAGAAACTAAGGAGAAAGAAGACATTTGAGTTTAAAGTGATAAGCAGACACAAAAAGAAATGTCCAGCAATTTTATTTTTGTTTTAAGAATAAGTTTTTAAATAGAACCTTCAGGAGGGTTAATGAGCTGTTATTTGGAATTCAAGGCCTTTTATTAACTGGCCTGATCCTACTTCTACAGGCTTGAATCCAAAACAGCACAAGAGTAAAAACACTGAAATAAATGACTGGCAAGTTACAAACTGACTTATGACATATTATCTCATTCACACCATGAAGAAGAAAAAGTGGTTACTTTAAGATCTATTTTACCAGTGAGGAAACTGAGGTTCATGAAGTCATTAAGCAGTGTGCCCTAGGGACAGTCAGGTCTTCTGACTCTGCCCAGAATCGTGGGTGATGTCCGTCCGTATGAGGTCAGGCCAAGCTATCCAAACAAAATGAGATACTTCCTAACTGATTGACAGATGCAGGGATATTTTACATCAGCACCTGTGTCAGTCATTATTTTTATCCTTTAAATTAGTTTTCTACTTCTACAACTCTGTGGTTGATTTTTCTCTTCTCTGTTTCAAAATATAAATTTAATTCTTAGATATTTGTCAACTGTGTTAGCTTCAGTTATTCTGAAAATGCTCTACAAACTTTAGAAAAATACAGGGCATTTGGGAGGGAAATCTCATTATTTTTGTGTTTTATTATCTCATATAATATTGCCATGAGCATGGTATCAACGTTCTTGAAATAGAATTGTTAACTCTCATTTGAATCTCTCAAATAGCATAACTGAATCAATGTGGAGTGGCTTGTGCATGCTATATGTTTTCTCTTTTCCTCTATTTCTGACATTGGTATTTAAGAGTCTTGAGCCCTGTTCATAACACAGCAGAATGCAAACATAAAATGAATACCAAATACCATTTTTTTTAAAAAATTAAAGATTAAAAAGCCCATTTTATAAAGAGTGATTTAGCCTCTCAGCATTGTCAATGGACAGGGAGTCTTGTCATCAGTCCCCTTTATACAAACAGATCAGTTAAAGTGGCAACACTGGGAAAGCATCTAACAGATTTGATTATAGCATTGTCACAAGGGTCTCTGAAGGCTCTCCTTAGTTATGGATGAGGAAAAGTCATCAAACATACAAAAGGAATACCTAGTTAGAGATTCACTTGTCTACCATTTGACTGGCTATGGCTTCTTTGAACTTTGAGTCATAATTGCCTATCCTTTGTGATGGTCTGAATGTTTGTATTCCCCCAAAATTCATCTGTTGGAACCCTAACCTTTATGGTGATGGTATTAGGAGACGGGGCCTTTGAGAAATGACTAAGTCATGAGAAATTGGGATTAGCGACATAAAAGAGATTCCAGAGAGCTAGCTGGTCTCTTCCACCATGTGAGCATACAGTGAGAAGTGCCATCTATGAACCAGAAGGCAGGCCCTCACTACACACAGAATCTGCCAGGGACTTGATCTGAGACTTCCCAGCCTTCAGAACTGTGACAAATAAATTTCTGTGGTTTATAAGTCACCCAGTATCTGGTATTTTGTTATAGCAGCCCAAACAGACTAAGACACCCCCTTACAGGCAAGAGTAGCATTAGTTTTGCCTCCTCAAATTAACTGGTTTCTGGGCACGATTATTTGTGCTTTCTGAATTCACAGACTGGCTAAAGAAGAGTGTGTTGACACTGACAGCCAGATTTTGAAAGAGGTTTCCACTAGACCTTTGACTTGTGCTGTTTGTGCCAAGTTCTGCACCCAGAATTGTGTGTGGGCACAAATTTCACCAAGGATATAGAAAACTGTGAGCACTTATACTTTCAAAAGAAGGTCAGATGGCTAATTGTGCTGGCAACTGGTCATCTGTTGGCATAACTACCTAACTCCAGAATAGTTATTTGTATTTGCGATTTGAGGTCCAAAATAATTGAGGCCACAACGACTATAGAGATTGAAGAAAGGGGATCATTGCTTTGAGATGTGACTCTTCATCTTTCCTATCAATTAAATAGCCTCTCTGTCCTCCTGCAAACAGAATGCTTATTTTATTCTAGCAATAAGTATCGGGCAAGATATTCAACATGCTGATAAATTATGGAGTAAAGAAATTATTTTTATTGAAGTGCATTATTAATTAGGGCATAATGAAATAGTTAGGTGGCCTTTTCAATTGACAGCTAGGAGTTAAAATTTGAGAGAGCTGTTTGTTATACAATACAAATGGCATCAAGATCCCAAAGTAGAGTATCAGGAAGGTATGCCTCTGTACACACTAAATGCTCTCATTTCTGGTGACTCTCTCATGTAGCTATGATGCACTAGCCACCAAGTCCTTTTTGATAGCTTTCTCTTAGCTTTTCGTTTCCTGTATGGGGAAAAGATACTGGGCAGTCCTCCATTTCTCTGATATAAGTCAGTCTGCACAACGATCTATCTCAAAGTCATACTTGGTTTCAATGACAATTGCTTCTTTTATGCTCCGGCCCCAAAATTTAAGCCTGAAAATGGGAATTGACCCATATACTCTTAAACGGTTTTATGAATATATTAAGAGAGAGTAAATGTTGTGACTGTGTCATCATATACTCTGCTATGCCAATGCTATACCTATATCTATATGAGCGTAACTTCTATATCCATATCCATTTAAAGATGTATGCATACGTGATTCTGTGTGTATATACACAATGGAGAATGCTATTTAGGTCTCTAAATGATTTCTCCCTGCCCTTAATCTGTATTTAATCAGGAAACCATTCTGTAATGAGAAAACTGTTCATTTTAGTCTTTTATGTTTGCGATCCCAAGGTTCCTCCTTAGTGATTACATTTAGTAACTCCCTTTCGCTGTCTGAAAGCACAGGCAGTTTTTCCATAATAAAAACTGGATTAGCATGTATCAGGAAGAGACACCGCCAGCTGTCACTTTGAAATCAGACCATTCGGCCCTATTTGAGATGACAATGGATAAACCAATAAGTGACACGCAGTTCTCCTATACTAATCTAGTAAGTAGTTAATATTGGCTAACACTTTTTGTAATAAGGCTATAAAAAAGGTCAAAGCAGAAGAAGTTCCATTTGAATGTGATATCCATTATTGGCAAAGAAAAATTCACTATGGGGCATCGTATTATTTAATTTATTCAGTTGAGCTGTTATAATTGTCATTAATATTTCTACTTCTCTTTCCTTGTGGGTTGCTATCTTCTTATTTGATAATATTAAGAGTTATATAAGATTGGCCATGCAAATTCAAGAATACATATGTTTAAAGATAGGATCCAAAATGATTAAAATTTTAAGAAATACCCTCTCCTAAGAATTTCTGCAGATCATGATATTTCAGAGAATTACCTGAAACTGAAATTAGTAGAGGAATTTTGATTTTCACTATATTTAGCAAGTAGTATGCTTCAGGCAGACATCAAATATTGCTTAACACTGTTAAGCTGTTCCTGACTCCAGGCAAACTAAGATAAAGGACGTATGAGCAATATGTACCAATGGGAGATTGAGGACACATTGATCATTGACAACGGCTATTAGTAATCAGGAAATAAGAAGAGCATGGTATTCTGATGATCACACTCAGAATAACAGTCTTGGGAATTTAAACGATGACTGCAAAATTTAGGGCCTTTTAGCTAAATAATTTTGCTTTTGCTTTTTCTTCATTAAATTACAAATACATTCTCTTTTCAAGTATTGAAAAACTATGCATCAAGAAAAGGCTAATAATCATCTCCATCACACTCCCTTCATTTCCACCCTCTCAGCTAATTTATTGGTATCTCTCTTTATATGACTTTTATATGAGTTTCTCCATGTTAGAGATGATCAGATCAGCACAGAGAGGTCAAGTAACTAGCAAAAGATACAGACTGGTACGTAATGAGGCCAGTATTTCAACAAAGGCAGTCATATCTAACACCTACATCAATACCATTATCCTAAAAGATTGCTTCTGTAAGAGTTGACGACTGAATGGAATGAATAGAGTGAGATGAAAGTTAAAGTGGATTCTCATATTCAGCTTTGGGCAAATGAGTCCTGTCATTAACAGATATTGGTCACAGAAGGACAGAGCAGTTTCAGAGGAGGAATGATATAATAAGTCCATTTTCGTGAATTCCGGTACATTCTAAAGGACATTTGGGCTTCAGATGTTAGCAGGATTTCCAGCTGCAGATGTCCAGCTGGCACAATAGCCAACAAAAGATGTCTGGGCTGGATACATAGACTAGAGAGCATCAGCATGTAGGTAGGGCTGGTAGCCATGTGTGAGAGAGAGACGTCAGATTACTTGGTGATGCCAAGTAAGTTGCAAAGAACAGAAAACCAGGAAAAGAAAAAAAAAAGACTGACAAGAAGTAGTCAGAAATCTAAAACCAAACAAGAAAAAGTAGAGTCACAGAAGCCAAGGAAGTTGAGGGTTCCAAAAAGAAGACAGCAGACAAAAATGCCCATCACTCTAGAGAGGCAAATTAAAGGAAAACTAAAAGGAGAATATTGGATGTGGCAATTGGAAAATCCTTCTACATTTCTGCCAGAACAATTAGTGGAGAAGTAAACAATTTGAGGTGGTGAAGGAGGAAGACATTTTCGTAAAGCTAGCTAGGACAGAGATGGATTGTCCAAGGGGATTGCTGCGGCAGAGTAGTTACATTTGTACTGTTTTGTGCGGTTTTGTTTCACTTTAAGCAGAAGAGATAATTATGTATACAGTAATGCCCCCTTATCCCCGGGGGACACATTCCAAGACCCCCAGCGGATGCCTGAAACAGTGGTTATTACCAAACCTTATGTATACTACACTTTTTTCCCATATATACATATCGATGATAAAGTTTAATTTATAAATTAGGTACAGTAAGAGATTAACAACAATTAACAATAAAATAGGGCAATTGTAACAATATATTGTAATAAAAGTTACTGTAGATCTTAGCAATCTCAGCATACCATCCTTTTTCTTTCTTTATTAAGTTGAGAACTTTGATCTTTTCACTTATAGGAAGAACTTTATGGCTTCTCTTTGGCATATCTGAGTTGCCAGCATCACTATTCTTGCACTTTGGGGCCATTGTTAAGTAAAATAAGGGTTACTTGAACTCATGCGCTGCGGTACCACGACGGTCAATCTGATAACCACGAAGGCTGCTATGTGACCGACAGGTGGGTAGTTTATACAGCATGGATTATGCTGGACAAAGGGATGATTCATGTCCCAGGTGGATCAGAGTGAGGTGGTGCAAGATTTCATCTTGCTGCTCAGAATGGCGCACAATTTGATGAATTGTTTATTTCTGGAATTTTCATTCAATATTTTCATAGCACAGTTGACTACGGATAACTGAAACCACAGAAAGCAAACCCACAGATAAGCGGGAAGTACTGTACTTATAAGCTGCAGGACAATAGTCAGGGTGGAGGCAAGCAGAGTGGAGAGGATAAAAATCTGTCCTGCTCATCACTGTATCGCGTCTTCCACAGCATCCTGCACTGACTGGGTGCTTGACCTAAACTCTCTGATCTGAGGGATAATAACGCACAAGTTGTTCTTAGAAAGAGAATTACACCCTCTGGAATTTTTATGTAATTGTGGATATATTTTACTCTTAAAATTGAAAAACTATATATGGCTGGGAATCTGAAAAAGGATTAGAAAGTCACTAATCCCACATGTTCTGGTTCATACCTTCAACCCTTACCTTCCCTTTTTGAGAATAAAGCCTCTGGTTCCTATAGTTTCCGCCCTGTCCTAATGCCCCCTTCAGGGCCCTGGGGCACTGCCGTACTATTTGGACCCGGAGACCTAGCCTCAACCCTTCCCCTTTCTTTGTGGTAAAATATGATATGTGTGTGTTTACTAGGTTAAAAGAGTAAGGCGGTTCAGGAGTCCACCAGTACACACGTTCCAGCGGGCTCACCTTGTCCGCATGCTCAACCAGTTTCCGCCCATGGCAGACACGGCGCGGAGCTGGCAAGACTGCCATCTACTGCTTTGCCCCAACGACCTGGGGCAGAATGTTTCCACAGACTTCATAACTTCCCAAATGCTAAGAAGCTAAAGTATTTTAACATTCTGAAAATATTCAAAAAATACTTTATTTTTCTTGATGCCAGAGTTTATATCCCGCATAGTGCTTATGAAGGTTGCAGTGTGATACACATCCATACACACACACATACAATCTATATCTATATGTATTAAAATATATATATGATATCAGAAAATATGATTTTCTAAGGTTACTATCATGCAGAATTGTAAGGATTTGTCAGTTGAACACAAAATAATCTAATTTGTTAACAATGCTATTATACTCAGCTTTCAAATTTAAAGTTTTGGCATTTAAATCTTGAGTGCTATATTAAAGGTTTTTGGTTGTAAGATATTTTTAGGAGAGAAAGGGTTCAACGAATAGATCACATACATCAAAGGTACTGTGCTTTTAGTAAGAAGATAAGTGAAAGAAGTGTCCAAACTCTCACTTCCGTGCTTGTTTTGAATTTATGTTTAATTAAGTAGGCCCTTCCGGAGTCTCAAGCATTCACATGTGAATATCTATTTTAAGAGATCAATGAACAATTTTCCAACATCGTGCTTTGTTATTTTACATTCTCTCCACGTGTGTTAGTTGCCCAGTTTCTTTTTGGTTACTTTAATGCCTTCCTCTTTTTAAGATTACAGATATACTCTTAGTCACTTTTGCCGTTATTTAGAACTCCCAAAAATAACATGAATAAGGGCTTTTCCTTTGCCATTGTTTCACTAAAACAAGATTAAACTTAAGTTTATAAAGGTAGAAAACCTTAAATAGAATAGCTTATCAAAGAGGAGTAAAGGTTTTTCTAAAATCTTCTTTGTATAATTCCTATAGTCCTTTACTTGACTTGCTGTGCCATTAACTTGTCTATTAAGATTTGATTTAGAATTATCATGATTGAACATGGATAATAGCCCATGTCCCTGTCTCATAATACTGATGTATGTAAGTTAAGCTTAAGTAAAATAATTATTTTTATCTTTCTGTTGTCAAGTAATTAAAAGTATATAAAAAGATCCTTAAAATTATCAGAGACCTGAAAAACGTTCTTTTTGACTGCCCATTAGCCATTCACTCCCATTTTTCCATGGAAGAGAACCCAATTTTGTTTGGGTATGGGGCAGCCACAGGCTTTAGAGGAGGCTGGTATTTCATCAGACCCAGTGGATGTCTTCATTAGTGAGAGCTAGGAATGGTGAATCTGGTCTCCTTGACCATGGTTGTTCACGAATGGGCTTGCAATGGAATTCTAATGGATGAATCTTAGGGAAGAGAGTGTTTGGTAAATCTCTTATAAAGAGGCATCACAAAAAGAATTTTCTCATCTAGGCTTTGAAATATGTGTGTATGTGTGCATGTGAGAGAGAGAGAATATCATGCTTGGAATTTTGTAGCCATTGTATGACTATGACGAAATAAATCTGAGATCAAAAACCAACATGATGAAGATGGTAGAGCTGAGTTATGAAAAATATCTAGATCCTTGATCGTAGCACATAATGCTGAATTAACCAATCTTGAAATATCCCTAACTCTTTATTCCTTGTTCAGTGAAAAGAGTTCAACAAGACCATGATACAAGGTCAATATAAAAATTAATGATATCCCCGTATACTGGTATTTTTATTGTCATTTTGATACTTTAAATGTCATCAGATAAAATATTTAGGAATAAATTTAATAAGATATATGTAATATGCAGTGAAAACAACAAAATTTTGGTGAAAGAAAAGAAAGATGGCGTAGACAAATTTGATTTATAGATTTCAATGCCATCTCAATCAAAATCCACACAGGCTTTTTGGTAAAAGTTGCAAGCTCTTTCTAAAATTTATGTGAAATACAAAGAGCTAGAATGATGAAAACAATTTTTAAAAAGAAGAACAAAGTTGGAGGACTTACTGTTTTAAGATTTACAACAAAGCCACACGTGGTATTGCCAAAAGGATAGGCGTTGTGATATTGCCAAAAGGATAGACAGTTGGTATTGCCAAAAGGGCATTGTGGTGTTGCTAAAAGGATAGACACTTAAGTCAATGCAGTAGAATAGAGAGTTGAGAAATAGAATTACACATATACGGTAAACCAATTTTGACAGTAATTCAAGGGAGAAAATAGTCTTTTCAAAAATAGTTCTGGAACAGTTGGATATTTATATATAAAAATAAACAGAACTTTACCCTTACCACATACCCATTTGTAAAATTTAACCTGACATGGATCACATATCTAAATGCAAAGCTAACAGAAGATAACATAAGAGAAAATTTTTGTGATCTTAGGACACTCGAGGTTTCTTAGATATTATTCCAAAAGCTGGATCCATAAAAGAAAAAAACTGATACATTGGACTTAACCCAAAATGAAAACCTTATTCTCTTAAAAAAAAATGAAACGGAAAACTTCAATCCAGCATATGTAAAGGCTTCTTAAAACTCAGTAATAGGAAGGCAAACACCCTCATTTTAAAAATGAGCAAACATGAGCAAAAGATTTGAATGAATACTCTCCCAATGAATTGCAAATAAGCACATAAAAGTCAACACTGTTATTTATTTCAAAATAATGTAAATTAAAATCACAATGAGGTACTCCCACACCCACTTGAATGGCTAAAATTAAAAACACTGACTATACCAAGTGTTGTCGAGAATACAGAGCAACTAGAACTTCATTCTAAAGGAACATTTTAACTGGAACAGACATTTTAAGACACATTTGGGCAATTTCTTATGAAGATGAAAATATATTTACTATATGACTCAGCGATCTTACTCCTAGATATTTCCCCATGAAAAATATTCTCATGAACTCAAATATTCATAAAGGTTTCCTTAATAATAGAAAAAACTCATGGTTATCAATGGGTGAATAAATAAATACTTTGTTGAATATTCATATAATAATAAAGTTCAACAATGAAAAAGGAAATAAACCTGATACACAGAACAATATAGATAAACTTCGAAATATTATGCCAAATGAGAAAAAGCCAGAAACAAAAGACTGTATATTTTATGATTCTATTTATATGAAATTCTAAAAAACGCAAAGATAGAAAACAGATCAGTTGTTGCCAGAGGTTGGTGGTGGGTTGGCAGGAAAGAAGCACAAGGAAACATATTAGGGTGATGGAAATATTCTAGGTCATGATTGTGGTATGGATTATCCAAACACACATTTTCAAAATTCACTGGGTTGTACAATTGAATTTTGTGAATTTTATTTTATGTAAATTATAAATCAATGAAGCTCGTTTTAAAAAGTATTTGAATTTTGTTTGTTCCTGCCTTCCCTTTCACCTTTCTTTGTCACCTTCAACCAAGAAAAGGAATGTGTAATCTGTGATCCTTTGAAACTCTATTTTAGAGAATATAAACACCTTAGAAAATGTTTAATTTTTTTCTTTTACTAATTCTAACTCTCTGAAAAATAGTATCACTTCCAGAAATTACAATTCCTTGAGATTAAAGCACTGGCGTTGCAACGAGTATCTTGTTTCTTGTTGCAACAAATAAGACATTACTGGAATTCTGACCAGAGAATTAAACAAGAGAGAATAGTATATGGTTAGTCTTTTTTCTCCTTGTGTCCCCTGTAATTATGTAAATTAGACTGCATCAAATTGCACCAGCATGGTGCTTAGCCTGGACATCACCCTCAGTCTCCGAATAGATTTGAAAGAGATTACCAATCATTTTTGAGTCTGTGCTTCTCTCTCTCTCTCTCTTATATAGCAAACCATACGGTTTTTCATATATAAATTCCATTTTTACTTCTCACAATTAACAAAGTTTGCAGCATTTAAAAGTGAATTAACTACAATCTTATTCTAAAATTCAAATTAAAATGCTTTTGAGATGTAGATATATTTAGTTAACTCTTTATTGCCACTTTTTTTGGCAGACGATGAAGAAAAACAGTATTTGTACGGCATTTATAATGTTACTACAGCCAAGAAAAGTGAACAATTTTCTGACAAGAACTTCATCCTTATGCCTCAACAAAAGAGACTTAAATAAATCTCAGATCTTAATCTGAAATCTGAGATGATTAAGCCAAGAAAATCATATTTGGCATTTTAACAATTTCTAGCCTTACTTCTACTTTTCCCACTTCCATTGTGGATTATACCATTTTTTTCCATGTAATTTTGTTTCTGTGTATTTTTATTATTATTATTACCATAGGAACCGAAGTGTTCAGCAGCAACAGAAAGGTTTGAGCGACACAAAGGTATGTTTTGATTCTCTTCTAACCTCAGGCACTAGCTTGAACAATTCTCCGTTTTATTCTTTAGTTTTCTTGAATATCAAAGGATAAAAATAGCTATAACAGCCAACGTTCACATGGTAAGGACAGATCTTTTGAACATGATAATCACAGATTATCCAACAATATTCTCTATGTTAATGTGCATAGAAGAAAATTCAGGCAGTTTTCACCTATGTTCTCAATTTTCTTTATTTTCTTAGGCATATTTTATTTTCATAATGTCCCTATCTATGTTCTCTGTTCTTTTAGAAGAAAAGAAGACAAAGCTCCCTCTTCTGAATGCTGAACATCTTTTATTTGCACATACTAATCTTGTTTTTGGAAACTCTACAAGTATCTTCAAATGATTTTCATTCATTTCTTTAATTTAAAAGTAAGGACAAGTGAACTTTAGGAAGATGATGAATGGGAATCTAAATATTGGGAATCACTGTATTTCTCAGATGTGTATAATTCTGGTCACAGTTTCTAATATGCTTTGAAATCATACAAAATGTCAAGAATAACAAAAGTCTAGGAGCATATTAGTAGTTTTATTTTATTTGAAAATTGGCAACTTTAGGCTTTCATTTTTCCCTCTGCTCGTGAAAAATGAAATTCCATATTCTCTGGAACTGTTTTAAGATCATTTAGTAACAAGCTACAAACACTTTTAGCTGGTGGAAAAGCTGGTCTCACAGTGCAAACAATACTTCTTGGTTTGAGAAGAGGGGGAGCTAAAGGCCAAAGGGCAAATTCCACTTGTAACATGCTGCATATTTTTGTGGGCAGAATCAATGCCCGAATGGTCAGCAGCCTTTGCAACACCAGGCGAGCTTGTTGCTAATGGGATCAACTTCCCTTGGATATGATAGAAAAGTCACTTTGAAAAACTAAATGTATTGATAAGCTGTAAAAAATTGACCCATGCCTTATTTTTGTTAGATTTATGATTTTTGCATTTGCTCCATGAAAATCTGCTTTGTGAGGTTTTGTCTTTGTTTTATTCGGAGTGTAGGAAGAGAAGGAGGATGTGAGGAAGAAAAAGCCTGTGAAAGAGTTTGTTTATAACATTTGTTCTTATTGTTTAGAAGAATTTTTAAGCCATTATGGAAAAGGCCAAAAATAAGGAGAAGGAATAATTGTGAAGACAGTGTTTTTAAGATTCCTTTTGAGAATAGGGGTAAAGAAAAAAATAAGCCAGTCATAAAGAATGTCTCCCCAAATCCAGGTTTCCTGGCTAATTAGATTCTGGCAGAAGTTACATTCTAAAGCATTCTCCAAAACATTTGGGAATTTTAAAAAATGGCTCCCCAGGGGGCTGTATTGGCAAGCACAGGCTCGACAGTGAAGAAAATGAAGGAATCAATAAGATGTCCCATGTCAAAAGAGGAACATTCTTGTACTATACCTCCCTGGGGAAGAGCCTTTTGCATATTAACTTGAAGAAGTAAAACTTCAAGAGCTAGACAGGACTACCAAATGTGGTGAAATATACATTGTTTTGATTCAAAGCAATTTTTACTTATTATGCTCAATAGATATTGATAGTATTTACCCACAGAGGTAAAATATTCAGGGCAAACTAAACACAAGCCTTTAATGTGAAAGTGCAAAATTCAAAGGATATTGGGTAGGGATTATTTACATTCATTTTTTTTTTTTTGCATAGTTCAGACCAGTAAATGTTTGAAATGAAAAATAAAAAGGTTTGAAAATATTAGCCGAGGAAGATTAGTTTGCAGTCCACATGTCAGGAGCTTAGAAGTTGCCACTCCATCCTAACAAGTAGTAAAAAGCTGAAGAAACTGAAAAATCAACAACTCTTCTTGGATCTGTAAGAGACGAGAGGGCACAAGGCAAACTGCTGTCCCCAAGACTGGAGAGACAGACAGGAGAAGACAGGGAATCTCCACTAACTGTGGGGAACCAACGTCAGGTAGAAAAACTGAACTGTAATCGATGAGTTTCTGGAGGCTTATTGTGGACAAATCAGAGAGTTAAAAACTCCAGGAGAGGGCCGGCCCAGAGGCACAGTGGTTAAGTTTGCACGTTCTGCTTCTCAGTGGCCCAGGGTACCCCAGTTCGGATCCTGAGTGTGGACATGGCACGGCTTGGCAAAAGCCATGCTGTGGTAGGCGTCCCATGAATAAAGTAGAGGAAGATGGGCATGGATGTTAGCTCAAGGTCAGTCTTCCTCAGCAAAAAGAGGAGGATTGGCAGTAGTTAGCTCAGGGCTAATCTTCCTCACAAAAAAAAAAACCTCCAGGAGGATTCAGTCATAGGGAGACCCCCACAATACTGTGAGATTTACCTCCAGAAGCTTGAGCAGGTTCCCACAGTAAATATCAGAGAAAAATATCCTCTTGCTTCCAGCAGGGGGAGGGAAAAGCAACCATTCTGAAATACAACAGAGCACTCTGTTCTGTTTAATAAGGCCTGTCCTCTTGGGGAAGCTAGTTAACTAGAACCTAACCTGCTAGGGTATATTATCAGAGCCTAACTAACCTGGGAAAGGGAAATACCCAACTCCAGCTTACTCTAGCCATTATGTCCTGCCTAAAGTGGGAGAAAAAACTGAAGAACACTTATGAAGTTCACAGTCCAGAGGCACAGACTCACTAAAAGACTGAGACGTAATCATTGGACTATAGAACACTTCCCCTCTCCTCCACAAAAGACCTACAGTTGATCTAATACTTAATGGTGATAAACTCAAAGTCTCTCCACTAAGATCAAGTATAAAGTAAGTATGTTCCTTTTCACCACTCCATTTCAACATCGTACTAGAAGTTCTAGCTAATGCAATAAGACAAGAAAAGGAAGTAAACTGAATACAGATTGGAAGGAAGAAATAAAAACGTCTTAGTTCCCTGATGATATGATTGTCTATGCAGAAAATCTGAAAGAAGAGACAAAAATACTCCTGGAACTAATAAGTGATAATAGCAGGTTTGCAGAACACAAGGTTAACTCACAAAAGTCAATTTCTTACCTATATGTCAGCAATGAACAAGTGAAATTTGAAATTAAAAATACTACGTCATTCACATTAGCACCAAAAAAAGTCAAATACTTAGGTACAAATATAACAAAATATATACAAGATCTATATGAGGAAAATTTCAAAACTCTGATGAAAGAAATCAAGTGAGAATTAAATAAATGGAGATAGTTTTCACATTTATGAATAGAAAGACATTATTGTCAAGATGTCAGTTCTTCCAAATTCAATCTATAGATTCAATGTAACCCTGATTAAAATCCCAGCAAGTTATTTTGTGGATATAAACAAACTGAATCTAAAGTTTATGTAGAGAGGCAAAAGACCCAGGATATCGAACACAATTTTGAAGAAGAGCAAAGTTGGAGGACTGACACTACCCAACTTCATGACTTACTATAAAGCTACAGTAATTAAGACAGTATGGTTTTGGTGAATAGATAAATTGATCAATGGAACAGAATAGAGAGCCCAGAAATGGACCGACATAATCAACTGATCTTTGATGTAGGAACAAAAAAAAGACAATGGAGCAAAGATGGTCTTTTCAACAAATAGTGCTGGAGCAACAGGATATTCACAACAAGAAAATGAATCTAGACACAGATCTCAAACCCTTCACAAAAATTAACTCAAAATGGCTCACAGACCTAAATGTAAAACACATAATTATAAAATTCCTAGAAGATAACATAGGAGAAAACCCATAACCTTGGGTATGGTGATGACTTTTTAGATACAATACCAAAAGTATGACCCATGAAAGAAATAATTGATAAGCTGGATTTCATTAAAATTAAAAACTCATGTTCTGCAAGAGAACATCAAGAAAATGAAAAGACAAGCCAAATACGGGACGAAAATATTTGCAAGAGACAAGACGTATCTGATAAGACTGTGATCCAAAATACATGAAGAACTCAATACTCAACAACAAGAAAACAAACAACATGATTTAAAAAACAGACTAAAGACCTGAACAAATGTCTCACCAAAGAAGACATACAGATGACAAATAAGCTTATGAAAAGATGCTCTGCATCATAAATCACTAGGAAATTGCAAATTAAAACAACGAGTTACCACTAAACATCTATTGGAATGGCCAAAATGCAGAAAACAGAAAACAGCAAATGCAGGCTAGGATGTGGAGCAAGAGAACTCTCATTAATCACTGATGGGAATGCAAAATGGTACAGCATCTTTGGAAGATGGTTTGGCAGTTTCTTACAAAATTGAATATATTCTTACTGTGTGATCCAGCAAGCTCACTACTTGATATTTACCCAAAGGAAGTGAAAACTTATGTCCACAGAAAAACCTGTCCATGGATATTTATAGCAACTTTATTCATAATTGCAAAGAGTTGGAAGTGATCAAGTTGTCCTTTAGTAGGTGAATGGATTAATAAACTATAGTACATTGAGAAAATGAAATTATTCAGCATTAAAAATGAATGAGCTATGAAGCCATGGAAAGACACAGAGGAAACTTAAATGCATATTACTAAGTGAAAGAAGCCAATCTGAAAAGACTACATATTGTATGATTCCAACTACATGACATTCTGGAAAAGGAAAAACTATAGAGACAGTAAAATGATTAGAAGTTGCCAGGAGTTAAGAGGCAGAGGGTAGAGGAATAGATGAGTAAGTGGAGCACAGAGGATTTTCAGGGCAGTGAAAAATACTGTTTGATACCATAATTATGAATAGATGTCATTATACATTTGACCAAATGCATAGACTGTATAACATCAAGAGTGAACCTTAATGTAAACTATGGCCTATGGGAGATTATAATGTGTCAATGTAGGTTCATCAATTGTAATAAATCTACCACTCTGGTGATGGATGCTGATAATGGGGTAGACTATGCATATGTGGGGACAGGAAGTATATGGGAAGTCATTGTACATTTGCCCCAATTTGCTGTGAACCTTAAACTACTCTTAAAAAAAGTTCTCTATTAAAAAAATAAAATGCCCCCAAAAACATGGTCAATATTTTAGTAATACTTTAAAAATATGTACGTTCAAGAATATTCATCTAAAATATGACTGGGAAGTCATTACTTACCACCAAAAATGTTGAGGACTCCTAGTGGAAAGTTTTATGAGAAAAGATATTTGGGTTAAGTGTCATCTATTTTACTATTTGTGGGTCCATGACAAATCACTTTGCCAATCTGGGGTTTAGCTTTCCCATCAGCAAAATGAGGTCTTCCTTATTTGCAAGTTCTCCTCAAACTATGAGTGACCCTGTTGTGCCAAAGAGGGTGTTAGGCACCAGCTGTATGCCATCACTAATCTTCCTGACCTAGTCTACAATAACTTTTCTCAGTCCCATTCAATCAGTTAATCTGAGAAGCTAATTCAACATAAAGGATTGACGAGCAATGATGGAGTTTTGCTGTGTCCCATCTTTCAGATAACATTAAAAAAAAAAAGAAGGCTTAAACCAAAATAAGTTCAAATATATTGAGAAATTTCAGGCAACTTAGCTGGACCAGAGGAAAAGTAATATTTTGCAATTCATTATTTTTCTTCTTAAATCTGTCTACCCTACTCCCCTTACCACCCAAGTCTCTGTATCTTAGATGATGTCTTAGTCAGCTTGGATTGCCATAAGAGAATACCAGGGACCTCATGGCTTAAATACAGAAATTCATATTCTCACAGTTCTGGAGGCTAGATGTCCAAGATCAAGGTTCTGACCTACTTGTTTTCTGGTGAGAACTCTCTTTCTGGATTGCCGATGACCACTTTCTTGCTGTGTCCTCACATGACAGAGAGAAAGGGAGAGAGTGAGCAACTTCTCTTGTGTCTCTTTTTATAAGGATACTAATATTATTGGAAAAGGGCCCCACCTTTATGATCTCATTTGACTTTACTTGCTTCCATAAGGCCTTATGTCCAAATATAATCATACTGGGGGTCAGAGTTTTCAACATATGAATTTTAGGGAGACACAAACGTTCAGTCTGTGACAGGTAATAGTAAAATCTACCCTGGCAAGCAGGTTAGAAACTAACTGACTCTTCCCTGACTTTATTGGTAGTTAAGATAGATTGAATTCTCCTTCAAAATGTGTTTCACATTCTGCTTCTTCTTCCCTCCTTCTAAACACTTCTCATTTTGTTGTATTTTTCCATACAGTTACAGTGATCTTTATAAAATGATAATGGGTTTCTAATGACCCAAGTAGTGATAACTGTGTATGCACACACATGTGACATGTGTGTGTGTTTTGGCGTTAGGTGAGAAGGTATTGGGAGTGGACAGAGATAAGTCAAATCAAAACACAGGCGGAGATTTTTTTTTTTTTAAAGATTATATTTTTCCTTTTTCTCCCAAAGCCCCCAGGGTACATAGTTATGTATTCTCAGTTGTGGGTCCTTCTAGTTGTGGGATGTGGGATGGCACCTCAGCATAGCTTGAGGAGCGGTGCCATGTCCTCACCCAGGATTCAAACCAGTGAAACACTGGGCCGCCAAACAGAGCGCGCGAACTTGGCCACTCGGTCACAGGGCCAGCCCCCTGGAGGAGCTTTTTTAAAACATATTTTTTTGCAGGAAGCTCTCTTCTCTGCCTCCACAAATCCATTTTTTAAAAAGCTCCCTAGAGAGTGGTGATTGTCAACTTGCTTCCTCCTGTTTTGCCCAGTTGCTATACCACGCTGTGTTCTAAATCACTGAAGTATAGAATGAGCTCCACATTCTTTATTCTGAGATTTATTCCAGAGATTGACCAGGATGTAACCTTTTAGGCTAAGTATGCCTTACAGCACATATAAATATACACTCTCTATTCCAACTATCCTAGACTATTCGTAAGTAATATATATCATTCTAGAATAGTGGTTCTCAAACATTTTGGTATCAGAACTACTTTATACTTTTAACCATTATTAAAGAACTCAAAGAATTTTTGTTTATTTAGGTTATACTTCTTGATGGTTACTATATTAGACATTACAATTGTACACTTCTTAAAATATAAGACTGCACAGCATAAATTGTATTAGTCTTCAGAGCCATGAAGCACTCACACGTTATGCAGCCTCTCAAAACTCCATGGCATTCAAGAGAGAATGAGAGTAAAAAACCCAAATAATATCCTAGCATTATTATAAAAAGAGTTTGACTTTGCAGATCTCCAAGAAGAAGTCTCAGGGGCCCAAGGGTCCCCAAACCATACTTTGTAAATAATTACTGTAGGCTATTCATAATTAGTAAATATCAGTCTTGAAATTTTTTGCTCCTGAAATCACCTCATCCCCAGTTTTTCTTTTCCCTATAGGCTCTCGCTGAAATGACAATTTCTCTATAAAGTGTTTATTGACCTAGTTATTTCATAACAGTGGAGGTGGTGACAAAAATATTGGTAGAATCTATATTAGAATAATTAGATTAAACAAAATATTTATTTAAAAAATAATAGTATATTTATATTAAATATTACATCAGAATAATAAATTTTAAGGGTAAAGTAGCAGGATCTGCTGATGGGTGTAAAAGAAATCAAGGAATCAAAGACCACTGAAAGGTTTGTACCAAAAGCTTGGCCTTTCCATTGATGGAGATGGGCTAGGCCCCAAGGGAAGGAGATTTAGAGCAAGAGAGATGTAAGGAGCTTATTAATGGGAGGTCGAGTGTTAAAGGCCTAATCAAGAGGTTGAGTACTAATTTGGATACATGGATCTAGAGTTTAAGGGAGATGTTTGGCTAGGAGATATAGATTTGAGAGTCATCAACATATGAGACTAGATGAAATTACCAGAGAGGGAGTTCAAATGGAAAAAGGAAGAGATCTAAAACAGAGCCCCAGCATTCTCCAGAAATTAAGGTCAAGGAGATGAAATAGAATAAGTAAAGGAGACAGATAAGAGGCCCAGGAGGCCATCTCCTGTATGACCTTTGTTGATAGAGACACGCCTTCTACAGAGGGGCTGTCTTACTCTGAACAAAGATCAATCAATATTTGTTGAATAAATGAATATACTCACTCCAAAATGTAGGCCACCCACTTTCAAAGGTAAAGCCTTAAATACCTTTCAATTTCTCCTATAAATATTAGTCTATGCAGACTTTGAAAAAATCTTTTTGAGTCAATTTTTCATTTTATCCATCCATTCATATTTTATGTCATCCATTTCATCCAGATTATAAAATATTGCTATAAAGTTGAGTATAGTATTCTCATTGAATTTTAAAGTCTACCTATCTGTAATTTTACCCTTTTCTATTCCTAGTGCTTAGTTTTGCATTTTCTTTATTTTTCTACTTAATCAGATTTGCTATGGGTTTGGTTGTTTTTCTTGGTCCTTTCAAAGAACAATCTTTAGAATTTAATGATGCAGTACAGTTTCTTTTCTGTCTTATCAATCTTGGGTTAGAATCAATGCCAACTTGCCCAGCTTGCTCTTGGGGTGATCTTAGGCAACTTGCTTCAGCTTCTTGTGCTTCAACATCTTATTTATAAAAAAGGGATAATAATTGTCTACCTCAAAGAGTTGTTTTGAAATTTCAATGAATTTATATGTAAATGGTTTAGAAGTGTGGCTGACACATAGTAAGCCCTCAATAAATATTATATTTATGATTATTTTCTGTTTTTCCTTATGTAAAACACACAAGATATTTTCCACTTTTCTTTCTTCTAATAAATAAATTATGGTGATAAATTATGTTTTCTGAGTTTTTCTGTGGCTGTAACTCTCAAGTGCAATATATACAAGTACTCTCTCTCATTCCTTTAAAAATTATTTGCCATCTCAATTGTGTTTTCATCTTTATACGACTCATGCAGAATGTTGTTTTAAAACTTTCCATTAGATAGTCTATGGCACATTTTTTTGTACTTTATTTTTAATTTTACCATCTAATCATCAATTATATAGCTTCTGTTATTTTTATTTATCAGCATTTTCTAGAGATTTTCTTGTAAATTGCCCGTAGTTTTTATTTCATATGTATATAAAATTAGTAAACAGAAACCTCATTAAAATAGAGTCTGGAGGCCAACAGGGGGAGCTCTTGCACCCTACATTGATGGCAGAGTCCAACAGGAAAAAGAAAGACTTCCTGTTCCCGGCCCCAACAAGCTCAGCCAATGAGAGACTGTCACAACTCAGCCAATGAGAAGCCATTGCACCTTGAACTCTTTGCTTACAATAGCCCTCTCAATTTCCTCTTCCCTTCTCTAAAATAGTTTCTTCTCCCTTGCTGCTGGGGAACTTGCACATGACTTGCCATAGTGGCAGACCCTGAGTTGCAATTCTTTGTTGATCCCAAATAAACCCATTTTTGCTGGAGAAATAACTGGCTGTCTATTTGTTTAATGTCAGCTATATACACAGAGAGAGAGAGAGAGAGAGAGAGTGAGGCCACCTACCTCCACTGAGGCACCTTTGTTTTAGAGATCTCAGTTGATTTCAATTTATTAATCACGTGGACCACTTGTTTTTTCTCTTCCTGCACTTTAAATTCCCACTTTTATGTTTTAAGTTCGCCAATAAAGAGAGAGCCCACAAAACCCTAGGCCCCCATTCTCAACCTCAATGAAAGAAGAAGGCCAGACCCATGCACATTCTCTCCCTCTGTACCTGTGACCTCACTGTGTGGCCCCAGGTGTGTGCTGTGTAATTTCCAGGTTCTGTAAGTAACAAATCTTTATTTTCTCAGTTTCTTGATGGTTATCACTGAAGGGTGGCTTGCAATCATAATAAGAACCACAAGGGCTGGTTCAGCTACAACATTGGTTATTGACAGGCTGAGACTGGCACACAACAATACTGCTGTCCCATTTGATGCTTTTTGGTTTGATGATTTTGTCAGAAATTATATTGTGTAAGTAATGGCCTGTAAATATTTTTCATTCTTTTATTTTTATTTTTCTGTGTAATTTTGTTTTCTGTAGAATTCTTATAGTATATAGCATGATTTGTTTTTTAAAAAAAGACAAATCAAGAGTTTCTATGCTTAAAAAGGTAGCTTAACTGGTTGATAGTTATCATGATTTACTGGTCTATCTGAGGTTATTCCTGCTGTGTTTTTTTAGATATTTTACTTACCTGACTTTCTTATTGTTGTTGTATTTTCTTCCTTTTCCTGCCATTGATTGGACTGTTCAAGTTTTCTTGCTCTGTCTTTTATTCATTTATCTAGGTTTTAGAAGTTATATATCCGTTTCTATTCACCTGTTAAATTTTTAAATAGAGTATTTAAATTTTAAAAAATGACCCCCTAGAGTTAATCCATACCATATTGTTCTCTTCCATGAGATAAATAGAGATAAATAAGTAATTATGCTTTTACATATTCCTTCTCTCCAGCTCTCATATGTTTGGACTCATGAGGGTAAGATTTTTTTTTAAATTTCCGACCCAATTCTTTTTTTCTTGTTTTTTTTTTTGAGGAAGATTAGCCCTGAGCTAACATCTGCTGCCCATCCTCCTCTTTTTGCTGAGGAAGAATGGCCCTGAGCTAACATCTGTGCCCATCTTCCTCTACTTTATATGTGGGATGCCTGCCACAGCATGGCTTGATAAGCAGAGGGTAGGTCCGTGCCCAGAATCCGAACCTGCGAACCCCAGGCCACAGAAGCAGAGCACACGAACTTAACTGATATGCTACTAGAGTGGCCCCTCAGAGCCAATTCTTGTGACTTTTGTTGTCTTTGAGCTTTTATTTGGATAGAGCATTTAGTCTTTTTACTTCAATTCTCCATGAAATAGAATTTATAATCAAATATGGGCTTACTCTATACTATTAGCATTTTGTTATCCTAACATAAAATAAAGCTATAGTAATTCTTAGTGTGTATTTGTTCCAGAAATATATACATTGATCAATGGAAGAGAACAGAGAGTCCTGAAAGAGGCAAAGACAACTCAAAAATAAGATTTTATGTTTCATCAAAAAATGAGAAAAAATTTTAAAAGATATTAATATCTAGTTTGGGTAAAGGTGAAAAAATGGGCAAGTTTCTGTATTTTTAGTAAAGCTTTTTAGGAGATAAATTTTTTGAATTTTTCCACTTCCAGGACTCTATTTTAGGGAAATGCAAGAACGCATGAATAAAGAAGACCATGTGAGGATACTCATTATAGCATTGATTGCTTATTTAAAAAAGATTGTTAAGCCATCACAATATCCCTCACTGTGGAATGATTAAATAAATTATGATTCATTCATGCAATGCAATACCTTGAAGCTATTTTAAAAGTATAAGTTTGAACTAAATACGCTGATATGTAAATATTTCTAAAATATGTTGAGTACAAAGCAATTTGCATATACATAAATATATTATGTATTATTTCTTTATATTCCTTCTGTATAAAAGAGAGTGCACAACAGAGAGAGAGAGAAAGGGGAAGGAAGGGAGGAAGGAAGCAAAGAAGGCAAGACGGGAGGGAGGTGGGAGATGGGGAAGGAAGCAGGAAAGGCATTCAGGCAGGAAATATTTGTTGAACACCTTCCATACACCAGTCTTTGTTCCAGGATAAGGACAGACAGGGTCCCTGCTCTCAAAGAGCTCTCCCTCCAGAAGCCGAGAAAGAAATGTAAACAAGTACCTGAACAAATAAATAGCTGTGGGAGGAAGTTATTCAAATAGTAACTATTTACACGTTAAGAAGTGTTATAAAGAAAATAACATAGAGAATGCCACAGAGAATGAAAGAAAGGCTATGCACAAATAATTTAGATTCAGTAGTCATGGACAGCTGCATTGAGGAAGACCCATTTGAGCCAAAATCTGCTGGTGGGAAGGACCAAACCAGAGAAGGGGAAAGGGAATTTCAAGCATAGGGAATGCAAAGGCCCTGAAGCAGAAATGAGCTTAGAACACTTAATTGAAGAAAAGGAAGACAATCACCACGAGTGGCACGTGATCAGTACAGACGGTCCTATGGGACCTATGGTCAGAGATGGAGAAAGGGACCAGATCACACAGGCCTCAGGGGCCATAGCAAGAAGTTTGGATTTTATTAACAGTACAGAGAAATGATTACTGGAGGATTTCCATCAGGTAACATAACTTGATTTGTGTTTATAAATGTCACTTTCACTCCCACATAAAGAACGATTGTAGGGGACAAGAGCGAAACAGAGAGACCAGATAAAGTGTTACAGCAGTCCAAATGGCGGATTACAGTGGTGTGCATTAGCTGTAAAGATAAAGTTAAATGAGGTTAGCATATATTTAGGAAGCAGAACAACAGAACCTACTGGTAAGAGGAATGTGAGGAAGAAATCAAACAAGATTCCAAGATTTTGGACTTGAGCCATCAGGGTGAATGGTGGAACAATTTATTAAGATTGAAAGACAAGAGGAGGAGCAGGTGTTGAAATTGTAGGAATCAAGAATTCAGTTTGTATCATCTTAAGCTTGAGTTAATTAATAATAAAACTAACACGTGTGTAATGCTTAATATGTTTTAAGCACTTGCTGTATATTAACTCATTTAATCTTCATAAAATCCTATTATGTAGATAGCTGTTGCATATCCAAGTGGATCCTTAAAGAGGCCAGCCTTCCTGCACCTGAGGAGAGAGATCAGGGAGCTAGTTATTTTCATATAGATCATATAGTTTTTATATAAATAAGTTTTAAAGCCATGGAACTAGATGAGACTCCCTAGTGTTCTGGTTATCTGTTGATAAAAAACAGCAACCACTTTATATGGTCAGGGATTCTGTAGTTTGATAGTTCTGACAAGGCACAGCAGATGTGGCTTGTTCTCTTCCTGGATGTCTGTGACCTGTGTTGGAAATGTCTGTGGGATGAAACCATCCAAAGACTCCTTCACTCACATGTCTGGCACCTGGTCTGGCCAACTAGAACAATACATTTATGATCTGGATTGAAATGCCTACACACAGCTTCTGCATAGGGCATGGACTTCTTATGGCAAGGTGATTTAGAGGAAGGAGAACACCCAAGAGAACCAGACAGAAGCTGCCTGGCCTTCTACAGTTTAGCCTGAAGTCACGTGGTGTGACTTCCGCCACACTCTATCGGTCGAAGCTATCACAAGCCCACCCAGATTCAAGAGGCAGGTGCTTGAAGCCTATCTATCAATGGGAGAGGGGAGTGATAAAGAATTAGACTTTTTTTTTTAACTCCACATCTAGAATGAACAAACAAGTGAGAGAGAACTGAGCACTGGAGCACTCCAATATTTAGAATATTCAAAGGAAAAAAACATCAAAGAGAACTATATGCATATATGTGTCTAAACACATAGAAAAAGTACTAGAAAAATACTGTCACCAGCTATTAGTAGTGGTGAAGTCTGAGGATAAATAAAATGCAGGAAAAAGGCAAAGGACGATCTTCTGCTTAGGGTTCTTGATTCTTCCGTAGAGCTTGAAACTTTTTCAAAGAAAACGTATTAATGTTTTACTTGATTTTTTTTCAAATTTGTGCCCTATAGATTATAAATCATAATAAAATGCTCATGTTAACTTGAATATATTTGTTCTTTATTCTGTCACTTTACGTACACAATTTTTAAAAACAAGGATGTGAACAGTTGCAGATAGAATTCAGAAAATTTTGCAAGAAAATTGAATGTTTGTGTTTATTGCATATAAAAGAATTGAATCTCCAATATTCTCCACAATTCTGATCCCTGACTCTGGGAGTTCAGACTCAGAGGAGAAGGAGAAGGAAAAGCAGAAGAGACAGAAATTACGTTACAGTTTTCTTTTTCCTTTATCATCTAAGGTGGGTAATTATTTGTATACTCCATTCTAAAATGAAGAATAGTGAAAAATTAATATTTTAACTGAGTTTGAAGAGGTTTATAACCATAAACTTAGCTAAGTAAAAATCTTGATATTCTATGGGTTTCCAGTTTTATTTGGCTCTTAAAAGAGAACTCCTGTTATTCTATTTTATTTTATATATATATATATAATAAAATACATATATTGTACTTTGTTCTGAAGAATTGTGTCATCCTATAGCAAATTGGACTAGGAAGCATATGTTACTTCATAAAACCTATAGCAACCACTAAAATGTAATCAATGTTTCTCTAAAAAAGACTGAATATTCATTCATAGTCTGCCAAGCCTCTCCCAGGATAAAAGAGTCAAATTGATCTATTCCTAAGGCATTTACTACACTAGTTTTTTTTCTGAACAAAAAGCTGGAAAAGCATGTCTTCACACCCATTGTCCAGTCTTGGGCAATGCTTCGTCAAAAGTACCTGACTTCTCTGTCTCCTCCCTCAACCATTGACAAATGGTTTTGAAAAAACGTTATTGTAATCTGTGAAATCACTAGACAACAGACAAATGATGCCCTCCCGTACAAATTTCATATCTGGAGCGGCTGGTTCTGACAGAGAGCCCCACCATGAAATGCCAATGTTTATTCATTCAGCAACCTCCTGCCTTTAAAGGAAGACTCCGGCTTTGTCCTCATACGGCGAAGAGTGTGCTCCTACATTTCAGACAGCATTTGACAAAGTTCCACATCAGAGATCAAGGTCTTGGTAGAGAGATTGAGGTCTACAAAAGGAGGAAAGCAGAATGGACATAAATGTACATGAAATGGATTGAATGCTGGCTAAAGGGCAGAAGAGGGTATAGTCATAAATAAAAACTTTTCATGGTGGCAAAAGGTAACTTGGGAGATATTATTGGATCAGTGTGAAGATTCCACTGATTTATTAACCATTAAGTTGAATGTGGCAATCGAATTGAAAGGAAAATATCCAGTTTTCTAAATATTGGAAGAACAGAGAATAACATTGAAATTCTATTTCCTGAAGGAGAAAACAACATTTAATTGTGCGACATATATTTTATAAGTAGATATAAGTTAACAGAGATTCAGCTTGAAATGTTAACCTATGTACTTTTTGTGTAGTCTTCCTTCTCACTAATATAAAGAGGAGCAAGTAGGCAAACTGAAAAGAGGAGGGAAAGGAGAAAGTAGAAAGTGGAGATTTTATGAAATAGAAATGGAGAGAAGGATCTTCTTTTTCAAGAGAATCAAAAAATTATAGACTCAGCACCGAGCTGTCATTGCTTGTGGACCCTTTTTCCTCTGACACATCACCTACAGTTGGGTTGTCAGATAAAATACAGGATTCCCAGTTAAATTTGAATTTCAGGTAAACAAACAATAAGTAATTAGTATAAGTATGTCCCAAGCAATATTTGTGGGATATAGTTATACTAAAATTTATGTTATTTATCTGAAATTCAACTTTAATTGGGTGTTCTGTTTTCTTGCTGCTGTTATTTTCAAAATCTTGAGACCCCAACCCAGAGACAAGTTGCTATCCAACAGTTCTGGACATTTGTAAACTCTCTGGAAAAAGAATGGGACACGGGCACAATATTTGGCAGGAAAACCTTGGCTATAACGAAAGTGGAATCAAACAGAAGCAATTACAATTATTAAATTAGATTTTTGTGTGAATGTCCTTTGAATCTTATCCTCTTTAAAGACTCTTACTTCCCGCTTTACTTCTCCTGCCCTCTTCATTATGAATAAGATAATTTGTATTGGGTAACATTTTGCTATAGCTACCACTATAATGCATTTTTTAGTCTTAAGGATATTTTTGTGTTTTCCTTCTTTATTATAGAAAAAAATTGTTTTAGATCACTTGAAACATGTCAAAGGAATTTTAGTCAATTTGAGCCTACAGTAAGTTCCTCAAAGCTCCTATCAATACAAGACAATTTTAAAAAGGCATGTGATATTGTCAGGAGAGAAAGGAAATTCAGCTTCTGTCTGTCCTACAAGGCAGCATTGTATCTTTGGATAAGTCTTTGACTTCTTTTGGCCTCAGTTTACTCACATATGAAAAAAAGTTGAAATAGACAAATAGATTATATTAAAAATACATTGTCATAAGATGATAAAATTACAAAAATGAGAAATGCAATACATATTGTAGATTGAAACGTGTATAAAATTTACCTTTTTTTCTTTGAGATAATCCTCCGTTCTTTCATTTATTTATGGGGCCTACGCAACCTGAAATGTCCAGCATAGCCCGACTTCAAAATTCAGTTCCAGGACTTGCATTTCCAACGATACAACTAACTTTTTACTATGAAAACTCCTCTGCTATAAAAAAAACATTAAAAATGTGTAAAATATAACATAAAGACTTTTATGTGCATAGCCGAGCTCATGAGACAGTAAGAGTTATCTCCAGGGTCAGAAATTGGAGGAAAATTGAAAACAAGAAATGGAAGTAAACACGAGATTTAGCTGTCCTGGTTGGGGATGTGAATACAAAGGCAGTCTGTGATTGTTGCAGTCTTGGTAAGCAAGGCGTTGGGATTTAATAGACATTAAGGGAAAAGTAGAAAAGCCTGGATCCGTGAGAGCTGAGGAATTAGAATTGAGACACCTGTAGAAAGCCAAGATTCTTGAAAGGATACATCGTCAATGAAAGTGTAGGCTTTAAAATAAATACTTCCTGTTTGGGAGAGATGAAAAGGAAGTTTATCTATCATGATCCTAACATTTGGTGCAAAATCAACTCTCATTTAAGAATGATGTCAACTTACATATACACATATATACACATGTATTATATACATGCAGTGTATGTGTGTGTGTATATATATATATACTCCCTAGGAAGCAAAATTAGGATTTAGGAAGGAACTTCCCCTACTCCCAGGGAGGGCACCTTCGTAAGACTGTCAGAAGAATTTCATAATTGCTATGGGCCGGCAACTACCATGTGTCTCTTGTTCTTCTCCTTTCCAAGTGTTAGTAATTAACCATGGTTATTTTATCCCTGCTCCACAATTGTGTATTTGTTTGATAGGTGAGGGAGAGGGTAAATAATTGTCTTTCTAGATCATAGGCCGTAGACCATCAAGAACAGTCTCATCCAGGCTTGATGAAAAGAACTGCGCATCACCCAGAGAGCCCAGCTGGATTTAGGAGTGTGTCTCTTGGACAGAGGGTATATGACCTATGTTTGAAAGGAAGAGTTTGATGGATATCGTAAGAAGGTAAACTCTGGCAGGAGTAACCTACGTGTCCACTAAATGACTTTCCTTTTCTTCCTGGTTACATGGGTTCGATAGCGTTTCCTAGCCTCACTTGCAGTCAGGGGTGGCCTTATGACAGCTTTGACCAAGGGAAGCTGGTGGAAATAAGTATGTATCTCCAGCACCTAATACAAAGCTTTTAAGATAGTAGGTGCTCATAGATAGAATGAACACCCTCCTCTCCTTGCTCACATTTATTTTCAATTCAGTGTCTCAGTAAAAACCGATTGAGTACTCTACTCTCATCCTTTGGCCTCCTGGGACTCTCCTACTTAAGGGCTGACCCAAGACTTCTCTCTCCAATCATATCTGATAAGCCACAATATTGTACACACCCTCGCTACTATCAGAATTTACTTCTCTTTCTCCTATGTCTTCCACATTTTCCAAAGGGCCATCAATTAAAGTATTAAACCATTACAAGGGCGTTCTTGCTGTTTTCTTTTTGGCTGCAATGCCCTAACCTGAAAGATACACTTCAGTGAGGATATCTCAGGTCGTGCCTTAGGTTAGTGAGGGTTTTCTCTTTCAGAAACAATTTTTCCACAGGGACTACCCTGTTGCCAGAAGTTGATAGTAAACCATTTAAGGAAAATTTTATAAAAATGTATCACCTTAAGTATAGTATCTGTGAATTGCATTAGCAGGCCCTTGATATCTTGATAAAAACATAATTGCATTGGGATGTGTCTAAACACTTTTGGAAAGCAAAGGTTGCATGATACATTACTAGGCCAAACATAAATTTTCCACATCTGAGATATCTTCAGAACAACAGTCCTGTTTATCCTTCCTTTGCATGATCCAAAATTATCTGGGAGAAAAGTAAAAAGAATTCTAAAATGGCAAATATATGTGTTCTTTGAAAATAAACAAACACTTTTTAGACATGACTAGTTGCTTGAACACACTATTGATCATTATAATGAAGACCCAAGTCTTTTACTCACACACAAAGCATAATCGTTTTGGCTTATGAATTTCTCTGTGACAGAGCCAGTCCCCCTCTCATTTTTTGTGGTCTTTGAACATCATCCTCTTACACTTTTATGTATATAGACTAATTAAGAGAATAATATTACATTTGATTTTCCTATTTTTATCAAAAGTGGATATCTTTAACAAATTCTTTAAATTGTTCTGCTTTTGTTTCAGTGATTAATGTATTGTGCCTGGTTCTTCTCGCCTGTTAATTGTTTTATACAAGTGGATGCTAATATAAGCAATAAGGTTTTATTAATGTCCCAATCAAATATATTGAAGCATATATGTGTTAAATACACCAGTGCTAAATAGGTGATCTTTCTTAAAAGAACCTTAGGATTTGAAAATTGATCCATTTGTATTAATTAATGTCTCTTTCAAAGCTTTTCTGTAAGCTGATTAAAAATTGTTTATATTTTATCATATAAAACAGTATATCTATTAGCATATAGATTTATTCACAAAGTATAAGTGAAACTACAGCCCTTGAAGATATAAACTTGAATATAGACAGATTTATAATTCAATCCATATTTATTTCAAAATATATCACCTTTTAGGAAGTACTTTAAAAAAAAGTCTTGCTCTGCCAAGTTATAAAAACAATTACCCGGAATTAAATAAAACAGAATCTGTTGAAATCTAAAAAAAAGTGAAAAAATGTTCATTAATTGTGATACCTTGAAGCTATCAAAGTGATACTTTGTGATACTGTGATATGGATGCTTTGCTTTCCAAAAGGTGTGTAGACACATCCCATTGCAATTCTGTAGCTTCCATTACCAAGAAATATCCCAAAATTAGATTTGGTTCAAGAATTAGTTACAAAAACTCAGAGACATCACAAAAAGATTTTTTTTAACTTGAAAAAAGGATTTAGCAGAGACAGAATAAAATGCTGAAGTTGACGTAAATGTGATCATATCAAACAGTGTTTAACTCTTTCTTGTCTCAACTTTCTAGTGTCTGTTACCTGGAACCATAATGTTTTGCCTACTTAACCTTCAAACTGAGTTGCTGTCCACAAGTGAATTAAGTCTTGTCTTAGACAATCTCTGAAAATTCAGTTATTTAGTTAATTTTTACCCACTTTTCTTTAAATGTGACATTTTTAATTTCAAAAATAAGATATGAAGATAGATGGCAGCCTGGTCAAAACAATTTGCAGTAATCATAAGGCACAAATGGTTCATAGGCATAAGAAGCAAAGAGTTAGTAAAAGTCAATAGAAAAAAGACAAACCATCTGTGGTAGTTTTAAAACCCTGGGTTTAAATTCTTTTTTAAAGTCTTTGACACTCCTCCTAGTGAGAGATCGGGTCTATATACCTTCCCCTAGAATCTGGGCAGCCTTGTGACTGCTTCAACCAATAGAGTACGGCAGAGTAATGGTACGTAGCTTCCAAGACTACATCATAAAAGACAATGCAGCTTCACCACAACACTCGCTCTTGGAGCGCTGACCCCCCATGTAACCATCCACCCATTCTGAGGACACTGTGCTACGAGGAAGCCAAGCTACGTGGAGAGAGCTTAAGTAGGCCTTCTGGGCAGCAGTTCTAGTCTTTGAGTCATCTCAACCCAGGCGCTAGACATGTCAGTGAGAGTTTGTGTGTGTCTTAATATTAATTGTGTGTATTAATACAGGTGTGTTTTAGTTTCCTATGTTGCTATAATAAATTACTATAACCTTTGTGGCTTGAAATAACACAAATTTGTTATCTTTGATTCTGGAGGTCAGAAGTCCAAAATGGGTTTCACTGGGCTAAAATCACTGTCAGCAGGATTATGTTCCTTCTAGAGTCTCTAAGGGAGAATCTGTTCTCTTGCCTCTTCCAGCTTCTAGAGGCTGTCTGCATTTCTTGACTTGTAAATCTTTAAAGGCCAACAATCAAGTCTTTATCCTATCGCATCAATGACACTCACTCTCTACCTCTCTTTTTCACTTACAAGGACGCTTGTGATTACATTGGGCCCAGGAGGATAATCCAGGATAACCTCTCTACCTCAAACTCCGTCACATAATACCATCTGCAAAGCCGCTTTTGCATATTAGTAACATATTCACAAGTCTTGGGAATTAGAAGGTGAGCTCTATTAGAACGCATTATTCTACCTACTACAAGGTGATATAGCCAGGACCAGCTTCATAGTTTGCAGGGCAGAGTGAAAAATGAAATGCAGGACTCCATATTTAAAAATTATTGAGACTTTCAAGATGGCCACAGCAGAGCATTAAACCAAGCTCGGGGCCCTTCGAAGGGCAGAGCCCTGTGAGACTGCACAGGTTGCACATCTACGCATGAACCTGGCCCCAGACACAGCCCCCCGGCATCACCTCGCTCTCAGGCTTTTTGTCCCCACAGCTGAGGTCCCAAACATCACGGAGCAGAGACATCTTGTCATGTCTTTCCCAATTTCTGTCCCACAGAATGCAATCACACAATAGAGGACACTTTTAAGCTGCTACATTTTAGTGTAATTCGGTACACAACAACGGGAAATGGAACACCATCCAGTAGAAATAAGATTATATGACAAAAACACTCTTTTGAGAAAAAACATGGAAGTATGATCATGATGTAGTGTTAAATTACATGAATAAAATTTGGTACGCTAGCTGCTGTTTAATCTTGTTTTGTAAAAATATGTATCTCTATATATTTATAGAAAAATACCTAGAAGTTTAGGCCACTAAAACTTGGCAACTATTAAATCTGAGGACTGAGATTGGGAAGTAGGAAAGGGAACAAGTGAGGTTGATGCGGGGTCGGTGAGCCGAGGAGTCGAAAGAAAGATTTCTTAGACTCTCAAGATCTGGCAGTAGTGCTCTTTTATTTAGAGAATAGTGTGGAATAGCATGGGGACAGGACCCATGGGCAGTCAGAGCTTCTGCTGCCGCCGCTTCTGCTGCCCCTGCTGGCATGGGGACAGGGCCCATAGGCAGGCAGAGCAGCTGCTGCTGCCCCCGCTGGCATGGGGACAGGACCCATGGGCAGGCAGAGCTGGTGCGTGGGGACAGGACCCACGGGCGGTCAGAGCTCCTGCTGCTGCTGCATGGGGACAGGACCCATGGGCAGTCAGAGCTCCTGCTGCTGCCCCGAGTTGAGGGTTAGGGCTAATTTTATAAGGCATGGGTACGTGACTTATTTTTACTGGAGAAAAGAAAAGATGATGTAAAAAGTCATTAAATGATTTCAGTGCAGATGGGGTCTGGTTATTGTGCGGTCATATAACTTTAGATACGAATCTGGCCATACAGATCGGCATGTAGGTGAGGATGCCCTGGGCTTCTCTCCCTGGGGCGGTCCTAATTCATACCATAAAAAAAGTCCACTGGGTCATATAGTTTGGCATGTAGGCCAGGTCACCTTGGGCTTCTCTAGCTGGAGCAGCCTTAATCCACATCAAGGTGAGCATAGGGTTGATTGTGAGGGACAGTTCTAATTCAGCTCTTTTCCTGGAGTGATTATATGTAATTACTTACTTTTACTCTCAAATGTATTCCAGTTTGGCTAAGATGATCACTCGAGGAATAGAGACACTCACTTTTTTTATTTTATTTGCTTCTGTGTTGTTTGAAGTTTCTAAAACGTGTGTTTGCTATTTTGTTACACACACACACCTTTTAAGGGACCATTAAGCAGTAGCTCTAAAAATTTTAAATGTTGACCCACTTTTTTTAAGCTTTTCCTTTCCAGAGAAGAAGTAGATACAGAGATTTTCATTAGAATATTTTTTGCAATCATAAAAAACTGGAAACAAACTAAATGCTGACCAGTAAGGAAAAGTTAAACCATACACAATTCAGAGGAATAGTAAGCAATTACCTTGATAGATCAATATGTACAGACAAGGGAAAACCAAGAAGAAAACAGACAGGGAGAGGGACAGGGAAGGGAAAGAGGAAGATGAAAAGGAGGGGAGAGGGAGAGTTTAATAGTTAAAAAAATAAAATAAAAAATGCTTAAGAGGAATGGTTAAATAAAACATGATTCAGTCTCATATCATGGAACACCACACAAATAGTAACTGTGACAATATACCTTAATACTTATTAACATGGAAATCTATTTATTATAAATTCTTACTACAGTCATGCACTGCATAATGATGTTTTAGTCAACAATGGACCACATATTCGATGGTGGTCCCGTAAGATTAGTACCTTATAGCCTAGGTGTGTAGTAGGCTATACTATCTAGGTTTGTGTAAGTACTGTAGGGGAGGAAATAATTTTCCTCTACCCTTCTAGACTCTTCTGGCTGACCTAAAAATTAAATTGACATGAGATAGTTTAACAGAAGAAAAACAAACAAAAGATGTTGGGGGTGGCGAGTCAAGTACTTTAAAGTGAAGAAAGTCAATTCACAGGTAGGTGAAAAGGAGAAAATGTTTAGAAAAGAAGTGTTTCTTTGGCCACACAGAAACAGAAGAACACAGAGGGGAGCCCAACAAACAGGTTTTTCTAGGTTCTTCCCTGTCTACCACCTAGTTAGTTCCTGTTATGATTAGGTGGCAGCTCGCTTCCTGAGACAGATATTTTTATCTGAATTCTTTTAGGCAGTTAAAAGGGAAGTAACAAGAGAAACTTTCTGAGTCTTTTGTTTCTTAAAAATAAACAGCCTAAAATAATCCTCATATTAAAGATACGCATTTTGGGGTGGCAAATTTTGTTTTCTTTCAGTACACTTCAAGATGTTTGCAAAAGGACGACATCGCCTAACAACGCATTTCTCAGAAAGTATCCCCGTTGTTAAGCAATGCATGACTGTATATGATTCAGTTTTTTGTTTAAAAATAGATGAAAGCTAAATAGACATAGAAAAAGTTATCAAAAGAAATATCTATGGCAGAATTATGAATATTTAATTTTCACCTTTATGTATTCTGTCATTTTTCTCAAAAAATGTACATTTTTGTGATAAAGATTTATGTTTAATTTTACAAACAATAGAGAAAACAAGATGGGTTATTTGCAAATCAATTTGCAATATTTTAAGCTTTCTGTACACAAACTCTGCATGCATTCAAGTTGTCTCTAAAAATGTAACATTATTTTTTCCCTTTCAAATTTTTGATGCCCTTAATAAAGATTAATAAATAAGTCTGATTTTTCCTACTGTGAAATCTAAGTATTATAAAGCTTTTTTTTAAAGTGAAATGTTTTAATTTACACATTTAAGATCCAGCTAAGTATTTTTTTTTAAATTAAGATCCCAGTTCTATAGCTTAAAATGTCTGTAAAATCATCATAATAATTCACAAGCCTGATGCATATTTTTCATCTATTTGCACTTATCCTGTTTACCATTTCCATTAATCCAACTTGAGAGCAATAAATTTTTAGAAAGTCTGGCTCAATGAATGAGTTCCTGGGAAAGTGCATTTAGAATAAATACCCAAATCTTTAGCATGACATTCAAGGCCATTGTCAATCGAGACTGGTCTAACTTTCCAGTACCATCTCCTGGCCCTTTCCCTGACTCATCTCATGTTCTCTTCACATATACGCCAGCCTTTCCTAGGTACACAAAACATTTTTCTGTCTCCATGCTTTCTACTTTCTCTGCCTGGAAAGTTTTCCTCACTCCAACAAACATGATTCACAGATTCTCAACTGAGAAGGTACACCAGAATCACGAAATTTTGTTGTTGTTCATTTGCTTGATTTGTTTCATTTTGTTTTAATACAAATGTCCAAGTTCCTTACAAGGGATCTACTTAATCAGACTCTCCATAATGTAGACAAGATAAAACTATAATTTTAAAAACATGTGCAAGTGATTTTAATGGGACTGAAAGCCGCTGACCTAATGAAACAAAGTCTTCTTGACAGCTGTGCCCTTTCTGCTTATATACCTAAGAGTCATACTTAACTATTTACTTGTATTCACCACAATCTTATACTCCTGTAATCAATTACAAGATTCAATCAGTATAATTATATCCTCGGGTACAATTTTTTTTCTTACTATCTCTGAAAACTCCACCCCTTCCCATTCTTTTTTTTTTTTTTTGAGAAACATCCACTGCCAATCCTCCTCTTTTTGCTGAGGAAGACTGGCCCTGAGCTAACATCTGTGCCCATCTTCCTCTACTTTATATGTGGGACACCTACCACAACATGGCTTGCTGAGCGGTGCTGTGTCTGCACCCGGGATCCGAACCTGCGAAACCTGGGCTGCTAAAGCGGAATATGCACACAACTGCTGCGCCACCAGGCCAGCCCCCATTTCCATTCTTATTGCCTTCATTCTAGGGCCCCAGTCAGCATTTCTAGACTACTGCAATACCATCTAATCACCTTCAGTCTTAATTGTCTCCTATCCAGACTTCATCAATGCATTAGAGAGATCTTTTCAAAAAAATGAATATCTATTGTTACTTTTCTGGTTAAAACATTTTAGTAGCTATCCATCAATAAATGTCCAAGCAGTGAAGACCAATTCGTTCAGAACCTTTATAGGACATGCCCATTTGCCTCATCCTAACTTCACATTCTCACCCTTTGTTACTTAATTCACCATTCAGGTCTCAAATAATGTTACATATTTCCTTAACACTCCCCCCCGCCCCCCCACACACGCACACACACACACGCTCCTAAATTAGGCCTTCTTGTTATCTGTTAACAGAATCTTTGCTCCTTCTTTCCATAGCCATCATCACATCTCTAATTACTTGCTTTCCAGATCTACTGTAAACATCAAAAGAGCAGGGTCCATACCTGCTTTCAGAGTACATGGTGAGAATTCAATATTTTATTAATAAATAAATGAGTAAATTTTAAAAAATGACTAGAGGCATTTGTTTACAGTTACCAGATGTTTTGTTTTGTTTAAACACCATTTTAAAAATTACAGAATGCCAAGCTAAATATTTGAGTTTGTCTTTTACAAAAAGGAAAGCTTCTTGCATTCTCTGTACAGATGCTTAAAGCTTTAGATGAAAGCATTAATTATTGTAAATAATATATTTTTACATAGAAAAAAACCACAGTCCTACATTCGTGGATAGTGTATTAACCATGGAGTGGGCCGGAAACAGATGGCTCATCCCGGAGAAGAGTTCAATAAAGGGATCTTTACAAAGGTGAGGGTGAGTGTAGGGCAACCTTGATGTAGTACGTCAACACTAGTCAACAGCAAGCCCACCACCATCACTGTCCTTCCTCCTCCAACCTCCTGCTGGCTTCCATTGGCGGAATCCTACTGGAAGCCAAAGAACAAGGAGTTTTGAAGTATTCCAGGTCAAACTGCCAAGACACGGTAGATGATGGATTGAGTGGACAGTGGATCTCCAGGAGCAGTCCAAGAATATACAGATCAGTCAAGAACAGAACACAGTTATATCGAGACGTTTTATCCACCCCAGGCCTTTATTAGAACTATTAGCAAGCATTCAAATACTTTGTTAAAAGAGATCAATACCTTTTTACTTTTCAGAAAATGCAACAGCAACAAAAAAGTACTAACTATAGTAACTCAAGGATGGCAATTTCTCTCTCTGTTAGTCAGACAGCAAAAATGGAAAGAGGCGTAGGGTAACCACAAGTACAAGTTTTCATAGGACGGTCCCAGTATAAGCCTGGTGTCCCATTTCAATTAATGGCACCACCTTTAACTCTCAAGAGTGTCCTAATTTTAACATCAAGTTAGATGGCTATACTACTCTCAAAATATATAAAGAAAAGCCTTAGAAATAAAAAATAGAAGTGAGCAGGAACAAAATTAAAGTAGAAATCCTTACGATATCATGCTTAATCTTTGATCAACTTACCGTGAGCTACCTAAATTAAAACCTAGTGTGTTTAAACAACATAAATTTAAGTAAATTTCACTCTGTAGAGTTGAACTTGTTTGTAAGGATCAAAAATCAATCTTATAATAAGCTACACAAAAGAAACTCAATATAGTTCAAAACATGAAAATTCTGAATGCATTCTCTTACAGTGCCATAAACTATAAATGAATAATAAAATTTAAAATAACAATAATCTCAAAAAATGGCAATCAGATTATAATTCTCCTAAATAATTATAGAATAAAAGAAGAAATGAAAATTACAGTTAATAGAGTGATCTAGAACATAGCAAAAATGAAAACCACACAACCAGGCCTATAGAATTCAGTCAAAATGAAGTTAAATGGCTTTGGTCTCTAAAAATCAGAATAAAAATATAAATAAAAATGCCCCTCTAGAAAGTAGATAAAAGGCACCCTTAGCCCAAGGTATGTCAAGGAAAATTAAAATTAAAATCAGTGAATTAGCAAAAAATAATTTAACTATTCAATACACCCACTTAGTGATTCTAATAAAATAGATACACTGTTGCAAATACACCAATAGAAAAAGACTTACTTCAAAATTTTGAAAGTTTTTATTTTTTTAATTGACTAAAATATAAAATATAAAAGTACTCATGTATAGTGTTATGAGAGGATGTTTTGGGTTTTTTTACTTTACATTTTTACTTTCACCAAAATAACCTTATTTTACTGGTGGGTTCTTGCAAATTTTTAAGAAATAGATCTTCGCATTTCTCTCCCATACGTAAGATGAGCTTACTTTTATTACACCAGCAAACCTTCCCTTCCAAAGCATTAAAATTTTGTAAAAACAGGGAAACTAAGCTGCTTTTACTTATATACACAGATAAGTAATGCTAAATAAAATAAGAGCAACTAAATTTAAACAGCATTAACTCACCACAACCAAGTAGTATTTATGCATCATTATTATTTAATATTAAGAAATAAATTAACAAATAACATAAATGTTTAAAAAGAAAACATATGATTCTTTCAATGAATATTAATAAAGAGTATAATAAAATGCAATATCGATTCCTGATTAAAAATATAAATAAAATCTTCTAGGTAGACAAGGAAGAGTTCTCACCTATATGATAAACTATTTAATATATTAAGAAATATTATTGATAAAGAGGAGGTAACATTATTTGCAGATACTATGATTGTCTTCTGACAAAACTCAAGATAATTTTTAACAGTAATTAGCATGAAGAACAGAACACAGGAAGGTGGCCAGTTGCAACAGTAAATGCAACCACTCTGTGTTTTTCTTTACAAGTTATTAGTTACGTAAGCTACGGATTTAATGTTCAGTTTCACTATTCGAGCAAAACCTGTTAGTTGCACAAGGTCAAGTCAAATATTCCTGTCATGCTTTTCATCAGTTCAAGTCTGCTCTAGTCTACTGTACTTACATCAAACTAGAGTTCTATCTCTCGTAATATTTACATTTATTTGGTGCAAAAACGGCTCTCAAATTAGTAGTAAAATGACAAACACCAACGTGTACTTGATTCTTCAAGAGTTGTATGTTTTATTAATTTAACCAAAATGTTACTGTGTCCTCTTAAAGTAGATAGAATTGACACAAGCCCCACCAGTTCAGGGAGAAATCCAGCGCTCTCCCCAAGATGTCCACGGACACCCAAGTAGTCATCCGGGTCGCTTCTGCCTTGCTCTTTGTTCCTTGCTCTTCTCTCTTCTTTCTTATCACTGTTTTGCAAAAAAAATATGACTTTCCCCATCCCCAAATTTCTGTTCATTTCTGATGCTGGAGGGGTTAGAACTTCTACAGTCTCTTTCTTCCCTCCTTGAGCTTTCTACAACCAACAAGCTTAACTCCCTGTTTCTCTAAACAATTGAGCAAAGTTCCTTCCCTAAGGAGATCCTGATGTCTCTTGCTCAGTTTACCTCATTCCAGTGTGTGAGTACGTATGCATATTATCAACACTACCAGCTTGTAAGACAGTTTTGCGCAGAGGTTAAAAACACATCAGACTGCTTCGCCTGAATCCAGAATTTCCCCCTCACGAGCTGTGTGACCAAAGGAGCAAAGTAGCCTCTTTAAGCGTCAATTTCTTCATCTTTGAAAGAGAGGCCATAGGAGTACCAACTTCATTGGTTATTGTGAACTCAATGAGGTAATCATTAGAAAACAATCACCACAGTGCCTTATAGTAAACCGCAAATATTTTTTATTAATATAATTTTTACTAGTTTGCTGCTTGAGCTTACTTTTCTTTTAATGGAAACGTGGTTTTTACAATAATTACAATGCTGAATAGTGACAAATACATAAATGCACTTTAAAAATAGATACTTTTTCTTTAATGATATCAAAAAATGATTGTAAATAATGAAATAAAATACTCCATTCACAATAGCAACTAATATATTAACTAAGGATAATTCTAGTAACAAAAGTGAATGGGTCAAGAGGGAAGGCCTGGGTGAGGAACCCGCCTGGCATACTTCGCAATAAGAAGACAACGTTGACTAGATGATCCATCATCTAGGTTTTTAAAGTAACTATAATAAAAAAAATTGATAGGTCTCTTTTTCCTTTTCAACTTCAGAAAATTAGTCTAAATTTCGTCTAGAAGAATAAACAGGCTAGTATAGCTAAATATTCTTAATATTTTTCCTTACTGAGAATGATTTGCTGGCCATTAGGAAGTATTAGTTTTTTGAGGACTTATATTTCTAAAATAACAATACTCATAGATAAGAGCATCATCATTTCTTTGTCAGTGAGACTAGAAGTCCTATGTGTGTTGTTTCAATGTTGATGTTTATTTTAAGACAACAATGAAGGAAAACAGAATATAAGGATTCTAGCTGAGTGCCAAACACAATTTCTCTACCTACCTCCTTTCCTAGGAGATTTTTTTCCCTTTTCCATCCTCTTAATAAGGAATGTTAAGAATATGATAAGGGAAAAAAAAAAGAAACAGAAAACAAACAACCCCCAATCCTTCTTAGTTGTGGTGTCCTTGTATGATGGAATGTTTCCAGGCTGAAGAAATATGTTCTATTCAAATTTCAGCCCTCTTATTTTGACATCAATAAGCATTTGTGTTTTCCAAAGCAAAAATGAAAAATGATAGGACCAGCCTTTGCTGTTTTCTCCTGCTAGACAGAGGGTTCACTCTTGAGGGCAGACATATGTTTTTCTTCCTTCCAAGGATGTCATTTTATTTCTAAATAAACAAGAAGTGAATGCTTTCTGAGTGTAGGAAGACATGGCCTTAAAGCATTCTAATGCTTACTAGGTTGTTTCTCTTCTTTTTTTATTGAAGGATAGTTGACATACAATATTGTATTAGTTTCAGGTGTGCAACATAGTGATTTGACATTAATATACATTACAAAGTGACCACCCTAATAAGACTAATAACCATCTGCCACTATACAAAGTTATTACAATATCGTTGACCATGTTCCCTGTGCTCTACATTCCATTCCCATGACCTATTTATTCTATGACTAGAAGTTGGTACTCTTAATCCCCTTCACTTATTTTACTCTTCCCCCAACCTCGTCCCCTCTTGAAACCACCACATTGTTCTCTGTATCTATGAGTTTGTTCCTGTTTTGTTTTGTTTGTTTTGTTTCTTTAGATACCACAGGTAAGTGAAATCATAAGGTATTGTTTTTCTATCTGGCTTATTTCACTCAGCATAATGCCCTCTAGATTTGTTCATGTTGTTGCAAATGGCAAGATTTCATTTCTTTTTTATGGCTGAGTAATATTCCATTGTAATATATACAACAGTTTCTTTATCCATTCACCTGCCAAAGGACACTTAGGCTGCTTCCATAGCCTGGCTTTTGTAAATAATGCTGCAGTGAACACAGGGTTGCACATATCTTTTCGAATTAGTGTTTTTGTTTTCTTTGGATAAATATCCAGAATTGGTGTTGCTCAATTGTATGGTAGTTCTATTTTTAATTTTTTGAGGAACTTCCAAACTGTTTTCCTTGGTGGCTGCACCGATTTGCATTCCTACCAAGATGGCATGAGGGTTCCTTTTTCTTCACATCCTATAGCTCTGTAGTGTAGTTTGAAATCAGGGACCATGATACAGAGCTCTGTTCCTCTTTCTTAAGATTGCTTTGGCTATTTGGGGTCTTTTATGGTTCCATACAAATTTTAGGATTATTTGTTCTAGTTCTGTGAAAAATGCTGTTGATATTTTAATAGTGACTGCATTGAATCTGTAAATTGCTTTGGGTAGTATGGACGTTTTAACAATATTAATTCTTCTGATCCATGAGGACAGTACACTATTCCATTTATTTGTATTATTTTCAATTTCTTTCATCAATGTCTTATAGCTTTCAGAGGACAGGTCTTTCACATTCTTGGCTAAATTTATTCCTGGGTATTTTATTCTTTTTGATGTAATTGTAAATGGATTGTTTTCTAAATTTCTCTTTCCGATAGTCACCTGAGAGCAATTTTGTACCATGAAAATTGCACATTGTTAGTGTACCCATGTTGTTTATCTTTTAGCTGGAAATGGATTTAGTATTTTCTGAGGCTCTACTCAACTTATGGTCTAACTCTGAGAAAGAGCGAGAGCAGAGACAGAGACAGAGAAATTGGGGGGTGGTTATGGGACAAGATGGGAAACTTGCCTAAGGTGAAAGGAGTAACAACAAGAAATAAAAAGTCTAGGTAATTAGTTCTCAATAGCCATCTTCTCTTTTCTGCCATATAGAAATCATGAAGAAATATGTAAAAATTAAAAATGATATGAACCAACATTTTATTCAAGAAGCTTGTTCTATTCAAATCTAGAATGTCACGAAGAAAATCTACATATACATGAAAAAACAGAGGTAGAAAAGAAAATTCAACCTTGATTAATTTTCTCCCTCAGTCCTCATCCTCTTTATTATTTCTGCATCTTGAACTATTTTAACTAAACTTCTTTGAAAATTTCCTCTATTAGATTCTCTGATATAAGTAAAATTACCTTAGAATGACTTCTTTTTATCCTGCCATCTTGAAAATGTAACCATTTCCTAAAGTTCTTCTTCCCTGAAGACTCTTCCTGTCTCCTTCTACATTCCTCTATTTAGGAAACACAATCATTTCCATTGCCTCAATTATCACACTTACGGCAATGACTCCCAGATATAACTCTTAATGCCTGATCCTAGTTCCCTAGTTGGAATAGCACACTCAACATTTCTACACTTTTGCATTTCAACCAAGTTTTCAGTTTCTTAATTCAAAAAATTAGATTCCTATTTTTCTCCCATTTTACTCTCAATTTTATGACTAGTTCCCCAATCTCAATGCCTTTTGCATTACACATCCTCCTTCCCATTCTTATTGACATGACCCTGGTTCACACCTTTTGTTTTCCCTGCCTTGACTGCCAGAACCACCCCTCCTGTCTTTTCTTTCCCCCCTCGTATTTATCCATCCTACACACTGTGGTCAGATTAGTCTACCCAAAGCACTACTGAGACGCTCTTTGCAAATAGAAAACCTGATCTCTACTTTAAGGTGCATTTGAAACGTCACTTCCTCCATGGCATTTTTCTTGATACACATATTATTTATAACATCTTCCCCCTTTTGTACCCCATAACATTTTGTGTATGTGTGTTTTTATGTCAATTGTCTTACCCCTACAGCTATTTATGTGGAAAAGCACACAGAAAAGAGAAATTCAAAATTTTCAAAAAACCAATATGACAAATGAATCCAGGTATCCCGTGATTATAGTTGGCATTCTGTGTTTACATGAACTTTCAACAAAACTATTAATTTGATGGGTCTGTTTTTCAACATCTTTTGAATTCTAATTCATTCTTTCAAATGTTAGGCATCAAGAATGAACTCCCATAATTATTCAAAAATTATGTCATCCAGTAGATTTTCACCATTCTAGAAAATGATAATTTGGTACAAAACGATTGCAAATAGAAAGAGTGAGAGAAGACATGGAACTCAATCTGTATGTTCTACTACAGTTTTGTGAACTTTGAATTAAATTTATGAAGAAAAGCAGCTCATTTTTGCGTTATATGGAACCTGTCCAAAATGAATCCTCAGTGAACTGTGATTCCTAAAGCCTGCACAAAAGCCCAGTTCTAATGATGAACACTAACCTCCACTCCTGTTTTTTAGCCTGCTGTCACTGATCACTTTTTAAACGGTTGCAAAAGTCACAATGACCCAACTCCCAGAAAAAAAAAATGTCCTGCTAAAATCAAGGGTATAGCTAGCTCATTTATACCAATGAGAAATACCAATATTCTTTAAAGCTATTTCTCATCCCTGTAGATGTGGCATCATTGAAAAGCTAGCAGCCCAACAAAATGATATTGTTTTTTGGCACTTTCATGGTACAAAATTGCTCCCAAGTGACTGGCAATCTAAAAGACGGGTTATCTCTAAAAAGAGCTTCAACCAGAAGTCAGCACATTTGGAGTCCATGTGACTGTGGTCACAGTAACCAACAGCTTGCTTAGCTTTATCCCCACGACTTTGTTTTCCCTAAGAAGTATGCTAATTTAAATTAAACATTCAACTTAAATACCTTAAGTGAGAAATAAAGAGGTCTGATGAGGGAACAGAGAAAGTTGAGTAGAAGGGAAAGAGTACTTACAACCAAATCTTTGTGTGAACAGTGCCAAAAACAAAAAATAAGGCAATGCCAAACCCAATGTCTGCAAGCTTCACAACAGTGCTGTCTCTCTTCACTTTTCTTCTTCTTCTTCTTTTTTGGTGTAGAAGATTGTCGCTGAGATAACATCTGTGCCAATCTCCCTCTATTTTACTTTGGATGCCATCACAGTGTGGCTTGACTAGCAGTGCTAGGTCCACGCCCGAGATCCGAACCTGCAAACCCCGGCCGCTGAAGTGGAGTGCACAAACTTAACCACTATGCCACCAGGCAGCCCCTCCCTTCACTTTTTTGGAAAAAAACTGAAACCTCTTTAGTTACTTAATTCTTACAGGCAAACATTTTATGGCAAAGTGGAAATTTCAGCTAGAAATATAAATTCTTTAGATTTTTGGGATAGGGAAAATTCTGAAGTAATCTAGAACATACCAATATAGAATCTCTCAAATTCTTTTCTGCGGTTTATTCGTTTTTCTAATAAGAGCTCCCTAGATTTTTGAAAACCCTAACTAGTCCCAGTCAAAACTTTGAATTTTTAATTCACCTTGCTAATATTCTTGTACAATATTTATAATTTATAGAGTGCTGAGACTTTTGGTAAATGACCCATAAGATACTATTACACTTAACTCCAAGAATGTTTACTTAAAGCAATAAAGTTGGAAAAATCTGAACTTCATTCCCTGTGGAATTCTTGCTTAAAAACAAGAAATGCCTCTTTCTCTTTTTCTCCCTCCTATAACCCCACTCCAAAAGCCACTTCGCTTTGTTAACTTTCATGGCATGTATGCTCACCACAGCCTTCAACACCTGAAAAATTAGCAGAAGAATTTGACTGATTATAGAGGCTGTTTTCCTTGTTCCACGGCTTGTTCTAAAAGGGATACTCAGCAGAACTTGCATTTTTTTCTTTCATTTTGTGCTGTCTGCATGAGTAATTACCTCCCTGATTTCTGAGATGCAATTGAGTAGCTTCCACATTAGAAAAATCCAAAGATTGATAGAGCCATCGCTCCTAAAGAATTAGTTTGCTGCTGTAATTCCGCGCCGAGTAGGTCATTCAAATAGCAAAATGCTACAAAGTTTAATTTCTCCTGTTTTTAAAAGCCAGATATTGTTACCAATTTCAGGGAAACTAGAAAGGTCCCATGAGTCGTTTAAGCAGGTGATGATCTTTAAAATTCCCCTGAGGGCTTGTTTCCTGCCTTCATAGAATGTGTCATCCCAGAAGGCAGTTTTGTGATAACCAAGGTGCAGAGTACACTTTCTTGAAAAACAAAGCTTATGATAATTAATCTACTCATCTGTTAATTATAATTCCTGATTATTGGTACTGATAGCTTCATAGCAAGCTGAAATCAAGTAGGCAAACCTCTTGGCAGTATTTGAGCTATGAAGAAGCTTTATACCTGGTTCAAAGAGGAAGAATTACTTCTTTTAAAACAGTTGTCATCATTGGATAGGGTAGCTTGTCTTAGTCAAGTTGGGCTGCAATAACAAAATACTACAGACTGGGTGGCTTAAACAATGGCCATATATTTTCTCACCATCTGAAGGCTGGAAGTCTGAGATCAGGATGCCAGCATGGTCAGGCTCTTGTGAGAAGGTTTTTTCCTGCTTACAGATGGCTGTGTTCTTACTCTGCCCTCACATGGCAGAGAGAGAGAGATCTCCAGTGTCTCTTCCTCTTTTATGAGGACACCGGTCCTTTCAGATCAGGGCTCCACCTTTACGATCTCATTTAGTCTTAGTCTTAGGACCCATCTCCAATAGAGATATATGGGGGGTCAGTAGGGCCTCAACATGTGAATTGTGGGGGGCACCCATTCAGTCTGTAGCATAGCTCAAAGAAAAATAAATATCCAGTGAATTTTCACATATTTATATGCTCAAAAACTGTGTAATTCCAAACTCATGTTATGAGTGGAATCAGTGCTTGGACTCTGGTTCTGCCTGTTTTTCCTTATTTTTTTTTTAACTAATCAGTCTGGTGGTCCTGTATCAGGCAAGTATCTGACACGTATACTACAGAGATTGCAAAAACCATTACAAATAAAATTATTTGCAGCTAGCCAAAGAAAACGGAATGAAGTTTTGTTTATTCCCTAGTACTTTTCAAGTTAGCTTATTTATTATATTTATAAGCTTATTTAATTTGTTGCAGATGTTCAGGGGAAGTTTTTGTAAGCATTCACTGTTAGAGTGTTTTTTCATAAAATCTATTTTCCAAATGTCTGAATAATGACAAAAGACCTCCTAACAGAATATTAGGCCAGGAAATTCATCTAAACATCACAACTGTAATCATATATAGTATAAGCTGTAGTTGTTGCCTGATTAATTTTGGCTCCGTATAATGTTGTTGGAATAATTACTTTTGACTCAATTTTTTTTTCTCTTATTTAAAAGTATACACCAAAGTGGAGAGGACACAGGAAGAAATGGTGGCATCTTAAACTAAATCCTTAATGAAATCAAAGAGTTTAGCTTTCAGGTAATCTTACAAAGATGTGCTGGTCTCTTCTAGCACTATTGAAAATAGATTTTCTAGATGGAATGACGGTGGTTTTGTTTTAATTTAAATATTTATTTTTGCTTTAGGTAGTCTGGGGGGTATTTGTTTTTTAAAGGTTTTCTGTTATATTATTTATTCTTGGCTTTTAAAATTAGTTCTGCTCCATAGTTTGAGAGGCAAGATCTTTGTAAGTTAGTTGCACATTTAATTAATTGAAATTCAACCTCCCAAGGCACACTGCAGATGCTCTACATATTTAGCACACTGTCTTCTCCCAGCTGTACTAATCTGGGCCGTAACACTGCCCCGTAGCTAAACATCTGGACAGAGCTAGAAACCAGAATAATAAACGGTTTCAGAATTCTATCAGACAGTTGCCTACAGGTGACATCGCAAGATGTAAAAACAGAAGAAAAAAAATTATATACGTTTGTTGCCAAATATAATAACTTGAAAGACAGATCATACAAATTTCACATTACTGCTCTCAACAAATTTAACTTAAAGCAACAAAATTTTATATTTGATAACTTGCTGTCAGATTGCATAGTACAAAATCTTCGAGTTTCAACAGGGATGAGGTAGTACAGTTATAAAAATTGCACCACATTTTGAAGAGGCGAAGGAAGGCACTGGCACGCTTACCATTTAGTACTTATGTCGGGAATAAAGTTCCATTTCCTAGAGAGCAATATGTCAAAAAAAATGTTCCCATGCCTTAATCCTGCCCATTGCATTAAGACACCATTGATTTCACCGCAAGAATTGTGAGAACTAGCTGCTTACTTCTGAAGATTCTATCAGGAAGGCGTGTTTTTCTATCTGTACATTATTTGTTTTCACTCTAACATAGAGAAGTTGAAAAGATTTCTACGCCACTTGCTTTGGATGTCTGGGTTCCAGGAAAACCAAACAACTTTAACATTCGTGTTCCCAGGGTAAGTTTAGGAATTTTGATGATACAAAGGAAGAATAAAGAATGTCTCATGCCTAATGGCAAATTGCCATTGTAATAGATAGGAATTCAGAGACTACAGTTATCTGACAAACACATTTCTTCTAGACAGATTAATCGGAAAAGTCTTTCCCAATTTCAGATTAGAAAATAGGAACAACCAAGTAAATGTAGTAGTCAAATAATTTGAACCTAAAGTTAATGTAACCAATGCATGTAAAATAGGATAATTGAAACTCTAGCTTGATTCTGCAGGAAGATATTTTCAAATGTCTATTCAGAAAATATTTTTTTTCCTCCATGCCAACCCATAACTCACTAATTAAAATCTCTAGGAAATTTGAGAAGAAATATTATAAAACTTTTTTAGATTTGTCATTCCATGATTAGGCATAAACATTTATAGTTCAGAGCTCTTTTTTACGCTTTCAATGTTATTTCAAATCTGTCTAAGCAACTGAGGATTTAAAGCTTTCTTAAAGATATAAACATCCATGGAGGACAACATTGTTCTCTTAAGCTATTAGGCCAGGATATTTTTTCTGTCGTTGCTTTCAGAAGATTTTATCTCCTTTATATTCAAACGAAAAGGGTGTTTTCCTACAAATAAAATTTGAGGGAGATTTGACATTTTTATTGTCCTTTCCCTTGCAGAATTTAGCCGTCAAGTGTGTGCTAAGAACTCAAATATCACTGTAGATGAAATCCATGTACCAAAAATTTACAATTTGACAAAGAAGGAGAAAAGAAGACCCTTAACGCTAGCAGTTACTGAGTATTTTTTTCACAGTAATAAAAAAATAACAAGTTTTGAAAAATTTGTTTAAAAAGATATCAGTTGAGGAGGTGGGCCCAGTGGGATAGCAGTTAGGTTCACACGCTCTGCTTCCATGGTCTGGGGGGTCGCTGGTTTGGATCTTGGGTGCAGACCTACGCACAGCTCATCAAGCCATGCTGAGGCAGGCATCCCACATATAAAGTAGAGGAAGATGGGAGGATGTTAGCTCAGGGCTAATTTTCCTCAAAAAAAAAACTGTATCAAATGAGGAAAAAGGATTTTCTCATTCCAACATTCAATGTCTCCATTGAAAGATGGCCCAGGATTTGGAAAGTAGAAGAGCTCTAAAAAAATCCTGTCAGAGGATAAGGGTCATATCTACATAAGACCCAGGAAATTAAAATTACTTTATATGGTAAAATTACTTTATATGGTCGTAACTATAGGAAAATATCAGAAAGAATAAGTGGAACAGAATAAAATATATACAATGGAGCTAGCATTTATTTACTTAATTTACAAACCCACTTATGTCTGTTTGTACACAATTATATAGCTAAAAAGATAAGTAAATTGATAGATAGATGTATATGGATATCTAACTATATCCACAAATCTATGTATATATTTTTTCGTGAGCTAAAGTCTAATTTCTAGTTGAAATTAACATAGAATATCTCCTTTAGCTAACAAGAAACAAATCTTATTTATATAAGTGTAATAGTCAGTTAATATTTTATACTTATTTCAAAATACTTCATTGTAAGTATATTAGGTGGCATACTCCCCAAATATAAAACTTGTTAAGACAAGAATATATATGGAAAATAGTCTTGTCAATTTAGTCTGGATAACATACTTGACTCAAACTATTATCTTGAAACTATCCAGCCCAGATAACAATACGTATAGGGGGTATGTTCAACAACATATTTATAACTTTTGTAAATAATTAATTGGGAAAGATTAATCCCAAATTATGGAATAAGGGCTATAATCAAAACATTATATGCGCACACGTATAAGTATTTGTGCATGTATTTATATATTATATATACTTACACAGTATATACACCTACATAATATATTTTAAAATAATATATTTTACATATAAAATATAAATATATATACCGATTTGTAATGGGATGGCTTAGACAGATTAGAACTAAGATTTGGATATGATGGTGACAGCAAAGAGATCATTGAACACACAGAGAGAAGAGTAGCTAAGGGTACGCCTTCCCCAAGCGCTTGTCTCTCTGACTGTCATGCTGTTCCTTGAGCACCTCAGGTATGTTCCCACCTTAAGCCATTGGAGAAGCTGTGCTGTCTCCCTGGAATGTTCTTCCACCATATGAAAGCAGTTTTCTTTTTACCTTCTTCAAATTTTGTTCAGTTTTCCACTTTCCAATAAGAATTTTTCTGACCATCCTATTTAAAATTGCTCTTTTGCAACCTCAATCCCTGTACTTCCAGTGTCCCTTACTTGTTTGTTCTAGGTTTACTGTCCTATTGTTATTATTGCTGTTTTTCATCGGAACCTCTTGTAACTTTCTAACATGCTATACAACTTACTAAGTTTACTATCTACTTTCCATCCACCAAAAAGTAAGCTCACTGAATATACCTTTAAAGACCTTATCCTTTCAAATGTTCTGAAAAATATCTACTACAGCATTCATGGTCACAAGAATGGCATCTCTCTCTTCATACTAAGCTGTCATCTCTCATTCTTGCTCTAAGCCCCCAAGGTCTCTCTGGTAAAGGGTTATAATTTAGTGGATGACAGCATCTTCCAGATGAATTCTAACTTCTGAAATATCTTCATAAGTGTAAGGCTCACATCCTATGATACTTCTACTATAATACTTTCAAACAATCTTCTCTGGCTACACCCAACTCTGTTTTGCTATCTCACTATTTCATGTCTACTTATTCTATAGGCCATATACATCAGATGAGATTCTCCTGTGAAAATACAACACCTTCATGGTCTGAGGCTATGAAGGATTTAAGACATAGAGCTGGCATATCCACCTTTGTAAAATGTAAATTCTCTGCATTCCTTTAATAAAAAGTAACACCTCACATTTCTACAGCATTTTATTTCATCGGGTTTTCACAAAACAGTTAGGGAAGATATCATCAGTCTTTATTTTTCAGATGAGGAAACAGGGATTTAAATAAATTAGGCTTCCCAGGGTCAAATTTCTAGGGAGTGAAGGAACTGGGACTATAATACGTCTTCTAGCTTCTAATCCAATGTTGTTTTTTCTAAATCATTCTGCTACCCTTACATCAAAGGCCAAATCATAGCAACTCTGATGTACTGAGGGCACTGATATCGATTTGAGGGCAACCTGAACTAACTCTGATTCCAATTCATTCCTGGTTTGTTCTACTTGTGTTTCTGTAGCTTTTAAATTGCATCATTCTCTACAAAAATAACAGCAATAGGGACTGTTCTGGTGGCGTAGTGGTTAAGTCTGCATGTTCCGCTTCAGTGGCGCAGGGTTCACAGGTTTGGATCCTGGGTGTGGACCTAGCACTACTTGTCAGGCCACGCTGTGGTGGTGTCCCACATAAGATAGAGGAAGATTGACACAGATGTTAGCTCAGCAACAATCTTCCTCATACACACAAAAAATAATAACAGTAATAACCAAGATTTATTGAGAACCTACTTATGACCATCATTATACTAGTTGTTTTATCTACACCACTTCATTTAACCCTCCAGTATAGGAACCCAACAAGGAGTTAAACAGAGACAGAGACAGAGAAAGATTGAAAAAAGGAAGAAAGAAAGGAAGGGAGGAAGAGAGGAAGGAAGGAAGGAAGGAAGGAAGGAAGGAAGGAAGGAAGAAAGGAAGGAAGGAAAAGAACAGAAGGATTGCGTTTAATCAGTCTTCTTCTAGGCATTCTAATAAATCAGTGGACTGAGTAGATTTCAGACATTCACATTCCTGTTCTTTATAAATGCACCCAAAATAAATATGAACGTATTTAGTATCCGTTAGGAAGGACTAAAATCATTCTCTACATTTGCACTTAAACCAAGCCTTCTTAGTAAGCCTAGCAGAAAAAAATATACATCAGTCCATGTCCTAATTCCACAGGACCTCGTAAAGAGCCCAGGAAATATTCTGTTCATTAAGCAGTAAGCCTTAGATTATTGGCAAAATTTCACTAAATCATTCTGCATCACTTACAGTCGACATGGATTCACGGGTGATAGAGCACACGTTCTCCATGCTGGGGAAATGCCCTATACTGGCAAAAGTGTAGAACAAATCTCCTGATTGTTAACTTGGTGCTTCTCCTCCTCTTATCACCTATAACCCTACACTCAGTTCTATGGCCCGACCCCTGCCACATCTGGTTCATAAAGGATTAAGGAGAGGACTGAGTCGAGGCATGCTGATCCCCAAAGGAGCTGAATCTATTTCCTGCACACTAAAATCTTACTGTCATGCTCAAATTTCTCAAGGAATTTTTCCTCCAATACCTTTAAATGAGATTGGGAATCCCTTTATTGAGAAACTGAAAACTAATTCTTACCCCGTTAATTCACAAGACACAGAAAACTTGGTTAAATTATCTGAGACAAATCCAAAGGTAACACCAGCTTCATCTCAACCAGGTGGAGCTGGTGACCAAAGACCCCAAGTGTCACACCAATCATCTCTCCCCAGAGTGTGACAGCTGGGAAGGGCAGCGCTTCTCAGAATCTTGTAACTTAAGGGAACTGGATAAAGAAAAGGAATTAAACAAATCAACAAAAAATTTAAGAAGGCCAAATACACTGTTATGAAGAATAACAAACAGGTGATTTTTAAAAAATTTATAGGTTTACAGGTTAATTGTCTAAGATGCACATTTTATCACAGTTTAAATCTCTGAAATCAGGATGATAGTGGTACATAAAATAAAGTGCATCTTACAAATAATGAAACAATTTATGTTGCTATGCTCTTATAAATAATAAAAATGATATTTATCTACTTTACCGAATTGTTTTGATGTTATATATGGCATCAAAAAGAAAGTTTTAAATACATCATATAACAGAAATTGACACACAAATAAACTAACACTATCTGGTTTAGGAAAAACAATTTTTATGCTAAAATTGTAATATGTGAATTGAAGACATTAGAGCAGGAAGCAAAACCTTGGGGAGGTGATTAATGATTTAACCTTTTCAGTCCAAGTGGGAGCATTAATTCCACATACTGAAGCATCAAAATTGTGTTTATGATGATGTTATTGTATCAGAAAATAATGAATGTATAAAAATTATCCTTTATATATGTTTCAGATAAAATCTAAACATCATGGTATAATTGTCCATAGAGTCTTATCTTAAGAAGTTAAGCTGAATAGAGGTCAGGTCAAACCCCACTGATGAAAAATCTCAGGATGAACCAAACTTTTTTCTTATTATAATAAAATATCACGGGCATCAATATTACTAAAGCTGGTGCTGTACCTGTTGCGTGTTCTGACCCAAGTTACTCAGGGGCCACAGTACATTTGTCAGCAGAGTAAGACTGAGGACCTTGCATAACATATGAATGTCTACTGGTTTATCTGTACTTTGACATAAGTACAGTCAAGCCCCTTAATAGTGAAGGATTAAAAGTAGAATTGAATAGTAGAATAAACTGGGAGAAGGTGTAGTCCATTGAGTAACAGCCTCCAAAAAGATATATCCAAGTCTTAACCCCTGGTACCTATGAATGTGACCTTGTTTGTAAATAATGGTCTTTGCAGATGTAATTAAGGATCTCCAGATGAGATCATCCTGGATTTAGCATGAGCCCTAAATCCAACGACTGGTGTTCTTATAAGAGAAAGGAGAGGAAGATTTGAGAGACAGAGACACACAAAGAAAAAGCCATGAGAAAACACAGGCAGGCAGAGACTGGATTATGCAGCCACAAGCCAAGGAACGCCAAGGATTGCCGGCTACCAGCAGAAGCCAGGAGAGACACATAGAGCAGATACGCCCTCCGAGCCTTCAGGAAGAACCAGCCCTGCCTGACATTTCAACTTTGAACTTCTGGCATCTAAAACTGTGAAAAACATAAATTTCTGTTGTAAGTCACCAACTTCGTGGTACAATAGTCCCCCCTTATTCCTGGGGATACATTCCAAGACCACCAGTGGAGGCTGGACACCCTAGATATTACTGAACTCTATACACACTGTGTTTTTTTGCTATACATACATACCTATGATAAAATTTAATTTATAAATTAGGCACAGTAAGAGATTAACAACAACTAATAATAAAATAGGATTTTACAATATATTGTAAATTTTCTTATAGTTACCACAGATCTTAGTAAACTCAGCGTGTGCTTTTTTTTCTTTCCTTATTAAGACAAGAACTTTCACCTTTTCATTTAAAGGAAGCACTTTATGGCTTCTCTTTGGCATATCTGAATTACCAGCCTCACTACTCTTGCATGTTGGGGTCATTACTAAGTAAAATAAGCGTTACTTGAAAACAAGCACCGTGATGCCTCAACAGTAGTAGATCTGATAACCAAGACGGCCACTAAGTGGCTAATGGGCAGGGAGCACATACAGAGTAGATACACTGGACGAAGGAATGATTCACATCCCAGGCAGGATGGAGCAGGATGGTGTAAGATTTCAACACATTACTCATCATGGCACACAACTTAAAACTTATGAATTGTTTATTTCTGGAATTTTCCATTTAATATTTTCAGACCACATTCGACCGCAGGTAACTAAAGCCACAGAAAGTGAAGCCGTGAATAAAAGGGGACTACTGTAATTGGTTATAGCAGCTCCAGGGAACTAATGCAAAGGTTGAGCATAAAATGGCAGGGAAAGGACAACTAAGGATAGAAAATAAAATATTGTGCAAATGAGATGAGCCAGTAGCCTATGAACCACTATTCACTCTAGAAATATTATAAGAAGCACTAAAGGTAAATAGGTAGTGTTAGCACAGGTTGCATTTTTTTGGTGATAAAATGAGACTTTTTCAGCTGTTATCAAGTGATCTGCTCTTCAGTGTTCATTTCCAAAACAATAGGAAGTGTGACAGAGGATAAGAGTATGGACACTTAGAGATAGATTGTCTAGTTTCAAATCCTCCTCCATGCTTAATTTGTGTTTTATGCTTGTGTGTTTGCTTCATCTGTAAAACGGGGATGATAATATATATCTCATATGGTTGATGAAAGGATTAGATGCATTTATACATAAAGCACCTAAAAATTATAAATTCTATATATGTGTTTACTTTTATTATTCAAGATATCATTATTATCAAAGTTCACAAATTCTCTAATTTTAGCTCAACAATGCCACAAATCTAATGTACAGATTTAATCTGGAAGTAAAGAAGTTGTACCACATTACAAAGGAAATAGAAATGAGAGAAGCAACTCCAAAAAGGTAACGAGAGAATACAAAATTTAATCAGGGCTCTTTTGAAAATGCTGACGACCGTGCTGTGAGCCACAAACAAGCATCAGCTCAGGCTGCCCTGAGAAGGGCTTCCAGAAAGAAGCTGGGGCCAATAGCATACTGTCACTTAGCTCCTTGGACTCTCTTCTATAAAGAATTTCCTCACTTCCTATGCTTTGTCTCTCTCTCTTTGTGATTTTGAATTATATCCATTTTTCTCATTTTTTTTTCTCTTCAGCCTCCTTATTCTTCCCTTTGTTGAACTCTCTCATTTTGATCCATTATCTCTATGTTCTCATCACTTTTCATTCAGCTTGGAAAGTGGTTCATAATGTTCTAACTTTTTGCTATTCATAAATACCACAGAGAGTAATGTCTACCACCAAGTAATTTGGAATAGGGGAAAGAAAATAAGGAAATAATTAAAGGAAAGAGGAAAAGGGTGAAAAGTAAATTACATTTATGTTTTATTTTGTGCTTATGTACAATTTTAGAACATAAATTTTAGAAGTACTAATAGATTATGTTCCAAAAGTCTGTTTATAATGTAATTTATTTATGAGTCCTTAGTGACACTATCATTGTCTGTTGAAAGCAGGCAGGGCTGAAACATTTTTGTTCTATTGGGTTCATACTGAAGAAAGCACATAAATTTAATCTTAGACAAGGAGCTTCTGGTTGTGTCTGGGGGTGCGTGCCCTGTCTGTGTCTCACTGCACGAGAGTGACATTGCACCACAGATCTGTCAGCCCTGGGTTTGGAGGATTGACAGCTGCTCCTGTGGCCTGTGAAACCAGCAGGCCATTTTGAGTGCTCTTCTCTCACACTGCCCTGAATTCCATGTTCTCCAGAAAATGGAGCTTGCTTTCTGAGACATACCAGTTGTGTCCTTATGATCAAAATTATGATAAATGTTGAGGGACAAAAAGCAGTTGTCTCCTGGAAAGGGTAATATGCATCTTTCTCCTTGCAGATTTTCCTCTTCCTCATATCACAGATAGGCAGTCGGTTTTGTGTGTTCTTGCTCCAGGAATTTTGACTTGTGTAGATAGAGTCAAAGACATAAATAAATAAGGGCAAGCATTCAAGAGTGGGAGATTAGAGGGAGAAGGTTTTTGCAGTCAAGGAGACTCTCTAAGATAGGCACAAGGACATGTTTGTTACCCCCAGAGTAGCAGTGCCCGTGTGGATACATGTAGAACAGCTAAGAAGATCAGATCCTAGGCATTGGAGTTCCAGGCTCACAGGGTCCCTATGACCCCAGGGTAGAAAAATATTTGAAGTAGCTCCATACTTAAAGGGGCATCTCTCAAGTTACCAACGTGAACAAATGACTGGCTCTGAAACGTCTACCCTGTATCTGGGTTCTAGAGGCAACCTTCACTGAACCCTTTCGAGAGAGTCTTATCAGTATTAAGGTTAAATTTGCAAACAGTCTTGCAAGAGGAGAATCCCAGAATCAGATTTGGGTGGATGTTAAGAAAATAAAGGGGAATGTTATCTCCTGAATACTAAGTTTATGAGCTAAAACCTATGAAGCGTTAAAGCAACACTTTCTGTAGAAAGGCTGAAGGAATATCCTGTGATCTTGGAAATCCAAGCAGAGATGGCAAAAGAAAAGAGTAAACTATAGAAATAGAATTACAAACAATGCCTTTGGGTAAAACAGAGCAGCAAAAATACCAGAAATTGAAAGAAGATTGACTGTTTTTGAGAAAGGTTTCAGAGAGAACATTTTGAGAGTAAATTTGTTTACTTCAAGTGTATAGACAAATCAAACTATAGTTTTTACATGTGTAAAATGTGGAAAATCTATTGAATTATATTATTCTTTTCAACAAAGTTCCTCATTGTAATTGTGATCACATAGAGTGAGAAATATTCTATATCTAATAAAATGTTACAAGAGGAAAAGAGATGTAGATATTGTAATAGATAATTATGACAATAAAGTATTTATTGACCCCATATGATGAGATGTCTATTGGGTCAGCATTATGGGAATAAAAAAAGAGGAACATATGGTCCTGTACCTTGGGAATCTCAAACAAAATCTACAAATAAATAATTTGAAAACAATATGACTATCCAAATGGTAGCATATATAGTAGATATTATAATCAAGAGTTGTAAGCATTCAGATAAAGAAAAGACTGATGTGGCAGGGAAATCTTCCTAGAAGCTAGGGAAAGAATACAGAAGAAGAAATTCAGGCCATGGAGAGATTCTTCTAAAAGTACATTTTCTGTCAGACTTACTTTAACAATGGATAAGTAGTGTCACCATATTCAAAATTAAAGTAAAATAAAAACAATCAAAATAGAATCTTTGATGGAATCTATAATACATCAGTATTCAAGAAATAAAGAGAGCTAAAAGCAATTCTATCTCATGTGTGCTTCATGCATCAAATGTCCATTAATTAGCACAGTAAACATGAAAGTTTTACCTTACAAATGTCCATGGGGAGATAAAATGGTCAAGTCTCAGCATCCTAAATTTCTCATTCCTTTTACTCCCAATACATCCTGTCATTCACTAAAACACGTGATGACTTCTCATAATAAAATGTATGCAAATAAAACACATCTCCAGCACCAGAGATTCCCCTAAATTCTCAAGCTTCCGCTGTGAGAAAAGAGCAATTGAGCAGATTTATACTCAGCCCATCATGTGTCTCCTAGGTAAACTCTGAGGGTTTGGTAAAATGATAAAAATCCACTCCCCAGCGGGAATCTAGTTGACTACAATAGCTAGACATGGAACTCTAATCATTATTCAGCATGTCTTGTAAAAAGGCCCAAAGTCATTGGAATACTCTTTGTTTTTTTTCTCACTTAAGTGGCACGCAAGGAAGTGAAAACCTACAAAAGTCATTGAACATAGTTCTTATTAACCAACATTAACTGCCTGCTCTGGGAATTGAGTCCTGGTTCTCAAAAGCAAATAATAAAAAGTAAATTTCATCACACGGGGATTTTTTTTTTGGTTGGGTTTACAAGCGTAGGAAGGAGATTAAACAAAATTGTCTTAAAGGCCACAAATGTCCAACAGAGAAGGCTTGCTTCCTAGGATTCAAATCCAGTGCAAGAATTACCTGTTTTTTCAGAAACAGCTTTCTTTTGATCTCTATAAACTGGCAGTTTTCCCTTATGCTCCCATTACACACTAACCTTTTATTGGAACTCCAATTCGTTTCATTGTTTATCTAAGTAAACAAAAACCTACCACTTCATTGCAGTTAAATCGGATACAGCATTCGTGTTATTTTGATGATTGGTACATGTGATTTTTCAGTATTTATATGCAATATGTTAAGAAATTTAGACAAGATCATTAACAGATAACTCGGATGAATTCCCTGTGGTATCATTTCACTGATAAAACATGCATTTGGCATTTAATATAATAACAAAAATGAGATTTAGTTCATTATTAGACCTCAAAAACAGACCATCAAAATAACTGCTTATGTGTATATTCTCACTCCATTATTAACTTAATTATCATGAGAGATAATTATTTAAACCAACCAAATATTATGAAATGGTAAAGTGGGCTAGCCCGTATAATTCTCAACTTGGTTGTTTGTAATCATCATACTCAGGAAGCAAACCTTTCTGGACCCAAGTTCAGCAATCTAGATTGAGTCTAAAAATTGGATTGATAAATGTATGTCTTGGTGTGCCATTCCTTTTCACGTTCCTTTCCTACCTCCTGGTTCCATTTACCATGTAATTACCAATTCTGATCTTTAGCAGAAACTAATTAATAATACTTTAGGAACACAAGCAATTAGAAATTAGTAAAATAAAAGATTAACTCTACTGAACACCTTTGAGCCCCATGCTCTCATCTTGTCCTTTCTAGAAAGACCTCCTATAAGTTCTAGATCTCACTACAGAAAAATGCTTCATCTTTTCAGAGAGTCGTCAAACATTTGTGTTGACATGAAACTAAATTGCTTTATTATGATCATAAAAATCATAACAAAAAAGCTGTCATTATTTATATCAGAAATTTCACACTCAAATGCATACTCATGCCAGGAAGTTAATTAAAATGAGTAAAGTTGTCCAGGGGTGGACTTTTAAAAATGGGACAAACATGAGTTAACCATCTAAAAGAGGCAGACACCACTCAACGAGACCTTATTGTTTCCAGAAGGGCATAGAGTCCAAACCAGCCAAATCTTTTGACGTTCCAAGAAAAACTAGAATTCTGGATTTTGATGGAAAAAATTTCATGATTTTTAAATTCTGACACCAATTCAAATAGTTTTAAAACACTATGAAATTCAAAATAAATACATCTGCTGCCTGGATTAGCCCAGTCTGGACCTCTGAATTAAACAACGTACTTCAAATGGAAGAAAGATCATACTTGACTTTTGAATGCCATTGCAGATTATTAACATTCCTATCTCTTTTCCTTTTATAAAATTATCTTAATTTCATTTCTCTCACATCATTTTTATTTTATGTGTCTTTTTATCATTTTCTTCAAAATGAACCATAAGTGAATTAGGGTTAAGGAGAAGGATAACGGTGGGGAATGCTCATCTGCAAAACAATAAGAGTGGTTAAATGCCTTTTCACCAAATTATCTTCTATAACCTAAGTTTAGACTTTCCACCCTGACCCTAAAGTAAGCCATCAAGGAAAGTGCAGATTCCTACTGGCTCTCGTTAACAGAACAGAATTAAAGTCAGTGTTCCACCCCTACTTCTAGTAAAGCAATTTAAAACCCTGAGTATGCCTCAACAAATTCAGTAAACAAAATAAATTTTGTTTGAAAAACAAACATATAAATAAATAACCCCTCCCCCCAGGATATCAGTTGGAAAACTTCTGAATTCTTATCTCTACTATCATTCAGAACCTATATATGGATATTTACAAATCCAAACAATAGATTCAATATACAAGACACCAACATATCAGTCCAGCTTTCTAAGCAGCCCTTTCTACTGTCTGAGAAGACAATAGGTGGTGGGAGAGAGGGCCCCTCAACAAAGGCTCAGAAGTTTGATTACAAAGAATAAGCATATTTTCTTATTAATCCCAATAAGGGTCAAACACAATGGAAGAATTAATAATTACTTTGCTTGGGTCATATTGCAGTTTCTCCATAACACATATGATCAAAGTGATTCACTTAAGAAAAATCTTTTTATCGTTGATGGGGGAGTCATGGGAATCAAGGTATTATCAAGAGTTAAGAGACACAGGAACTGAAATCATTCACCAGCTAAGAGACAGAGGTAATTGTGCTTCTGCCAGGTCATCGCTCATTATAATTAAGAAAGAGTCTACAACATTCTCTGGTCAGACCTAACAGAGTGTAAGAACTTAATGAAGAATTGTTGATTTATAAGAACAGAAAATTACGGACTAATAGTTTTTATAAACGTAGGCACAAAAAGTCTTGGAAAATTTTCAACAAGTTGAAGTCAATAATCCATAAAAACATTAATATGTCATGACCAAGTACAGTTTATCCCAGGAATGCAAGGTTTATTTAATATTAGAAAATCAATGTAATTCACCATATTTCTGGAACAAGAAAAGAAAAAAAGAAATATCTCAACAAACACAGAAAAAGCATTTGATAAAGCTCAGAGAATTCTCAGCCTGCTAAAAATAGAAGAAACCTTCTTCAACTTGATAAAAGGTATTTATTATGATTTAATATTTATACTTAATATTATAATTTAATAATATTGGAAACAATTTAAATGCTTCTCCTTGGGACACTGCTTGAATAAATTATGGTAAATCCAACCAAGCAACTACTCTAACATATAGACATAAAAGGTAGAGAGTGAGAAGAATATGTTGTAGAATGACTTACAAGATATAATGAAAAGCGAAAAGGCAGGGTGCTACACTCTCTCCAGGAAGTGGCGCTTAATCCATCACTCCACTTTCAGTGTGAGCTTGACACAGTGACTTGCTTCCAAAGGATGGACAATGAAAAGGGAAAAATAGTAATTTTATAGTGGGGAATCCCGGCAAGCACTACCTTAACCAAGTAATCAAGGTTAACATTACTAGTGATAAGTCATGTCCAGAGCTTGTCCCCCCTAATATAGTGCGATAAGAAGGGCACCTTATCTCTGTGATATTCTGGCCCAAAACCTATAACTTCAGTCTAATTATAAGAAAAACATCAGACAACCCAACTTGATGGACATTCCACAAAGTACCTAACCAGTATATCTCAAAAGTGCCAAGGTCATGTAAAAAGGAAAAACTAAGAAAGTGTCACAGACCAGAGGAGGTTAAGGAGACTTGATGACTAGATGCAATATGAGATCCTTCAAGGGAACCTGGACCAGAAAAAGGACATTAGTGGAAAAACCAGTAAAATTCTAATAAAGTCTGGAGTTTAGTTAATAGTAATGCGCCGTTGTTGGTTTCTTGGTTTTGAGAAATGTCTCATAACATAAGATTTTAACCATAGGAGAAAGTGAATGAGAGGTATATGAGAACTCTGTACTATTTTTGCAACTTTTTCTTTATATCTAACATCTTTCCAAAATGAAAATTTATTTTTTAAAAAAGTCTGGTGTAAAAGAGTGTATGTAATATAATACCTTTTGTGAGAAATAAAAAGGGGAACATAAATACCTTTTCCTTATTTTTAAAAAAACAAATGCAGGAAGGATAAACCAGAGGCTGATGATAGTTTATTATAGGAAGTACGTAGGCCTGGAGTGGACGGGATATGCCTCGGAGCAAGATTTCCCTGAATATATCACTTTCTATAGTTTTGATTTTTGAAGCATGTAAATGTTTTACATATCTAAAATATAAAATTAAACCAAAAGGAATAAAAACATTAAATACAAAAAGAAACAAATGATCCTAAAGGTGCCCGTGCTGGATTTCTTTGCACCAAATCCTGAAGAAACAGAAAAATCCAGAATGTAGGACATCCTGCAGGACAGCTGAACCGAACTCTTTAAAGGACCCAAAGCCATGAAGAACAGAGTGAGACAGGAGAGGGAGAGTAAGGGAGGGGTAGCTGTTCTAAGGGACACTAGAGAGACAGAGCAATCAGTTACACTGTGTGAACCTTGACTGGCTCATCAATTAAAGCAAAAACTTAGCTATATGAAACATTTTGGAGAAATGGGGAAATTTAGTATTTAGTGCGGACTGCATACTGTATTGTGTTCCATAAGTAATAGTGACGTTCTTAGGTGTGGTGATGGTGCTGTGTTTGTGGGAGGATGTCCCCGTTCTTGGCAGATGCATACTGAAGTTTTTAGGGGTGAGGTATCATGATGGCTGAAGTCTACTTTCAGATGATTTGGCAAAGGAGAATTGTGTGTCTATTCATAAAGAGAGATGGAGCAGACTTGGCAAGATGTTAACAGTTGGTAAATGTAGGTGTGGGATACACTGGTGTTCACTATACTGTCCTTTAATTTTTTCTGTGAGTTTGTAATTTTTCAAATATAAATTAGATTTTAAAGAGTTAACTTACTGTCTTTTACATTCTTTCCTTTTGATAAGCACTCTCAATCATGTAGGTACTTTGCAGGCCTGTAGTTATTGGTCTATTTCATGTTTTCTATTTCTCTGATAAATTTTGCTAGTTTTTATTCTTAGATCATCCATGTCACCGATATTTTCAAATTCTTTAGCACCCTCCACACATTTAAGAGTACATATATGGAGTGTTGTATAAATTATGGGCATCCCGCCCAAAGATTGCTCCAGTTCTTTCCATATTTGTCATTTTACTGTTTGATTTCTCACATGGAAGCATCTAGGTTAACTATAGAAGCAGCCATGAGCAATACAGGCCAACATATTCAATGACGCTTAACGTGCTAAATGCCCATTTGATTTAAGAGAGCCGGTGCTAGTTGCTAGGAAAAAATGCTGGTCAGTACTAGGAAAAGTGGAGTCCAATGTCATTACCCAATAAATATACTAATGCGTACTTCTGATTTTAACCTCTCTTGCCTTTACATGCCTTCTTCTCTCATATATTCGAAAGGACAGGGTACAGTGAGCCACAGTCACACAAATTGGTCCCAAGCCAGTGATACTGCTGGGGGGCCTGGCGAAAGCAAAGGCCAAACACACAGCGGGAAAAGATTTCCTCAAATGCGAGATGCTTTCCTAAGTACGGCATGGCATTTGGGGAGACTTTTTCTAATCGTGTCCCTTTCTTCTCCTTAAGTTCATTCTCTATATTGTAAATATCGAAGACTTGCTATCTGAGCTAAAGAGAAATTGAAGAGGGTATTTTTTTTATGTCTCAGTCTTCAAATATTAAAACCTAAAACCTGTCAAAATGCTTGCCAAGGATGTGCTTTGAGGCCAGCTCATACTTCCTTAACTAATATGAAATGAATATTCACCCAGAATTTTTAATGTCCTTGATATGATTCCCTAAAAATCATCAAGATTATTCAAGAATTTAGAAAGCTGAACTGCAATAACAAGTGGATGTTTGTCCTATACTTTAGCTCTTTTGATTTTTAATAGAAGGTGATAATTTAAACAGTTGTAAAGGTGGAGTAGGTGAAATAAAATCTCACTCTGGGGTAAGTGGCTCAGTGCATGGGCTTTCTGAGTTCAAACCCTGGCTCTGCCACTTCATAGCCATGTGGTGCTGGAAATGTCACTTTCCCTCTCAACCTTGATTTCCTCATCTCTAGGACGGGGGAATGAATACCTACAACACAAGATTGTAATAAAAACAAATTGAAAGCTGGGAACAAGGTGGACTAAGCAGAAAACAAATCAATGCTGAATAAAAGATGACAAACAGATTTTAAGACTTACCTCCCAGGAGAGGAAAGGAAAATCGCAGAAGACAGAAACAAAGGGGAAAATGAAGCCATAGCGATAATGCCAAGTGTGATGCTGCACTAGCTCTTGAGTGGGCAGATGGGCTATCATAATTAGTTATGACTCAGAGTTCAGATTGTATTGCCCAGACAGGGAAAGATAATGAACGACTGGGGCTTCAAGATGTATGAAGTTAGAAATGGCACCTTAATCACTGAGACTCTCAAAGGACTGCATCCTCAGAAAGAAGATCTTAGAGGGTGAAAAAATCTGACCACCCTCTTAGAGAAAACACAGAAGTTAGTTTCCATCTAGCCTCTAGATGAGAAGTATCTCACCTGAGAATTTGAAAACCCAGACTGTGCCTTCACAGATTAGGGATCTAACTATGTATCTCATGCATGGTATAGTAAAACCCAAGCTGAAGAGCTAAAACAAAAAGTAAGGCAAAATTTAGGAACACAAATGGCCACAAGGAACTGGTTGAGGCTAATAGCTCCTGGCAGAGCAAATATGAGAGGGTAAGGTAGATGATTGTATTTATCCAATAAGGAACATTTACATGCAGAACGACATGGAAGAATGGCAATTGAGATGCTTGCAAGAAAGGGATTCAGGGCGTAGATTGAAGAAGATGAGAAGTGAAACTATTTAATGCTAAGAGATAGGAAGTGGTAAGATGGGCACAAAAGCTCTGGGCATCACATTGATGTCAAAACAGGTGTAGTAGGAGAAACCGAGTGAGAGATCTGAAGGGGTTAGGTTGTCCCATTGAGAAATTAGTATGCCACATTTAATATGCTAAAGTTTAAAGTTCCTGTGATGGAGTAGGTTCGGGGTAATGCTACAGAAGAGAATTTTTGAACAACAAAATTAATAAAGGTTAAAATTGTTAAAGAAATCAATGTTAGGTTCAGAGTGCCAACCATCCTTCCCCTCTCCCAGCATTCTGGCTGAGAGAAACAAGGCTGATGGGTATCAAATCTCAGCTCATTAATAACAGTGCCATGCCCTCCAAATGCCCAGCTCCATGACAAAGCTAAATAGAATCATGCTGCTGGCTAAAGTGAAGGCGTCAACCACATGTCCCAAGCAGTCTTTGTGATCGACCTGTCGGGAGCGTTGTCTGCAAAGCAGATTCTGACCTATCTACCTGGTTTTACGATCAAAGTGAGTCACCAGCAGAATGGAAGGTCGAAGAGAGAGTGGTGACATTCTGATTACACTTACCATGTAGACAGTGGAATCAGAGAGGAGGCCAAATCCCTTTGTATCAGTTCTTGAAGCAGATAAAAATGAGAGAGGGAGTGAGAAAGAGAAAGAAAGTGAGAGCAAGAACTAGAAATCCACATCCCATTTTTGAGGCTAAATAAGAGTACCCACCAGAAAAGAAAAGCCTTGGTCCAGTGGATGTCAAGGACTACTCAATTTTACCAACATATTAGCCACTCCCTCCTCCGTTAGAGAGACACAAGAAAGAGGAGGAGATTCTCTTCACAACTACCCCATCCCTAATAGACAGGAGAGCAGAAGTCCTCTCCAATAGAAGCATGAATATGGAATTTACATGTCTTCCCAACAGTTAAGACAAGGCAAAAGTCATCTACATGTATGCCATTGTCATCCATGGTGAAGGTACAGTTACAGTTTAAAGCACTATGGGAAGTCTGTGTATTTGCAGATTTTATCACGTGTAAGAAATTTTATCCACCAGACTATAATTCTAGACTGTCAATTTCCAAGTCTTTCAATAGATCATAATCTTAAAGTAGATGGTTTCCTTGGCCTCCTCTGTGCCTTTCCTAGCTCAGCAAGCACCACTGCCTTGCAAGGATCCTCTGAGACTCATGAAGATGACAATGCTTAGTTGTTCCTTCTAGTTGGAACCTAAGAATGTTAGTGTTGTTCATATCTGCACCTAAGTTACTAATCTGCCTCATTATCATAAATGTCTTACATTTTGGAAGTTTCAAGTTATATAGATTTATACATACATCATCCTTTTTTTTCCAAATAGGCAAAATTCTCTAATTAAAACAGTTCTGATCATTTCTCCACATTATCTATATATTTAAAATGCATGATGAAAGACTTATCCCAATGCATTCATTATAGCATCATAACCTAGGTTTTTTAGAACTATTGCCTTTTCATTCTGAGCCTCCATCTCAGTTACTCTGCTTTCTGGCATCTATCCCAGTTACGCAAATTTGCCTTTCAACTGCCTGGCCCATTTTTGTGTTTCCTACACACGCTATCGCTTTTTCATGAGTAAGTGCTTGCCTTTTCATCTATTACAAATCTCTAGTCTTCTCTCCCAAGTGTGACCTGCAGCCTAGTGAAATAAAATGTGAATAGTAGAGAGAGCTTGCATGGGCTTTGGGTTGGACTCAGGCAGAACAAATGGTTCAAATCTTGGTTCTACCAGCCACTAGAAGTATAATCATGTATAAAATACCTAAATAGTCTGTGTTTTAATCTCATTAGCTATTAAATACATATAATAATTCTTCCATCATAGGCTTGTTGCATAGAATAAATGAGATAATGTATGCAAAAATTAAGACATCCAATATGTACCTGGCATGTAGTAAGCATTCAGTAAATGTTAGTTCACCTTTCAATAAGATGTAGGTACCACTTTTGAAAAATTGGAGACTCCTGTCACCACATCTGAACATCACTCTGTCCTGGTCATGCCAGATATTTGCTTTTTGGACACAAAACATATTTCCTATACTTCCACTGAAGACTACGTTTCCCAGTCTCCATTGCCAGCTGGTTGACCACTAAGTTCAGCCCTTGGGCAGCATTAACAAGACATAAGAGGGCAAGAGCAAGGGAGAAGCCAGGGTATAGTTCACCTTCTCTTTCCCAGGTAGCATATCCAGCAGCAGCTGAAGCTCCCACTAGACAGAGTTTCCCTCCAAGGTCTCAGCTTCCTCTTAAGGGCTGTGAGGGAGAATCTGTTCATGCCTTCCATAGCTTCTGGCATGTTGCTGGAAATCTTTGACATACCCTGGCATTTAGAATCATCACTTCAATCTCTGTCTTCATCTTCACGTGATGTTCTCCCTGAATTCATGTCTTTATCCAAATTTCCCCTTTTTATAAGGACACCAGTCATATTGGATTAGTGACCCACACTACTCCAGCGTGACTTCATGTTAATTACATCTGCAATGATCCCATTTCCAAATAACGTCACAGTCTGAGGTACTGGGGGCCAAGACTTCAACATAATGAGTTTTTTTGGGGGGTGCACAATTCAACCCATAACACAAGCTAAGGTGCACATTGGGAGAATATAGTTTTTTAAAGGTTGCTGCAAAATCTAGACACCTCTTTGAACATAATCTTCATTCTATAAAAATAGAAGATCTGCAAGCATCTTCCTTCCTTTGCAGATCATTTGGAAGAGAAAAGGAAGATCATTCAAACATAATCAGATCTTTCCTTATTCATAACCCTAGGTACTAAGAAATTTGTGAAGATATCAGTTTATGTTTCACTTATATTACGGTACTGAATGACATAACTGTATATAATTTATGATGGCTCTTCCAATTAGTTGGGTTCCTTAAAAAGTCAGGTCACCCAGAGAGTGTCTGGAGGCATATTAATTAGAATCACATAAGAAAGACTGGCATTACATGCCACCACTATAAAAGGTAGAGTAGAATCAGAGAAAGAAGAAATTTACTATAAGCTTCCAGAAAGAGGAGACACTACATCAGGGAGAGAAAACAGGACAGAAATAAACTGAAACTGACGCCCTGTAATCTAGGAAAGAAGCAGACCGAAATATGGTTGCTTTAAGACAGTCTAGTAAGTAGAACAGAGATAAAACAACACGCAAGTAAAGCTTAACATCAAATGGGAATGAGCTGATACAAAAACCTTAAAAGCAAAGTTGTTACAATAAAGTATTTTTAATTTGTACTTGCATTTGAAGCAAGGAAAGCACTGGCATTATGCATGGAAAGGATAAGGCAGGTCGTCTACCATCATCATTTCAATGTCAAGCTCCTGTTTGGGTATAGGTGCCTGTGAGAAATAATTTTATGGAAAAGACTACTTGGGGAGAAGAAGCACAAATTTCTTGAGCTCTGACCGCATTTGCCCCCTAAATCTTCAAATTTTGAATGAAGATATTGGAAGTTAGGAATAACTTTACTTTCAAAGGCTCATAGTAACTCTAGCTTTGAAAGAAGGGGAGACTTGAATTCGCCTTTGAGACACATACTTTCTTTGATTTTAAAAATCACCATAGTATTACTAGTCAAGGAAATACAAAAGAAAGTTCCTCTTTTCTTTTGTATTTCCTGAAGGAGTTTGCTATGCTCCAAGAAAGTAACCTGCTCTGTTGGATTATATGAAGTAGTGGCTTTGTTGTGGGAAATAATGCATCTCTAGGTCCGTGTGTCCTGCGAAATATTTGGAATAATAATTTAGAGTGCAATGATGGAAATTCTTGCTTGTTGGTATATGTGTATGTATGTTTGTGTGTGCTTGTGTGTGTGCATGTGTGCTCTTGTTCAAGCAATTGACATCAGGAGATTGGGAATAAGACTGTATATTCTCTTCAAGCTAGAGGACAACCTATAAGAAGAAATAGGTCTGAACTTGACGGTACTCAACTTAATCTGAACAGTTTGTGGTCCAATGAGGCTTATCCCAAGCAGAATAACTCATATCTTGGGCAATAGACTAATGTCACATTATGTGTTCTAATATGAGTGTACTGTTGGAGACTAAAGGAAAGGGCAACTTCTATGGACAAGGGATGGGTAGCGAGTGGATAATCCTGAAATGGAGATGATTTGTGGTAAAAAACTGAGGACATGACCTTAGACTGGTATTGAGAAAGAGTTCTTCTTTGGGGGCTTTAGATGTATGCAGAGGGCTGGTACTAAGTGCACGAAGGTACTGAAGTCTTCCCAGAGTGGTGGTGAAAGAAACACTGCTCTTTAGGATGTGCACAAGAACTTAGGGAGTCATACCTAGTATTTAACTCAGCTTGAAGTGTGCTTGTATTGGGCACCCTTCTGTTGTCCTTAAGTCTTAAGGAATGACTTATTAAATGCTATGATCTGGTTTCATCGGTGTTTGGGAGAATTAGAAGCAGGGCCTATGTCCATGTTTGGAATTGAGTAGTAAATAGGAAAGTATCCTTCTTCTTCCTCCTAAAGGTTGAATGTTGACAGCAGCTTCTTCCCAAAGGAAGGTCAGTTTTTCCAGAACTGTGGGAGACGATAGGTAGGAACACAAACAGGAGGTCTTAATAGGTGATTAGCGGAGGAAAATCTTCCTGTAAAAGTACAGGAAGAACTTTAATGGAGATTAATAGAAGAGAAAATTCTCCCAATTTCTAGAAAGAAAAGGATATCTAAGGCGAAGGGGAGTTTGGGGTTCTAAATCCCATACTTACTCGTAAGGTAATCACTAAATGAACAGCAGATACTTCAGTTATGTGCACTTTGAAGTTTCTATGCTCCGTATTCTGTATAGTATTATTTGATTCACCTTTGATAAATAAGCTAATGTATGCTGCTCTTATAAAAACATGTTTTTAAAAAGGAAAGGTAACAGTACATTCATCTTTCTTTTGCACTTGAGAAGATGAAATCCTTGAGTAATAATAAAAAACAAATCTCATTTCAGCTAATAGTTCTTTTTTCCTCTCTTCCCAATCCCCCTCACTGCCACACTTAAAGCTTTTAACCAGTCCTGGAAAATGGTAGAAAATGCTGAGCTTCACCTTCTCTCGCTGCCCACTCTTTGACAAGCTTGTTCATGAGTAATGAAATAACCAAAAGGTGAGGAGAAGAAGGAAAAAGAAGAGAGATGAAGAAGTCTGAATAATCAAGACACTAATTACTCTCATCTGACTAATCCTTGATTCATAGAGGAACATGGAAAATCCCCAAGCATTAACATCATTCTGCCTAGACTATTGATATTCTCACAAGATAAAAAGGAAAAAAACACATTTGCTGTAAATATCTAGTAGAAAATGTGCAGGGAGTGCATTTCAGGAATGAAGGCTAACAGTAGTTTAAAGTTCTTTCGGGCATCTTCTAACAGTAACAGAAATAATTTTGGAAAGGGTGGGTGAAGGGTCATTTAGTCTTCCTTTCTGTCTCCTGACAGAACAACATTTGTGTTTTCAGGCCCAGAATTGGCAACTCTACCAAAAAAAAGAGTAATTTTGCTTGGTAAATACAGACGGGTCCACAATTTTTTCCAATAAATAGGTTCTGTGAAATATGTAAAAATCAAATATTTTTTAAAATATACTCTATCCTGTCTAAAGAAATTGTGTAGTATCATGTTCTGGGGCTAGGGGGCGAGGAGGTTTGGTAAAAGAAAATGTCATTTTAGGATTGAATAATTACCTTATGATATTTTTGAAATTAAGGCATGTCTGCGGTTTAACAAATGAGTAAATGCAAACTGTTTATTCTGCCTATGCTCCCCTACAGAAAAGAAAGGGCTAATTAGAAATTTTGTAGACTAAGAAATTTGTATTTCCTAATAAGGTAATTTACCACCCTGGACAGAGAATTTCACTCTCCTTCAATCACTTACTGCATCCCATGCTTTTCTAAGAGGAAATGCTTTATTTGACTTAAATGGCCCTCTTTGTGTTAAGGTCATAGCTACTTAGTGGCAGGGCTAGGCTTCTAACTTACCCTTGACTCCTTGTCCAATGTGCTTTTGATTGTGCTACGTTGTTCATCTTCAACACTGCTCTGTTTCAAGCCCTGGGTTCGGAGCACTCCCTGGATCCAAACCTTCCCCTCAACTCGTCCATACCTTCTTTCTCCACCTTCTGCCCAGGTTCTCCACTACCTCCTCATTTGTTATTTTCCATGACGCAACCCGATAATGCCCCCTCGAAGGAAACCTTTCAGAGAATTAGTTAAGATTGTACTAAAAAGAATACCAGTAACCAACCCTAATTTCTCATTTCTTGAGGACACAAATATAATGCCCTTTAAGACTGATAGGTCCAGTCGTTCAGGGGAAACAACGGTGTCAGTCCCAAAGGCCAGCAACCCCAGGAAGGACAATTTTTCCTTAAGAAGAACTAAAAATTAACTCAAAAAATGGATATAATATAGAGGTGCCCAAAATAATTTTTTATGCCTTTCTTTGGTTTGCATTTTCCTGGACCAAGTGAAATTCAGACTAAATTATGTGCACCCACTAAGATCTGATCTGACTAGTTTATGCACTATAGAAAGAAATTATGTTCAAATGTGTAAAAACCTTCTATGGCTAACTCTGCTCCCTTCATCAGGAGAAGAAGTAAGAGAAAGGGGGAGGGAGGAAGAGAGTAGGAGAGCCAGAGAGGAAGGAAGGAAGGAAGGAAGGGAAACTGATAGGTGATAACCAAAATGAGATCTCAGAATTTATAGGGACTTTACTATTAAAAAGTGAGAGAATATAGATAGCTTTACAAAGAAAGCTCATTATTAGGTTTTCCTTGCATTTTAATTTTTTGTATATCCTTAATTGTCTAAAAGAATAAAAATATTCAGATAGCAAGATGAAGTGTGAGTACCTGGTCCAGGATAAAACAGCTTCTATTTGACTAAAGAGAACTAGATGCTCTGGTTCTTTTATGGAAAACATGCGACTCCCCCAAACCAATCAGGAAACCAAGTTATTCCACTGTAAAGAGGAATGGAAGAGCAGAAAAGAATGAGAAAACATTTGTCATGCTAACCCTACTCTAATGCTTTCTGGGACCTATTTCCCTCTTGCTTATTATGTAGTTGATATAGGCGACACAGTCTCTAAAAGCTGTCTGCAGCTCTAGGGGATAGTGAAAAGTCACATTCCATGGAGCTCACAGAGACAACGGTCTCCCTTTTGGCATCAGGTATGGCTCCCCATGGCTGCTCAACCTTAGAAACTTGTGGAGTGTCCACAGTCCAGGAACTACCAAGGCAATTTTGCTCTGGATAGAGCTCAGAGAGGAGCTGTTCTTCACATGCTATTGATCACAGATGGAAATATATCTTCCTTAACTGGGTATGCTGCCCTTTAAAGTCTCCCACTTCAGCGTAATGGGACAGATTGAATATTTTTCCATGTTAGTGGGTGGAAGTTTTTCCGATGCCACCCAGTTGCTCTTTTCTTACAGAAAGCAAAATACAGATTTCCTTTGGGTGCAACAGACATCAAGAAATAAAAAATAGCTGTCTCACATGCAATGCAAAATGACATCCAAAGAAATCACACATCAGAAATCACACATGGCAGAAGTAAGCTTCCTTTTTGAAATATTTTGGCACCTGACACAAGAGTAAAAGAATTGCACAGCCCACCTGAAAATAAAATTCTGTTATAAAAAATAAATTAAATAGTATATTCCTTACAGGCTTGCCCTGAAAATATAAATTGTGGGCTGCCTGTTCAAACACAATGCTTTGGGAAATATGTTTAACAGACTAAGAAATAGCAATCAGATCTGTAAGAACAAATTGTAGCTGGTTCGAATGCCTACATAATACAGAATCTGCTTTAGCTGTTATAACCTAAGCAAATCAGATACAAATGAACTCGGTCTTTTCTGAATGTTTTTTTGTTGAAATAGTCAAATAGTGCCCAAGACATAAAAATAAAATCTCCTAAACAGAGAAAGTTTCCCTTAAATTCTAATTCAAATGGATTCTAATTCATTTTATTGGCTATAAATCCCAATATAGAATTTCAATGGGCTAATCATTTTTGTTTTAAAAATAATTAGTTACTTTTGAAAATTTCCTATTGCTTCCTCCAAAAATAATGGGATTCTCCCCCAAATAAGTTAGAAGGTGGTGCCTGGAAGCAGGTTAAGGGAAAGCATGTGCCTCACTCCTTGAAAAGGTGCATTTTTGTCTCTGCAAATACTAAATACCAGAGAGCTTAAGAACTGAACTCCTATAGTACACCTGCGTGAAATATTAATGAGACACATTCCCAACCTGTGTGTAACTCAATGAAAGAGTTACCTAGGCAGGGAAATTGGCTCAGGAGCATCTAATAGATTGGTTGAAATGTTAGAGGTGATGTTTGAAGTTTGTAGCCTGCCAATGCAAGTGAGAATATGAGCTCGTTCACTTGCTGCAATAGCTTACATCTTTTTCTGGATTTTTCTTGATAGCTGGACAACTAAAATAATTTTAGCAGATGAAGTTCTCTAAATTATATACCTGGTGTCATCATGTGCTTCTTGATCTTTCTCCTAATGTAAAAGAACTCTTTGCAAGGGATGAATAAAATGTTCAAAATTTCCTTCTGATTCTTTATTTTTACTCTGACTGCAGTATGATCAGAGCTCTAGGCTTTCCTGTAACCCCTTGCTATAAATATTAATGTAAATTTAAAAATTCCATGCTAGAACTTAAGAAATGGATATTAACATGAATTAAAAAATACCACAACACAGAGGCAAAAGCATAATTCTGTTCAGAGGGATTTAGAGGACTTCACTAAAGAGATGACATTTGAGCTCTGAAGCATGCATAGGAATTTTCCAGGTGAAAAAAAAAGAAATTTGAAAATTTCAAATTTGAGGAACGGCATGTGCAAAAGCATGTGGTCCTTCAGGGATCTACTGTAATCAGGAAATAACAAGCCTTTCTGACCAGCTATGGAATATGAGGGATATGGAACATGAGGGGAAATGATGGATTGGGACCAGTATAATTACAGGCCAATGTGAATTTATTCTCCAAATAACGGCATTACGAAAATCCCCATTTTTTAAGGTGCCTCTGCATATGCCTAGCTCCACCCTACCTTACAATATTCCTCATAATGGCACAAAATATATGGTGTGGGAGGCTACCAGTTCAATTCACAAAGAAAATTGGTAGAATATATTTTCTTCAGCAGAGGGACTGCAGGTACCTTTGTTAGAAAGGGATAAGAATCAAAATTTTGTAAATGAAACGAGGAGAGAAAACACATCCTAAATCCACAAAAAGATAGATAATGTTGTAGCGAAAATTTAAATAGGGGAAGAAACATTAATACCTGGGATTAGCACTGAATAGACTAAACTGAGTAGATTAAACTATTTGTGCAAAGAAAGGGATGGACACAATAACAGGAACTTGAAAAGAAAGGGCTAAAAATATAAATGACAATTTTCTTCTGTATCTTGGGCCTAAATACAGAGACTATTGGCTGGACTTTTTCTCCATTGTTTGGGGAGCTGATAAAAAACGATATAACACATATAGCAGACTCCATAGCTTTTATTCTAAGACTTTTTGAAGCATTCACTCAGTTTGGCCCAGCCATTGGATCATTTCTCTGCAGGTGGAAAATACCCATACTAAATAGGCCATCTTGGGAGGCTTTTAAACAAGGGAGTAGTATGGCCAGATTTGTTTCTTAGAAGATAAACACTGGCAACAATTTGAAGAAAGGGCTAGAGTGGAAAGAACCACTAGACACTATGATGCATAGAGAGTGAGAAAACTAGCATGACTTATATGATGGTTTGTACAAGCAGCAAAATCACAAATGAGACAATAATAACTCTTACTGCCACCAGTTTGCCCCAAGCCAATGAGAATGGAAAAGTGAGCTAGCAACAGCCAATACAAGCTATTTGGTCAGTCCGAACCATTGCTTTACAGCAGCTGCTAGCATATGGTAACTCTTATGAGGAGACCCAGAGGAAGCTGAGTTAGTCTGGTCAGAGGGAGACTTCACTGCAATTTTGCAGGAAGTGTTTGGAGAGAAAGGAGAGCAAAACATCAATTTTTATGGAAAGGGAGATGGATTTCAAACAGTCCTTGAAAAATTGGCACCTGTTCTGGAATAAATAATTATAGGCAGAACCGAATGCCATTTAGAAAGTTATTATATGAGTAGAAAAAAATGGAACTCAGATGTATTCTTTTGTGGGTAGAGAAAGTATTTGAGGAAACATCACGTTGGCTTGGCCATTAGCTCGTCAATTTCTTCCTTGGCTGGTAATGATTAACAATTGTAACATAAATCCAGATCATTAAGGACTTCTAAAATCATCTATTTAGACTCATGCCTTATATAATAGATAGGCTCGTTAGATATCCCTTGAACAGCAAAAGTTTTAAACCTAGTACTTTTAAATGTCCTGAAAGGAAACTAGTTATTTGAAGATATCCTGTGATAGATGTTTGGTAAAGAAAGGATCCTTCAGTAACATGAATAATTCTCCCCTATTTATAGGTTAGTCACTTTGAATTTTCATGTACTGAATTATGCTTTCTTAAAGGGAGTATATCCTGACTGGCAATGATTTTATGTTGCAAAGTGTATATCTTATACTTATTTCAAATTTCAGTGCAAAATGAATGCAAATATTATTCCAATCACCTTTACACCATAAATATGCCAAAATATCTTAGCCAATGAAAAACTCCCCACTGGTAAATACATGTTTTCATGAAAAACAAATTAGATACACTTTCCTAAGGAAAAGAATTTAAATGTTTTCTTTGAATCATGATCTACAATTTTTTTCCCAAAGCAGCTTATGCTGTTCCTTACAAAAAGTCAATGTTTAGCAGTATATTTATGTGATTTTCTTTCTTTTGTTTTCCCTCTATTTGGCAGAACACACAGTACTATATAGGCATGTGTCTGAATATTTAGCCATACTATGCCAGGAGTCCATAGAATGCTTAGGACTGTTTAGTTTAACAAAGAATGTGTGGCTTTTGCATGTGCTGCAAATTTGTATGAATGGCTCCAAAAACTCTATTAATGGCAGAACACACTTGTCACGTAAAATTTACGAAAGTGTAGTGAGTTTAAACAAACCACCACCAACTTTATAAGCATTTCTTTTTTAAACTTGATGCTAAAAACCAAAACCAAAACAAAACAAAAAAAGAAAAAATTTGATGAGTATTGGAAGCATGGGACAGCACATCAGAATTTAAGGGAACAACTCTATAGGGCCACCTCTTTATGGTTGCCTTTTGAATTTGCCCATGTTCTGCTTCTCACAAAGAGATAACATGAAGTTCCAAATATGATTTATAACCTTCCATATAAATCATTTACAAATGCTGGAACAATCACATAGTTAATAGCCAATCTGTCCATAGTTTGTATCTAATTTGTGATATTTGAGTTGGGATATTGTGCGGTTAAGTTAGGTAAACATTACTTAAAAATTAGGCGATTATCAGATTTAAACAAGGAGAGCTAATGGGAAGCTACATTTCCTGTCTTTGGATTTTTATGGATAACAAGGACAATTTCTAACATTGAGGCAGGTGTTTGAATCATTCACTGGAAGAAATAGCATTGTAAATCTCAAACAAGCTACCTTACCTGTATTGAGAGGTTTGCTTTGTCATCTATAGAAGTGCTTCTCAAACCTTAACAAAACATCTGGGATGTTGTTAAAAATGCAAATTCTGGTTCAGTAAGTCTGGGTTGGTGGACTGAGATTCTGCATTTCCGACAAGCTCCCTAGTGGTGCTGTTTTTGCTGGTCTGTAAACTATACTTTGAAAGAAAAGATACAGATGGTTTTCAAAATTGGGGGATGTAGTCTGCATCTTATGTTTGATGATGGGTCACTTATCTTTTCTGAATTTCGTCTTCACCCAATTTGCTCAGCCTAATTTGCGGACTTGCAGATAGAGCATAAAGACTACATGGTAGTACGGAAATAACATAAGATATATCCCAAAGGCCTGTGTTTGAGTTACAGTTTCTCTATATACAGTTGACTTTGTCCGATTGCATCAACTCTCTGAGCCATAGTTTCTTCTTGTGTCATTTGGGAATATGTCCTATCCGTTTCATAAGGATGTGGGAAAAACAAGTGACATAATATAAATGAAAACTCTAGGTACTTTAAAGCACTATAAACATTTTAGTTGTTGAAGTTATTATATCACTGAGTTCTTGGGCAACATCAGCAAACAACATTAATTATTATTATGTGTTTTAAATAGTGTCCTGATATCTATTGCATCCTCCTAATCACCATTCTGAGTCTTCCACTTTTCTTTTAAGTATTAAATATTACCAGTCTAGAGTTGCAATGTTTCTAATGGATATTCAATGATTCCTCCCCACGTACAGGGAACAGGGTTGTTCATGGGGGAAAATATATCACCATGGATACCAGAATCACCACTTTGTGTTCCTGAGATTTATAGAAGCAGGTAGATTGATTTTAAGAAAGAATACACATTGAAAATATGAAATTTTGTTTTTTTAAATTATCCATCCCTGAGAAGCTCTTGCAGATTCTTTGCATACACTCAAGGGGTGCCTAAAGACCTCCATGTTCAAAGACTACTGACCTGGATGACCCTTCTTCCTTAATTTATTTTCACAGATAGTATCTAGCCTACTTTCAAGACTCAAGTCCGAAAGTACCACTTTCATGAACTTTCCCTGAGCCATTTTCTACCCGCCTTCCCCCTCACAACACAAATGCACAGTTGGACATGAACTTTCCCTGCTTTGAAACCTTATACTAGGATTCTCTTGAAAGATCCTTTTTTTACAGGACAGGTCTGTGTTATAGATATGAACTTCATTTTCTAATTCCCCCACTAAATAATAAACTAAATAAGAGTACGATCTGTCTTACCATTCTGTGACTCTGAAATATTTAGCATATTGTTTTGAACATGTTGGTTACTGATAAAATTTTAAGCTCCCATTCTCAATACATATTTATTTATTTATAAATTTTATTTATACATATACTACTATTGTATTAATATAACATTCACATATAAAACATGCAAAATTTTAAAAGTTTGAAGGGTGGGATCCCAGATGGCAGCATAGGAAGCCCCTGAACTCATCTCCTCCCATGACACACCAAATCTACACCTAAATATAGAGCAATTACACATGAAGAACAGCGAGGGCTGAATGAACAGCTTTCTGCCAACAAATGACAGGGGGACCACATAGAGACCAGTAAGAGAGACAGAGATACAACATTGACCAGAGCCCCCCACCTCTACCCCTACATGGTAACCTGAAGTAGGGAGGGATATCACTGAGTAGCCCACATGGAAACTTACTCTCCCAGGGGCATAGTGACAAAACAGCAGTTCAAAGGACACCTAGATTATACGTGAAGAAAATCTGCTTACTAACCCTAGAGCATTGGCCAAATGAGTGGGGAACTGCTGGAATTATCTCCAGGGTCCGAGGTGCCAGTAAGCATCATTTTTCGTATTCCTCCTCCAGCTTAATGGCACAGGTGGGACCACAATACAGGCCCTCTAGCTAGCCTGCCAAGGCCACCCCAGGCCTGCACCAGCTCCATCCATCCACCTAAGGCATCCTCAGTGTGCTGCACCTTAGGATACCCCACCCATGCTTGCCTCAGCTCCAGCAGTCTTGTCAAGGTGGCCCCAGCATGGTGTGCCTGGGAACCCCTGGCCTGCACCCACTCCATCTTGCCAAGGTGGTTTTGGGGCAGTGTACCCCAGGACCCCCACAGCCTGCACCCACTCCAGCTGTCCCACTAGGGCATCTCCAGCCATCCCACTGGGGCACCCCCATTGAGGTCACTCTGGGACCTTCCCAAACTGCATGTTGTCTAGCTCCAGCCATCCTGCCAACATGGTTTTGGCATGGCATGTCCTGGGACACCCCAGCCCATGCCCACTCCAGCTGCCCCACTGGACAACTTCACAGATGAATTCTACCAAATATTTAAAGAGTTAATACCTATCTTTATCAAATTATTCCAAAAACTTGAGGAGGAAGGAACATTTCCAAACTCATTAGGTCATCATTAACCTGATACCAAAATCAGACAAAGACACCACACACATACAAAAAGGCCGATATCCCTGATCAACATAGATGCAAAAATCCTCAACAAAATATTAGCAAACTGATTTCAACAATACATTAAAAGGATCATACACCACGATCAAGTAGGATTTACGCCAGGGATGCAAGGATAGTTTGACATCTCAAATTAATGTGATATACCATGTTAACAAAACAAGGGATAAAAATCAAGTGACCATCTCAATAGAAACATAAAAAGCATTAGACAAAATTGAACATCCATTTATGATAAAACCTCTCAACAAAGTGGATATAGAAAGAATGTACCTCAACATAATAAAGTTCATATATGACCCACAGCTAAAGTCTTACTCAATGGTGAAAAGCTGAAAGTTTTTCCTCTAAGATCAAGAACAAGAGAAGGACACTCTCAGCACTTTTATCCAACTTAGTATTGGATATCCTAGCCATAACAATTAGGGACATGATACAATGTATAGAAAACCCTAAAGACTCCACCAAAACACTATTAGAACTAATAAATGAATTCTGTAAAGTTGCAGGATACAAAATAATATATGGAAATCAGTTGCATTTCTATATACTAATAACTAGCTATCAGAAAGAGAAATTAAGAAAACAATCCCATTTACAATTACATTTAAAATCCAATTTACAATTGTATCAAAAAGAATAAAATACCTAGGAATAAATTTAACCAAGAAGGTGAAAGACCTATATTCTGAAAACTGTAAGACACTGATGAAAGCAATTGAAGATGATACAAATAAATGGAATGATATACTATGTTCATGAATTGGAAGAATTAATATTGTTAAATTGCCCACTACCCAAAGCAATATGCAGATTCAATGCAATCCCCCTCAAAATACCACTGGCATTTTTCACAGAACTAGAGCAAACAATCCCAAAATTTGTATGGAACCACAAAGGACCCTGAACAGCCTAAGCAATGTTGAGAAAGAAGAACAAAGCTGGAGGCATCACACTCCCTGATTTCAAACTATACTATAAAGCTATAATAATCAAAACAGTATGGTACTGGCACAAAAATGGACACGAAGATCAATGAAATAGAATAGAGAGCCCAGAAATAAACCCACGCATATATGGTCAATTAATCTGTGATGAAGGAGGCAAAAATATACAGTGAGGAAAGGATGGTCTCTTCAATAAATGGTGTTGGGAAAGTTTGACAGCTACATGCAAAAGAATAAAACTGGACCACTATCTTACATCATATACAAAAATAAATTCAAAATGCATTGAAGACTTGAATGTAAGACCTGAAATCATAAAACTCCTAGAAGAAAACATAGGCAGTCAGCAATCTGACATCCATCTTAGCAATTTTGGGGTGTACCAGACTCCTCAGGCAAGGGCACCAAACACAAAAATAAACGAATGGGACTACATCAAACTAAGAAGATTGGGCACAGCAGAGGAAATCATCAACAAAATGAAAAAGCAACCTACTGAATAGGAGAAAATGTTTGCAGATCATATATCTGATAAGGGGTTAATACCCAAAATATATAAATAACTTATACAACTTAATATCAAAAAGACAAACAACCTGATTCAAAAATGGGCAGAGGACTTGAATAGACATTTCTCCAAAGAAGATATACAGATGGCAAAGAGGCATATGAAAAGATGTTCAACATCACTAATCATCAAGGAAATGCAAATCAAAACCACAATGAGCTATCACCTCATACCTGTCAGAATAGCTATTATCAAAAGGACAATAAATCCTGGGCACAGACATGGCATCACTCATCAGGCCATGTTGAGGCAGTGTCCCACAGACTACAATTAGAAGGACGCACAACTGAAATATACAACTATATACTGGGGAGATTTGGGGAGAAAAAGCAGGGGAAAAAAAAGACAACAAATAACAAACGTTGGCAAGTATGTGTAGGAAAGGGAACCCTTGTGCACTCTTGGTGGGAATGCAAATCAGTGCAGCCACTATGGAAACAGTATGGAAGCTCCTCAAAAAATTAAACATAGAACTACCATACTATCCAGCAATTCCACTTCTGGGTGTTTCTCTGAAGAAAATGACAACACTAATCCCAGGAGATATATGCACACTTATGTTCATTGCAGCATTATTTACGATAGCCAAGATGTGGAAGTAAGCTAAGTGTCCATCAATAGAAGAATGGATAAAGAAGACAATGGAATATTATTCAGACATAAAAAAGAATGAAATCTTGCCACTTGTGACAACGTGGATGGACCTAGAGGGTATTACACTAAGTGAAATAAGTCAGTCAGAGAAAGACAAATACTGTTATTTCACTTATATGTGGAGTCTAAAAAACAAAACAAATGAATAAACAAAATGAAACACAGACAGACTCATAGATACAGGAAACAAAGCGGGGCTTACCAGAGAGGGGGGCATTGGGGCACTAGATGAAATAGGTGAAGGGGATTGAGAAGTACAAAGTTCCAGTTATAAAATAAATAAATCATGGAGATGTAATGTACAGCAAAGGGGATATAGTCAATAATATTGCAATAACTTTGTATGGTGACAGATGGCAATTAGACATGGTGGTGATCATCTTGTGATATACATAAATAGCAAATCACTATGCTGTTCATTTGAAACTAATAGAATATTATATGTCAATTATCCATCAATTAAAAAATTTATTGTAATAAAGAAAATGACAAGCCACATAAAAAATTTAAAAATTTTAAAGGATAATTTATGCAAAGATAAAATAGAAATGATAATATCTTCATCCTATACCCCAAATGCACTCACTGAAGTTTGGAATTCTCTTAGAGAATATAAAACAGATAAATACCAACTTCTTTCCCGTATGACTATATATCTAGTGTCAGTATAATTCGTTCAGATACTATTCTGTGTGTGTTCTCTGTGATTTTTCTCCCGAGTTTAAGAAACATAAAGAGGGAAGGAATCTGAGTCAGGAGCTCTGTCTGTTTTCTGTAAACCTGACGTTCACTGAGAAGAGCACATTAGGTGCCCTGGAGGACGATAGGAGAGAGAGAAGGAAGGGGAAAGAAAGGAAGAGAAGGGAGGAGAGAGCAAGGAGGACAGAGAAAGAGAGGTACATTTGCAGATTCCTGTGTGGGAGGAACTGGAAAGTCGGTTGGTGCCAAGATTACTAAGGAACTGAGCCCCACTCCCACTATATGTCACAGTGATGAGTTAGCAGGCTTAAGAAGGGGTCCCTGAATAGTGAAATCAGTGTTCCCAAACCCGGCAAAGATCCTCCTACCCCTTGGGTGGCAGCAAAGCAAAATCTTTTGGATTTCAAGGGGTCACCTACAGTTGGATCTAGGTACATCGGCAATCTTACAACAGTCTGCCAGTTCTAGGCACTACGTAGTGCCTGTCAATTCCCAAGTTTTTGATAGAAAACAGGACCCCTAATAATGACTGAGAGGAAATTCATGCCAACCAGGCTAGGTGGGATTGTAGAATCCACATAGAGATGATTTAAAACAAGGATGTAACCATTCTTGCATTCTTGAGAATATATGCCCTGATATTTATGCCTGCTGTGTGTACTATCTTTTAAATTTTTTTTTTTTTGGTGAGGACGATTGGCTCTGAGCTACTATCTGTTGCCAATCTTCCTCTTTTTGCTTGAGCAAGATTGTTGATGAGCCAACATCTGTGCCAATCTTCCTCCATTTTGTACATGGGAGGCCAACACAGCATGGCTTGATGAGCAGTGTGTAGGTCCATGCCTGGGATCAGAATCTGCGAACCTTGCCTGCCAAAGAGGAGTGCATGAACTTAATCACTGTGACACCAGGCCGGTCCCTGAATGTACTATCTTGAATCTACTACTTTGAATCACTTTTTTGCAATCTCTTTAGATGATATTTCTTAATTCTCCCTTTGGAATAGCCTTTCATATGTGTTATCTTCTCAGTAAAAATGATCAAGGAATAAATTTATTTATTAGAGAGTATTAACCTTATAAATTATGAGTATTTATCTCTGATTTTTGTTTTTTGTGATTAGACAACACTTAATTGTTTTTGTATCCCCATTACTAGACATGCAACAACCAAAGGAACTGAAACCAAGGAGAGATGATAATATTCTCATCGCTCAAATTTAAAGTAAATTCGATAAAAAGTTTTAACATCAAAAGTAAAAAATGATGGTGAAGCCAACTCATGGTGACAATAAGTGGCAGGTACTATCACATAAAGGCTAAATGCAAAGTGGTTAAAGTAATTACGATACAAGTAATTACCAAGGAAATACAATCCTATTTCATAATTACAAGAGTACTTTTTCCTTCTAAAGAGGTTCTAATATGCTGTCCATGCTACCAAATGTCTTTGCTAATAATAAAGCTAAATGTATCTTTCAGTCTATCATTAAGTAAAATCATCTTTCTAGGTGAGATTAACACTAAAGAAATTAATTACTATTTTAATAGGAAGTGAGGATAGTTATGGTGCATTTTGAAAACTTTGAAAATAAATTGATTATTGAATAATTACTCTCTATGTAAAGTTTTGGTCATTCACACAAGTAACTCCAATCTAATCCGATAATTAAATCCTTCAACACAACTTGAATCTAAATCTACTCACTGCATACCCTCATTACTTAATATGTTCCACTGCTCCAGAATTCTTAGCACAATTAAGTCTTCTCATTTGGAGTCTAGTTCTTTTGTTTCACAGGACAACAGAGTATTACGCTGGACTATCTTATGTCAGATATCTTAAATCTCTTATAAAACACAATTACTAACGCCTATCTGCTTACACCAGCTGACAGTCATTCTAATCGTGCTTAGATATTTAATAGAAGTAAAATGGTGCAAACCCACACCTATTAAAATCTGCTTGAGGGCCTGGCCCTGTTGCCAAGCGGTTAAAGTTCCATGCACTCTCATTCGCCGGCCTAGGTTCGGATCTCGGGCGTGGACCAATCCACTCACCAGCCATGCTGTGGAGGTGTCCTACATACAAATAAATAGAGGAAGATTGGCACAGATGTTAGCTCAGGGCAATCTTCCTCAGGCAAAGCAAAAAGTGCTTGAGTTCTTGAATACTCAACAAGCCAAACACATTTTATATAAGTGTCTCATAGGCAAAAAATGTAGAAGCCACAGATATGGAAAAGATAGATACTAGTTGTCACAAAAAAAGCAGTGGGAAGAGAGCTCATGAGTGACAGAGCACAGCAGGAACAACAGCAATGGTAATCTTCCCTTCCTTTTTCCCACATCCTTTGGGGCTGCTCTGGTAGATCTATGTCTTCTTTGCCCACCCCCATGTTTCCCTCATCTTGTTCACCACATCTTGCACCATTAAGAGGTAAGGGAGAAGTACGGGACAGTTCTTTCTAAGAAGAGATCTTTGTAACTACTGTTTTTCTGCATGCTATTATTTGAATTTGTATGAAGTCATTTTTTATAACAAAATCATAGGAAATAAAGCTAAGTCACTCGTAGGAGAAGCTTAATAAGCTATAATCTTTCTCTATGTCTTACCAGGTATTGGGTGATAATTTAATTTATATTCTAATTCTTTAGAAAAGCACATCATTTCAGGCCATAGGGTCACAAAAACATTCATTTTTTTGAGGCTTTATTAGAAACCCAATGTATGAAGGGATTGTTTATCACATATGTTTCCTAAAGCCAGATGGTATTCAGCCAGTTAAATGTGGGAAAATAACTTCTCATGACCTTGATCACCATTTTCCTCCACTGGAGCCCAGCACATGTTACCCAGCAATATCTTAACACAACATATCTATGAATCTCAATCAGAAAATTCTAAAAAACTATGGAAAAGTTGGTCACCTTAAGGTTAAACTGAGTCAAAAACAAGCTACCAGAAGAGTATTGGGCTCAAGCTAATAAAGACATTTTATTCGTGAGCTACTTGAACATGTACTGCAGGGGGCTATTGCTTAAAGAAAAGATTTAATTTCTTTGCCTCAACGGAATGTGTTAAAATCAGCTCCATTCTGATTTATATGGGTAATGGGATTATTTACCTGGCCGGTTCGTGGTTAATGGGGTTAACCACCGATAACTGTCATTGAGAAGGATAACACAGAAATCTGTGTCAAAGAGTTTAGTTCACAGCTTGGAGTTCACTCTGCAGATTCCTGGAGGATTAGAACCTGAATAGTCTACAACTAAGCTTGCATCAAATAATATGACCTAAACCACGTGAACGACATGGAGAGTTAATTGTTTTGGATGTTAAGTAAAAATCTCCTTTGTTACCCATACTCTACCCTAAGAATTAAACTGCAACTCAATATTGTTAGTGAATTATGATGATTAAAAACTAAATTGCTCTCCTCACTTATTGCCTAGAATTTTTGTAAATAGTAACTTATATCTCTCTTAGAAAATTACACACAACTAATCATACGTTCAGAAAAATACGGTAGTTTACTATTAAAAAGATTCTAAAGGTATTTTGAGGAAGATATAGGACACACAACTTCTAGAGACTGTGCGTCCTTAAAAGGATGCTTGCAATTTTCTAAGGATTCATATAGAAATAATGCTTTTAATATAAAACTAATACAGCATTGTGAGAAATGATCAGCCTAATGATACTTTTTGAGGGCCTAGTAATCACTATTGTGCATTGACAACTTGGTACACGCCGTCATGAGCTTTTACAAAGGTAAATAATATTTTAAATTCACAACTACTTGCAAAGTGGGTGAAAAACACTACAAATGCCTTTGAAATCCTGAGTATGGAGGTGAAAGGGAACTGGCACAGATAAAGAAGTATTTAAGGAAGAGGTAAAATTTAACCTAGCCCTCAAAGAACCAGATAGGATTTGCATAGGTAAAGGAAATTTGGAAGAACGCTCTCAATAATCAGGTCTTCACAATTTCTATTTACTATCTAAAAAAGTAAAAGCCTCGCTAAGAAGCCCTAAGTTGCCAGGAAAGGGTGAGGAAATGACACTCTCTCTGCTGAGGAATTTTTCCCTCCAGGAAGGAACTGTGTCTTTTGATACGCTGCTTAACAAGAAGGGAAGACTCGAAGAGATTCATTCAAAATAAACCGAAAAAGACACATCTACATCAAAGGCATAATCAAGCACGAATCCAAAACATATCGACTCTGTTTGAAACACGTGTTGAACAATTTACTTCTATAAAAAGGTTACAAATTCCAGTCAACAGGTATCATTGTATGTGTAAGCCAACAGAGAAAACAGCAATACAAAATAACATGTTTTTAAAATGCCAGCAAAGATTAAAGATCTTTAAAAGTGATTTTTAAAAATGGATCTTCTACTTCCTTCTACAAACAATTTATTTTTCATTAGTTTTATACAGGTTGAAGAAGACTTAGGAAAGCCATCACTTGTTGGAATTATGATGCAGATGTTCACATGTTCCTGACAAGTTGTATATAGCAACTATCAGTTAGCTCTCTTTACTGTTTGGAGTAAATCCTTAAATAGAGCAAAGAATCTTTTCTTTTTATTTCTTAAATGCTTAATGCATAGTTTAATTTTTTTGTTTGAGCTTCAGATGATGCCAGATTTTATTAAAGTAGAATATGACACAGCATTCTTTTTAACCAAGAAATGAACACAAACTCTTCAGTGAGGAAGAGGTATAAATAAGCATTATAGACTATTAAAGAAGAGAGTGGGAATTTGAAGGTCGGAATTTTGGTATGTTTCTAGTCTGATGTAACATCAGAGCTTGTATAAATTGTTTTCTCTCTTTTCTTCTACCTTATTGTAAACCAACAACATTAATGATAAATGGTATTTGTCAAACTCTGATAACTGAAAGATGCCGTGCTTTTCTGAAACAGTCTCCTACATTCAATGCTATTGGATATATGTGAAATACTTTGTACTCCTTGGAAGGACTTTCAAAACCACGTATTAAAAGAAAGAGACAAAATTGACGTCATGTGTATGCAGCAAAATCTGACCAGAAAGATGCTCTCATTGCCCTCATAATAAGTTGGTATTTTCTTGTATTTCTTCTCATGGTACATTTCGATAAGTCTCATTTCTATTCTCTCTCCCTCAGTAATAAGAATTACTCATTTTGCTTTTTGTAAGTGAATCAATTTGAAGATTTCAGTTGAGTACTTTACCTAAACCCCACAAATGGATGCCATATAATTGTTGCTACCTTCTTGATTATAACAATACATTGCCGTGATGACTTGAAATCCTTGGCAAATTTAACGGACATTTTATACAGTGCATCTTGGCTTGAAAATGTCAAGCAAAAAAAAAAAAAAGTCAAAGCAACACAGTCTGTATAAGCTCTCCACTGAATGCGAAGGGCTGCCTAAGACACGTAGCTCTGACTGCCGGGTTTCTAACCACAGAGCTAGATGACTCGGGTGTTATCAAACTTATTTCTTCCAACTATTCAAGTACCAAAATGACAAATCATAGGGGTGGCTGTTAGCCTGAAGACACTTCTGTTCTATTATTTAAAGTCTGTTTTTTTTTAATGTCTGAGATTTCTATGTGGAAAAAATAATGAACTTTAAGAAATGTCACTTTTACTAACAGAAATTATGGCTTGAACACCTGAATATGAATATTAAATACAAAAAAGTACATTTAAATAATGTTAAGGTTGTGACACAAACTGACAAAAGCAGCAAAATTCAAAGTTAAGGATGACACTCCACCTTAACTCACCCCGTTATGAGGGGGAAAAGGGCACCAGAGTGTACAGCTGGAAACGCTACCTTGGCCTTCATTCTCTGTCGCCTGATTGTGTCAGATAGTGTTTTACCCTTCATATTATTTAATTGGTTTTTGGCATTTGATTCCCTCTCTTTTGCTTAAGAGAAATTTTTTTTTCCTGAAGAAGACTAACCTTAAGCTAACATCTGTTTCTAATCTTCCTCTTCTTTTGCTTGAGGAAGATTAGCCCTGAGCTAGTATCTGTGCCAGTCTTCCACCACTTTATATGTGGGTTGCCACTGCAGCATGGCTGACTAGAGGTGTAGGTCCACGCCTGGGATCCAAACCCAGAAACCCTGGCCGCCAAAGCAGAAAGTGTGAACTTAACCACTACGCCATGGGACTGGACCCTCTTTTGCTTGAGAATTTTTGGTGACCATTTATAAAATATCATTTCAAAACCTACACATATTGATACTGTACTTTTGGGGGTCACTCTTTGGAGGGATATCATTTGAGTTATATAGAGAATGAGTGAGTGTGTGTGTGTGTGTGTGTGTGTGTTTTGAGAGAAAGGCATTTATCAAACAATGTGCGTACCTGGTGTAAGACAGAAGAGTAATAAAAGCTAACAACTTTTGAGTGTGTGCTGTGTGCCAAGTATTATTTTAAGTGTTTACAGGTATTAACTTCTTCAATCCTCACATACACGCAAAAAAATCTATCAGGAAGTTATCACTGTCATTATCATCATCATTGTACTCATTTTACAGATGAGGAAACTAAGACACGGTGACTTTGGCTAAGATCCCATAGCTAATAATTGCCAAAGGCAAGATTCAAGCCTGGACGCCAAACAGTCAAGTTCTTAATCAGTGGATATAAGAGTGACTAGGAATGTCATAAATATCTCAATCAGCGTGTTCTTCTTCAGCAACTACTACATGGCTATAGCCAATTCAACCATTCTAGATCCCATCAAAAAAGCATCAGTTAATATTAAGCACTTATTATATGCAAAGCATTGGAGTATGTGCTTTGGATAAACAGAAGGAGGCAAGAGGAACTAATATTTATAAAGAACTTGCTGCATGAGAGATGCTTCACTCAAGAACATGCATATGATATCTCTCTTAATTGTTTCAAAATCATTCTAATATTTGTATTATAATCCTGATTTTAAAGGTGAGTAAACCAAGACTCAAAAAGATTAAATAACTTGGCCAAGACCACACACAAATCCTGGTCTTGCTGTCTACTAGCTGTGCAAACCAATTCAAGATACTCAACTTCTCTGACACTAATATAGAGATAAAAAAAAAAACAAACCTCACAGGGTTTTGTGGATCACTCTATCTTGCATCTTCCAAGAGAATCTTACCGCTGGTCTATAAATCAACAAATATTTGGTTTCAACTAATAATATGTCTAAGTTTTATGGGATTGAAACTTTGGAGGGTAAATTAACACTGGTCACTGTCTAACATAGAGACTTTCTAGTGAAAAATGGTGATCAGTGGCAGCCAACTCTATCTCACTTTCACTGCAACCAATATCCGTCTAGCAATAAAGCAAATGTGACATTAAAACATTGTATGGTATTACTGAAAAGAATCCTAGAGCGTATCTCAACCAAACTTCTTTTTATCAATGCATAAACTGTTTACCCCCAAATTATAGAGCCGACGTACAGCAGACCAAGAGTTAGAATTAAGGCACCTCACTCTCTGTTGAAGACATTTTCACTTCACCATTCTTGACTTTGTCATCAATTGTAGAAGTTATCTTTGCCCTATAAATTGTGCACTGTCTTCTGATCATTTTCATCCAAATCTATTGAAGCAAAGTTGTCTGACACTGATGACAATGGTACCAAACAGTACTATGGTGATTGAGAAATAAACACTCATCTAATTCACCATAATTAGAACTATATTCAGCTCAGCAGGATATCAAATCTTTACCGCAAAATGACAGAACTAGTTTCAATTTCCAGAGAGGACAACACCATACTATAAGCTTTCTGAGAGATGCACAAAATAACATATGTTTGGGGAACAGAATTAACTTGAACAATAGTGAATTCAGCAAAGAATGACAAGGCACTTGGCAGTGGGGTTTAACTGTACCTGAGTTACAAACTAAGCACCAGGAAAATGCAGTAGGGTGCCTAACATTGAACTAAATACTTCTATTGTTAGTATAATAAGCCTGGATTTCTTCCCTCAGGACCACTATTCACATATATAAATACAGCAAATTATGAACTTGAAAAGGAAATTTTGCAACATTTTACTTTTTATGGGAAAAAATGTTAAGGTGTATAAGCTTACTAGATTGTTTATATTGCATTTTTGTTAAAATTTCAATATTAAACACTAGAGATTATTATTATACAAATATTAAAAAGTTATGTAAAAGAATGTCCATTGCAATGAAAAACTGGAGATAATCTGTGTTTGACAATAATAGATTAAGTAAATTATGGTACATCCATTCAATGGATGTGCATGCTACATATTTAAATAAAAGAATAGATCGCAAAGACAGTGTGCAAGTTATGCCTCTGCTTTTCCAAATGTGTATGTGTATGAGGATATGTGTATATACACAATTCTACAGTAAATATTTAGAGAAAATTCTAGTATATAGAGCAAAATGTATACAATGGTCATCTTAGATGTGGGCAATTATAGATGACATTCTTATTCTATGTTATATTTTATATATTATCTGAATTTTTGTCAATAAGAGATATTACCTTTATAAACTTGAATAATAGCATATAAAGAAATATAATAGTGGGATTTAAAAATAAAAAGCAATGAAAGAGACGCAATCATTGTGGTTTAATCACTGTGGTTTACATGATAGGAAAATCTTGTAATTTCTCGTATTCCTATGTAATAAAGGCATAATTGTGATTATCCAATCAGTAAAAAAAGTAGAGAAGTATCATTCAGAGGGACAAAAGTAAAGCAATGATCAGGGCCCTTCTAAACAAGACTGGCTTTTCTCTTTTTTCCTGTTTAATAAGGCCCTTTCCAGGGTGCTCTAGGAAGCAACTGGCTTGTTCCTACAGAAGGATTATCAGTGGTGGACACAGCTGTGCAGATCTGGCACACAGTGGTTTATTTTTTTCCAGATTTGCCAGCTCTCTAACCTCCCTCACCTCACAGTTGTTGCTCAGAGTCCTCTAATCCTCCTCCGAGACCACATGATTTAAGCCTCGAGCCTGGCTCTCCCACCCTTGCCCCACGGGTAACCCGCCATCACAGGCAGGAAGAGTGTTTTCTCTCCACTGTTTCTCAAACAACAGTCGGAAAAAATTGGAGAAAATATATAACATCAAAAATTCTATGATTTCCTCTTGTGTGAAACCCATGTGGATTGCTGCCTTTTGAAATCTTGGCTTTCATTATGACGAAGGCAGGCTAACGCTATGTTGGAGAAAATATCTGCTATCCAAGTTGAGAAGGCAGAATTGGTTTCAGGACCCTACAGCATTTGTCTAGATGTCAGGTATTGGTGTGGGATTAAGGAGTACAACTCAAAACCAACAATGAATACCAAAATAATGTTTTCCCTACATAAGGACTTAAACTGGAATTTCATAACTCTACTGTTTGTCTAAAGAGATGACAATGAAATGATTAGCTGGATTAAAGCTAGATTTGCCTATCTTTTAAACCGCAAGATCTGTTTATCAAAAAACTTGTCTTGGTTGATGAATTTTTTCATCGAACAAGTGGAAAATATTTCCTTTTCATTCTTTTCTCCATTCATTTGGTCAACAAACATTTACTGACCATCTGCTGCAGGTCATCAATGTTCCAGGTGCTCAGGATACAACAATGAACAAAAGATACCAAACTCAAAACAAACATACAAAAACCCTTGGCCTCGCTGAATTTAAATTGTAGGAGGGAGACAGATGATAAGCAAAAGACACAAAATAAATAAATTATGCAGAATTTTAGAAAACGATACATGCTCTGGACAAAAATAAAGGAGGATAAAGAGGATTGGAATTTCCTGGGGGAGTTGCAATTTAAATAGTTGGTCAGGGTAGGACTTATTGAGAAACTAGTATTTGAGCAGTGACTTTAAAAAGTGAAGAGGTTGGCCATATGTTATTTTGGAGGAAGACTGTTTAATGCAGAGAGAATATGAAGCAAGAAAGCCAGTGTGACCAGATAAAGAGAGTAGAGGGGAAGAGGTAGGAGATTAGATGGGGTGAAGATTTCAGGATATATAGGGCCTTGTTGAACATTGTGAGAACTTTGGCCCTTTTGTCTGAAATGGGGAGCCGTGTGGAGGTTGTGAATAGGGGAGCCAGTGATCAAACTTATTTTATAGGGGTCCCTTTAACTGTGAAATCCCTCTGGACATGGGAGCATGGGTGGAAACATAGTAATTTGGATGAGAGATAATGGGTGCCTCTACCACTGAGAGTGAAGGCAATTTAAAATATTTCTTGCTGAGTAAAAAATGTTTGTTCTATTTTGCAAGTCAGCTTTATAACAAGGCTACGAATTAAAAATTCTATAATTGTGGTCCTCAGAGCAGGGCAAGTCGATGATTTAGGCCAAGTTGTGAACTACACATGCATCTTGGTATTGATGTTCTGAAATGCCTCATCTTCCTCTAAATCTCTAATGGTTTGTCATGGTGACATGGTGACCCTACAAGGTCACTATGAATATGCTCAGCACCTGGGAGGGAAGATGGGAACTTACTAACAATTTAAATCCTATGGGTACACTTGATAATGTTTCAGATTGTACAGTCAGTGTCTTCTAAATCAGAAATCCGAGAAACTGATACAAGCCTATCCACTTTGGTAACAAGGAGGTAAGTAAACAGGACTCTCTACCCCAATCACTAGCTGAAGCTGCAGATGTGCAGCTCAAGGAGACCTGCCTTGCAGTGTCTCTGTAACTGAAACTAGGTACAGGAGGTGGGCAGTGGGGGTTGGGGGTGGGGGGGAGGTGGGGGTGGGGGTGGGGGGAGGTGGGGGGGTAGACTGGGAGTTAAATTAAGGTAAAGAGGCTACTGCAGCTCAACAATTCCTAAAGTCTGTTCCATCAAATAGAGGTTGCTGGAAAAGAGGAATAGCTGCTTTACAAAAGAAGAGTTCTTGGGAAACGTTATCCTCAACAAAGTTAAACAGATATATTTCCATCAGAGCTTGTCAGAAGCTTTAACACACTAATTTTCATCACAAATCTGTTATATAATGTGCTCAATTTCTCAGTGTTATTTGAGACCTGATCCACAGTAAAATTCTTTTCATTCTTCTTTGTATCTTTTGTTATCCTAGCACCTAGCACAGCACTTTGAGTAGAAAATGAAAAAGTAAACAAATCCATCTTCCTAATTCTCCACATAACTTATTGTCTAATAAAGACAGCAAAGGTGCATGGCTTTTTTTTTTTCTGGATTGTGTGATATACAAAATCATTCTCAGTAGTTAGTCCGTGAATATGAAATACTAATATATGTATACATACGCATTCTTAGAATTGTAATGTACCTTTTAGAAGTGTGATCTTATCTTCAAGGCCTACCATATATATCATGATTGCTTTAATATTTCTTTCTAACAGGAAATTGAAACAATTAGCATGCTTGTCCTCCGTCATCCACTATGCAAACTAAATTGGATAAGAATTTAACCCCAAGTGTGCTAAGTCAAAACCGATGTTTTATTTATCTACGTATAGAATGAAGATAGAATGTGAAATTATATTAAAATATTTTCATAACGCACTTGCAACAAGTGACCTGAAACTCTTATCACCATGCATTTTAAGTCCATTAACTAGTTTTGTTTCAAATAACTAAATAACTATAGATTTCATTAAAAGTCTTTGACCCAGTCACTTAGAAACTTCTGTATGCCAGTAATTTTATTCTCCAAGAACAGACATGTGGGCTTGCTATTATGACTAATGAATTTATATTTGTGATGAGCGTTATATCCTTGTACGCACAGCTATACACACGCACACAGACGGAAACACACACATACAGCATAAAGGTAGGGTTTGTTTCCTGACTATCCTATCTCTACTATGAAGGTAGAAATGAATACATAGGAAATCTTTTTCTTTGTATAAAATAACAGCAAAACTGTTTCTTTGTACAAAATAAGAGCAAATGTTCTTCCACCTATTATGTCATGTTCATTCTAAAATGAATAGTAAAATATCTTTTACTATGTAATTAGAAACAGATTTTTTGAAAAGCTAAAATAATTTTTTTATTAAAAACGTCTACCAAAAAATCTGCCTTTTAGGAAGAAAAAGAACTCTTGAACATTTTTGAAACCTTAGCCAGCCATCTGGTCAAGATATTGGTCACGAGAGGACCCAAAAATTATATGTGCCTATACCCACGAAGGGTTCTGGAAAACCCTCCTCTGAGAGCGCCTCCCTCCAAATGGGGCAGGAACATCTTGCTCTAAAACACAGGATAGTACATTATTGCATCAATGGGAGAGATACTCAGTTAGATAGGTTTGAATGTGCATAAAGAAAAAACAATGACTATTTTGACATTGAGTGAACTGTTTTATTAATACAGTTGACAGCATTTGGTACATTGTGGGTTCAGCTTATGGAATTTGAGACCCTTATGAGATATCTATAATAATTCCCCAAACTCCTTAAGGTAAAAACTAATTTTTTTAAGTGAAAATAAGAGAAAATGAAAGCCTTTATTCTCTTTTCTTCTGATTTTGAACAGATGCACTTTGGAAAAATGGTAGTGTCCTTTTGGTAAATCAGAATGTCAGCTGAGTATTTTTAAAAAAATACAAAAATAAGAACTCCTGGACTTTCTCTGAAAGGTTAAAATGGTTTAAGTAAATTTAGTCAAAGTAATCAACATCTAGTGACGAATGCAAGAAAAATATTTATTTACAAATGCATTCACTTAAATGCTAAACAACTTATTTACCAAGCTATCATTTCAAGAGATTGTGATGTGATTCTGACAAAGAATATCAAGAACTTTAAGTGGTAAAGAGGTGATGGGGGGACAAAAGAATACAGGTTGATAAAAAGATTAATCAACAGGCTCAGCATCTTAATGTTACAATCTGCGGTTAGGAGTAATCATTTGGAAGCAAAAACTCCTCTAAGTGGCTCTTGTCCTTTTCCTGCCCTCACGGTACCCAACCAGCTGTAGCTGACGTCAGCTTAGGAAGAAGCCACGTTTCTGCAAATCAGAGGTTGTAAAAAGAGATATACATTGCCAGCCAATCAACCAGATTCTGATGGAGTATTGAGATGCAAGCTTCTTACCTGAAACTGCAGACAGGAGGTTCGTTTAAGTCGTGGTTTTGAAGAATCGTTTCATTTAGCAGATCTTTAAATTTAACCAAATAAAAGTGAAATTAATATGAAATGCAGAGAGGAAAAATAACAATGTAGGTAGATTATTAGGAATTAACACGGGCTAGCTCCGTGGCTGAGTGGTTAAGTTTGCGCGCACCGCTACGGCGGCCCGGGGTTCGGATCCTGGGCGCAGACATCACACCGCTCGTCAGGCCACGTTGAGGCGGCATCCCACATCCCACAACTAGAAGAACCTGCAACTAAGATATACAATGGGGGGTTTTGGGGAGATAAAGCAGAAAAAAAAAAAACGGAATTAGCACAATGCACCCAGAACAACTTGTTGCCAAACAAGTCTGACATCAGAGTTTGCCAAGATTAATCAGTGGTCATGGATATCAGTGCTATAGACAGAGGCAGTCTCATCTGCTACAGGACAAATAATTCATAATTATTCAGCATTTTGCTTTAAGACAAGTTTGATTTCTTGGCTGTAGTTCCATATTTCTCTATTCCTTACCAAAAGACTCTTTGCCTTTATACGTCCTCTTAACAATACTGAAGTTCAGATAATCAGGATACTAGGAACTTCCTGTGTGTTGTAAAAAAAGGATTGCTGTACCACACCTTTGTGTGGTCATTTACTAACACCAGAGTCATTCTCCTTCATTCCTTACACACTTGAACACCCAGCTCATTGTCACTTTCCCCAGCATTACTTTCATGGGTCTGAGTAATGTCAGTATCCACATTAATGGCTCTTTCAACACTTAGGTCCTTTATTCCTTGACTTCCTCTCCTTCAGTAATCTTGTCTTCCATCCTACTCCAGTGACTCTGGTTCCTGGGCATACCATAGACCAGAAGTTGGCAGATTATGCCCATGGGCCAGCCACTTGCTTTTCTTTTAATAAACTTCATTTTTAGAGCAGTTTTAGGTTAACAAGAAAATTGAGCAAAAGATACAGAGATTCCCCATATATACACCTCCTGTTCCCACACATGCACAGGCTCCACCACTATCGACGTCCTTCACCAAAGCGGTACATTTGTTACAATCAATGAACCCACATTGACTTGTCATTATCATACAAAGTCTATAGTTTACATTATGATTTATTCTTGGTATTGAGGAGTATATGAATTGACAAATGTATAATGACATGCATCCACCACTGTAGTATTGTATAGAATAGTTTTACTACCCTAAATGTGCTCTGCCTATCCATCCCTAATTCCCAACTCATCCCAGGCAACCACTAGGCTTTTTATCATCTTCATAGTTTTCCTCCTTCCAGAATGTCATACAGTTGGAATCATACAGTATATAGCCTTTTAATATGGGCTTCTTTCACTTAGTAATATGCCTTAAATTTTCTCTGTGTCTTTTCATGGCTTAGTAGCATATTTATTTTTAGCACTGAATAATATTCCGTTATTTGGATGTACTACAGTTTATTTATCCACTCACTTACTAAAGGACATCTTGGTTGTTTCCAAGTTTTAGCAATTGTGACTAAAGCTGCTATAAACATCTGTGTACAGGTTTTTGTGCAGACGTAAGTTATCAACTCCTTTGGATAAATACCAAGAAGTGTGATTGCTGGGTCATATTGTAAAAGTATGTTTAATTTTGGAATAAACTGCTGAACTGTCTTCCAAAGTAGCTACGTCATTTTGCATTCCCACCGGCTATGAATGAGAGTTCTTGTTACTCCACATCCTTATCAGTGCTTGATGTTGTCAGTCTTTTGAGTTTGGGCCATTCTAATAGGTGTGCATGATGCCTCATTGTTTTAATTTATAATTCCCTAATGACATATGATGGTAAACATCTTTTCATATGCTTACTTGCCATATGTATATCTTTTTTGGTGAGGTATCTGATCAGGTCTTTGGTCCACTTGTTAGTGAGGTTGCTCTTTTTCTTATTGTTGAGTTTTAAGAGTTCTTTGTATATTTTAGATAATAGTCCTTTATCAGATATAGCTTTTGAAAATATTTTCTCCCAGTCTGTGTCTTATCTTTTCATTCTCTTGACATTGTTTTTCACAGAGTAGTTTTTATTTTTAATGGGGTCCAGCGTATCGATTATTTCTTTCATGGATTTTGCCTTTCGAGTTATGTCTAAAAAGTCATTGCCCTACTGAAGGTCATCTAGGTTTTCTCCTATGTTAACCTGTAGGAGTTTTATAACTTTGCATTTTATATTTAGGTCCCTGATCCATTTTGAGTTAACTTTTGTGAAGGCTAGAAGTCTCTGTCCAGGTTCATTTTTTTGTATGTGGATGTCCAGTTGCTCCAGCACCATTTATTGAAAAGACTATCTTTGCTCCTTTGTCAAAAACCAGTTAATATATTTATGTGGATCTATTACTGGGTTCTTTATTCTGTTCCACTGATCTGTTTCTTTTTTTTTGCCAATAGTACACTGTCTTGAATACTGTAGCATTATAGTAACTCTTGAGGTTGGGTAGTGTCAGTCTTCTGACTTTGATCTTCTGTTTCTACATTGTGTTGGCTATTCTGGGTCTTTTGCCTTTCCATATAAACCTTAGAATCAGTTTGTTGATACCCATAAAATAACTTGCTGAGATTTTGGGGGATGCTAATGTAAATAATATCATGTTTTTAATTTCAAATTCCATTTGTTCATTGCTGGTATATAGGAAAGCAATTGATTTTTGCGTGTTAATCTTATATCCTGCAAACATGAATATTGCAATTTTTTTATAAACAAGTTTTACTGGGACACAACCATGCTCACTAGTTTATGTATTATCTGTGGCTGCTCTGCAGCTACAACAACAGAGTTGAGTAGATGTGACAGAGACCCGATGAGCTTAAAGCCTAAAATATTTAGATTAATGACAATAATAGCCATTATTTTGAATGACTTTTTCCCCATAAACTCAGTTTCAGGCATCTCACTCTCCTGACCTCTACTTCTTGTCTTTCCAGCTTACTTCCTCTAGACTCCTGACTCAAACAGCTCTGTGACTCCTTGAGATCTTCAATCCACAGATCCAACACCCAATTTATTTTTCCTCATTTCTTTCTTTCATTCCTTACTCAGCTTATATTCCATGATTCATTTTAATCATTCCTTTTCCTACATTCTCTTTCTTTTCTTCATATTTACTTGGAAAAAATTTCAAGCCTGGATAAGTATAATTCTCCATCTGCTTTGTGCCTGTCACTTTCCAGTTGAGTATAAGGGACAAAAAACATAGAACCATGTCCACTGGTTTCTCTTTCAGTTTATGACCATGAAACATAAACAAACTTTAAGTTAAAAAAAATTATTTCCCTAACCAATTCATTCTCCTTGATGTGTATTTCATATTTTCTCTATCTTCCTCCAACTACCATATCTCCTCCCCATCTCACAACAAATGAGTGAAAATAGAAGTACTTAGAAAAGATATTTCACATATTTCTGTACCATCTACCTACTTACCCAAGTCTGTACTCTTATACTGTTTTTCCTTTGTTCTCCGTCCATGCTCCTATCTGACAACCAATCTGTTCTCTGTATCGACGTGTTTATTTGTTTGTGTGTGTATGTTTTATGTGGAAGATAAACCATGTGATTTCATTCTAATGGTTTTCTATCGTATGCAGAATAAAATCAATCTTTACATGATCAGGCCTCTTCTACCTTAATGATTCATCTGCTACCATATCCCTTCCACTCACTTTGCTCTCGGAATGCTGGCCCCTCACTTTTCCTCAAACATATAATCACCCTCTTAAGTCAGGATTTACTAACTTGCTTGTCTCCCTGCCTGCAAGTCCTTCCTTCCAATATCAGCATGGCTAATATCCTCACCTCCTTCAGGCTTCTGCACAAATGTCTCTGTAACAGGCTTGCTCTGATAAACCTACTTAGAAATTTAAAAAAAAAAAAAAACCCTATTCCTTACCAATATTCCTCCTTTTTCCCTGCTTTAATCATTATCTAATGTATTATACATTTTGCTTGTGTATTTGTCTCTCCCCATCTGAATGTAGGCTCTACAAGGGCTAACATTTTTCTCTATTATTCAGCACTATATCTCCAGACCCTAAAATAGTGCATGTCACAAGGTTGGTACTCAGTTAATACTTGGAAAATGAATGAAGGAATGAATGAAGAATAATTGAAATTGACAATTAGCATTATGCCATGGAATGTACTCAGATTACCTAATTATAAACAAAGTCAGGTAAGAGGAAAAAGTACAGCTGTGTTTCAATTTCTTCCTTTTTTCCTTTTTATACAATATCTGTTTAGCAGAAAGCTTACTTTTATGAAAAGAATAGATCTAATCAAAATACAACATGAATGCATACAAGCATTTTATGTAGTTTCATTGAATTTATATTTTTTATAATTTACTATAAATAAGAGGGGTGAGCAAATGACATGCTTTATAACCCGTCATTATTTAAATAGAAAACTTTTTAAGGAAAGTTCCTAGAGCTTTAACCTTTTGCTACCTATTGCTTCATAAATTTTCAAATTCTGATTATTGTGAATATCACACTCTGATATGTGAAACACATGTAATTTCCACTACCTGGATCAAACGTTGTTCTTTTTTTCTCACTTATATTACTTTGAAAACAATATTGGCTAGAGTTAAATTAACAGAAGATAACATGACAAAATTAAACAGTAATTCCTTCTTTTGTTTAATTTCCCAATTCTGTATTTTTTGTGTCTCACATGTGTCATATCTTGTTCATGACTGCAGACTTGAAAATGTTTTGTTTTAGCACCAATTACCTCCTCTGCCTACACTCTGATATATATGCTCCATGTGTTCCATCCTCTACACCCATACTCAAACAATGTACTTTCTATCATTTTGGCTTCTCCTGGCCATTCAATAGCCTGTATCAAACCTCAGATGGGTGATGGCCTCCCTCACTTACTTTGATAAGTAAAGGTCATATTAAAAAACACTGATTTCACACCATAACAACTAAAAGGACACCTTCATATCTTTCTTTTTCTATTATCATGTTCTCTTATCAATGTGTTGTCTTCCTCTATGTTGCTTTGCTTAATTTCACTATAATTTTTTTTCTGTTTCTGTTAAATTCATTCCTAACTATGAAAATCTATGGAATATCTGTTACTTCTTTATTTTATGGTTATTTACTTATGCTAAAATGAATCAACAATTTGGGGGTGTTTGCAAATAATTATTTGTGGAACAATCTATAACTAAATTATTGCATGAAAATAAAATGTTATTAAATTTACTTCAGAAAGTTAACAAAGGTAAAAAAATTAAAATAGAAAGAAATCACTTGTATGTGTGACTTAGGGCTACAGACTGAACGTTTCTATCCCTCTATAATTCTTATTTTGAAACCTAGTCCCCACTGTAATGGTATTTGGAAGTGGGGTCTTTAAGAAGTGATTAGGTCATGCAGGCTGAGCCCTCTGGAATGGAATTAGTGCCCTTAGAAAGGAGACCCCAGAGATATTCCCTCCTCCCCTCCCCCATGTGGGAACCCAGGGAGAAAAAGGCCATCTATGAACCAGGAAGGGAGGCCTCACCAGACACCCAGTCTGCCAGCACCTTGATCTTGGACTTCTAGTATCTATAACTGTGAAAAATAAATTTCTGTTGTACATAAGCCACCCAATTTATGGTATTTTGTTATAGCAGCCCAAATGGATTAAGATAGCCTAACTTATAAAAAGATAATCTTTAATAGCGTATAATACAAGTGATACTTTCCCAGAATTATTATGAGGGTTAAATGATATAACGTATAATAAAGACATTGAGTGGAGTATTAGTTCATCATAGATGCTTCATAAAAGGTGAATTCAGCATAAGATCTATCCATAATCAGAGTTCACATTAGCCAGGCAGATGCCATGACTTTGTGCAAAATGTCTGCATCAATAACACGGGCATAGCTGAGCACTATTTGAGAGAGTCTAAAGAACGTAATAGAAAAGCTTGTAGAATATTAAATTCACCATTCACAGCAAGTAAGCATACCATTTTAAAGGTACTTAAAATAGAAAGCTCGATAGCCTCATCAGGATGACAAAACTATAATACTACAGTATAATTATTTTATATTATACTACACTATAACTACATATTGTATTATTTCCAATAATCAAGGCTGTTCTATTTTACCAGACAAAATAAAAGGATGCACCATTTTTTTTAAATGTATACATCAACAAAAATTCTGAAATCAAACTAGCATCCATTAAATCTTTACATTTCCTTTCAGTAATAAGAAGTCCAAAAATAAACACAAATGAAATTTATCTGAGGCCTTCAAATTATCTCTAAATAATCAAACTTGTAAGTATAATATTGAAGATGAAGAACTACTTCATATGTAATCTACATGTCTTCTTTCTAGTAGAATTCGGAAAACAAGATCAAACCCCACTTTAGAATAATGATTAAGTCTTTGATACACATTTTAAATGTCTTTTGTTAGAACCTACCCAATTATTTCTCATTTTCAGATCATACAAGTTAATGTAATTATTTACTAATTAAATCATCTGTATAAAATGCTTTATGAACTTTAAATTGTTTTGTAAATTTTGGTAGAACATTTGCTAAGAAAGGTAATATTTATTCAATATCTTCTGTTGTTTTTATATTCTTCCTAATAATTTAGTTCAAGACTTCAAAATATTTGTACAATAACTATGTTCAATTTGTTAACTAGAAGTAAAATAAAGCACTAATATAATTTTAGAAATAAATAGTTTAAGAAATGTAGATTTTTGTTTTCTAAAAGAAGTGTACAAACAAGTTGGTTCAAAATTTATCAAAGTATTTCTTCGACAATCTCTATGCCCAGCAAGAAATTCATCTAAATATAAGGAGACCATTTGTGGACTTTCAAGTAGTCTTGGTGTATCTGAGGGCTAACAGACAGAGTCTCACTGAGGAAACAGCATCAATAGGGAAATAAATAAAGTGCATGATGACTCTTAGAAGAGTATCTTCTAGCAGAAAGCTATGGATCAGTGGAGAGTTTGTTGCACATTCTCGTATATCCAAAACATGAGAAAAATTATATTCTGTGGTCACTCAGTAGCCATATAAATCATGAATATACACTGAAAAGCAGTTTATAGTCACTGGAAAAAGAAGCAATTAAAAATTAATTTCACTTTTGTTTATACATTATTTATTTTGCAAAACTTACAGAGTATTCAAAATGGACCAAGCTCTATTCTGGGGGATGTCCAAATATTATATTTTTTTAATCCTTATAAAAACTCTGTGAGGTTGGTCTTTTTATGGTCCACATTTTATAGAGAAGGAACTAAGACACAAAGAGTTCAAGTAACTTACTCAAGGTCACATGGCTTAACCATTCTGCTCTTCTGCCCCTCTAGTAGCTTATTGTTATACTCTGATTCTTAGGGCTAATATGCTTTTATTAAAGTCTTCTGTCTTTATCAGGTTCTTCCATAATTATGTCATCCACTGCAAACATATTCAAATTCAGACACTCTATCATCAACTCTTAAATAAACACATCATAAAAGTAAATATATGAGAGACCAATAAGCACATGAGACAGTGTTCAAAATCATTAGTCGTCGATGAAACTCAAATTCAAACAAGGAGATACCATTTCACACCCACTAGCATAGCTAAAGTCAAAACGGATGATAGTATCAAATGTTGATGGGAATGTGGAGCAACTAGACCTCTCACATAAAACACGTAGGTATGTAAAATGTTTCAAGTACATTACAGAAGTGTTTGCCAGTCTTCTAATAAAGTTAAACACAGGCCAATCTCACAATTTTCAGTGGTGCTGTCCCCAGGTCTACTTCCCCAGATCCTCTCTAAAATTTTTTTTAAGAAATAAAGCATACATCTAACCTATGACCCAGCAATTCCACTCAAAGGTATTTACGAAGATAAATGAAAACTTACATCCACAAAAGGCTTGTACTTAATTGCCTTATTCATAGTAACCAGAAACTGGAAACAGCCCAAATACCATATAATAGGAGAATGGATAAACAAATTGTGGTGTTATATAATGAAACTACTCAGAAATAATAAGTAACAACATATATGAACCTCAAAAATATTATTTTGAGTAAAAGTAGCCAGATACAAAACAGAACATATGTGTACTGTGTGATTCTATTTATAAGAAGTCCAAAAACAGACAAAATATATATGTGTGTGACATTAAAAATCAAAGCATTAATTGCCTATGGACTTGGTGGAGGAGTTTGGAATTAATTTAAAAAGCACCTTGAGGGAACTTTCTAAAGTGATAGATATGTTTTATATCTTGTTTGGATAATGGCAACATGGGTGTATATAATTGTTAAAACTCATCAAATTGAACGTGTAAAATATATTTCAATATAAAATAAAACTAAAGAAAAACCTACACAGTATAAAATTTGCAATTAAATTGATTCATTCCCACAAGGACCAAAAATATAAAATGGAGAACATGTGGGAGAATGTGGATCAAAAAGTCAGTATCAGACATGAATTCCCTGACAAGTTACTCATTCTCTAAACATAGTTTATTAAAATAACTTTAACCCTAATTAGTTTCACCATCTTGCACTAATGGGGGCTGAATTATGTTTTGGACATCTGATAGCACCTTCTAAATTATATCTCAAAGTCACTATATTGACTTTAAGAGGGCAATCCTGTATGGACTTTAAACAAAATATTTCCTTTTTTTTCCTTTCTCTCCTAAACTTAAGGCTATAAAAAGCTTACATCCTTAGGCATGAGATTTTAATTTCCTTTATGTTAACCACAGCTTTTCGAGGTACTTCCAATTCCTTGGGTCATAAAGGAAATGAAAAGTATTTGGAAATAATCCATCTACATAATATCAGTGCCTCCAGTAAACAGGCACCTGCCCCACAGTGCCACCAGCCTGTTTCCTTCCCAGTGGTTTTAACTTGCCAACACCATTGTGCCAGTGGAGTGAACAGAGACCCTGGCAACCCAAGCAAGCACAGTCTCAATACCCCTTCCTTTACACATCGGATATTCCCCTTGACTGTGGAAAGTTCTGGGGAGACAAATGTGTGAGGAAGAGAAAATTCAGTGAAGACTAAAGATAAGAGTTACAGAAAAAAAATGTATTTAACAAATAAATAGGACTTATATTTCTTTGAAAAAAAAGTAGAAAAAAATAGCAGTCCATGTGCTTTAAACTTTTCTATCCTGCACTCAAGGTAGTTGTCACTAATGCCTCACTGTATTTGTTCCTGCTAAGCCTGGATGGAGCATCAGAATCATCCTTACCTCACTATGTCAGGAAAACACTGGTAACTGGTCACAATTAGTATGCAAAATAAAATCTGTTTGCCATCCCATGAGAGTTTTGTGTTAACTTTACAAGAAGTATTTCTGAAGACCATTTAATACTGGTATTGTTTATTGAAAAGAACTCCAGAAGTCATTTAAAGAATTGGTCCTTATATATCTGGATTACATAAGAAATGAGTCTTTCTGCAAAGACCAGATCAGATGCATTTGAAACCTAAGAGTGTTGCTATGAAAGGAATTCACCAATTTTCTTATAATAATGAAATCACTCCCAATCTTCCACCCCACAGCCATAACACAGACCTCACCTACACTTCTCCAGGATTTGTAAACCCAGTATTATTCAAGTCAACACACTAAAATAATGTGGAATATAATACGGTCTCTAAAGCTCCAAAAAGTGAGTATTAACAAAACTGCTAATTTGAAAGCAAACTTCTGCTCATCCAAGTTGCTTGCAATTGCCTGTGGAGCCATTCCCACTGCCAGTAGTAAAAGCATTATATGTAATCAAGCAGCAACAAGCATCCTTAGGTCTGAAAAGCTTTAAACAGAGACTTCAACCCCATTGAATCAACATTTAAAATTATTAGATTCTTTTTCTAGTTCTGCAAACAAAATATCCACTGTGGCTTATGTGTTTAGGTTTCTCTGGAAAATTCAGATTGATATTATTTGTAAATGTAGAAATACTCTAATTTCAAGAAATCATGGAAGACGTCAATTGGCTATGACGTGAGAAAGCAAAGGTTCAATGAAAGGTACACAAATTATAGTTTTAATTTCCAAACAACCACAAATCCATCATTCAGTGTTTTCATCTCAAATTCACTAAGAAATTAAAGATTATTTGACTTGCTGCAATTAAACAAGACCACAGCCATTATGGAGGTATTGTTTTTCATGCAAGTAGTCTAGTTTTAAAGATTTGTTTATTTTGTTTTGGTTTTAAAGCAAAGACATTATCTGCTCAATTGCCCAGCAAGAAGGTTTTACAAATTTCTTGCAAGTTTCCATAGAAATGCATTGATTAGAGCATAATTTCTGTTAATATTTCCATCTTCTTCAGACTCCTGTGCCCTCTTAAACAAACAGCGCACCTGCCCCTTGCAAGTCGTTTTCATCTTTTGTTCGCCTCAGTAGGTTACCTAACTGGTGGATTTTATTGAGCTAAATCAAGCTGTCATTTCATCTGCCTGAAGGATGACTCAAACACTACACATAATAATAAAAGAAAAGTAGGATAAAATAATCTTGTCAAGCCAGAAAAACTGATTGCTTGAAGTTGTAGCCTTCAATCAATACACTAATTCCACAATTTATACCTTTTTCAATTGAAGAAGAAAGAAACCCTGATATGGTATTTCTTGGCTCACTGACCAACTTTGACCTTCTATCTATGTGGATGTAGGATTAACAAGGCTTCTGCGTAGTGAAATCACCTATGAAAATATGAAAACAAATGTGGGCATTTGTGGCTCCAAGTAACTATTAATTTCAGAAATGTGAGGAACGCACAGTGTTTATTTAGGGTGTCTACTAAAGGAAGATTTTATTTCGCTTGAGGTAGATGATCTTTCCTATCTAGAAATTATTTGAAGCTAGAATTTGTGGCACAGGACACCTTAGAATTGGCATGGCGTAATCCCTTAAGGATTTTTTTTCTGTTTTATCTATTGATTAATAGTTTATGCAAAAGAATAGGTAACCAAGCAATATACCACTCTTTCTTTCAAACTGCATACTTATTGGGCTTCTTAGAAAATCTATCTATGATAAAATAGAGTGACGTCCTTCTACTGAGCGAGAGCTATGACTTCATATAGGGTGTCATGAACTAGTTCTTCATCTATTATTTTTTTAAATAATCTATCATTTTCAAAAGCTTTGGTTTGTTTGTAAATTGTAATTAATTTGCATACCTTTTAAAATCAATAAAAACACTTCATTTCAAAATTCTGGACTCTCTTTAGCTGTCAGATTTCTGCTTCCCTTTCATAATTCCTCGCCTGCAAGCACCAACCAGAAAATAAAATTCTTTGTTTAGCAAGCCTTCTATATGTCACTAGGCCACCTGTTTACCTTGAATTGTGGCATGTGATCAAGCAAGGTCCTCAAAACTAGTACTTTTTCTCCTAGCCCATATGTTAAATAAGTACATGTGTGTGTGTTTGTGCATACAACAAAGCGACCTATACATTGGGTCATTAAAATTTTGGTCAAAAGCATTTCCAATTATAAAAGCTAAGATCTATTTGTCCAAATATTTTTGGCTATAAAAAAGTTATCTTCTTACGTTATCAAGTAGTAATATTTTCATTAAAACGAGAGCTATAAATTATGTACACATTATACGTATATTACATATATATTTTTATATATTTGTAATTATATATATACATATTTCTGAAATAAGCTCCTTTAAACCCTGGCAACTGTGGAAACACAGGACTATCTTTGTCCTTCTGATATACTTAATCCCATCTTGCTACCAGCTTCAGCTTCTTAAGCCCAGATTTGAACTTTTGAAAGAACTATGTGAGACCATTCTGTCATATAAAACATCTAAATGGGCTGAGATCATTGAACGAAGTGGAACACGGATATCCAAACGCTGCTAGCCTTTAAAAGCAGTAAGTCAGAGTTTGAGACAGGGAAACAAAAAGGTGAGGGTTTTTTTCTTCACAGCAAACATATACTTGCCTGACCCAGAGCGTACCCTTCAAACCAGACCATGGCCTCCTACTGCTATGCCATTTGGATTTGGTGTAAGAGGGAAAAAAGAAGACAAAGAAAAAAATTAAAAGTCCTGCATGCTTCTCCTCCCTTCAGTCACCTACACACATACACACACACCACAAGTGGACACACGCACACCACTCCTTTTTACTTCCAGTAAGGCTTAAGCCAAATCGTCTCTTCGAAAAGCTTACATTCACACATACGTATGCTCATTTCTAAATGTTTAGGAAGCACAGTCAAACCATTACCAAAATTACCTAGCAAGTAAATTTTGGGACGCAATTTAAGGTCACCAATGGCTTCTTGTTTGCACAACCAATGGACGTGATTCACTCTTTATGATATTTCTGTAGAATTTCATTGTTACTAATCTCTTCTTAATGAACATATTTATTCTCCTTTATACTCTTCCACCTTTTCTGTCTTTTATTTCCTTTTGATTCTCTTCTTTCTTTCCTCTACTTTGAGCATTTCACAAGGTTTGACCCAGAGACCTGCACCTATATTAATATATTTTCCCTTCTCTTCAAGAATTCATTTATTCTAAAGGCTTCTACCTTCTGACTAAACTGTGGACAACAGTCAATCTCGGGTTCAGCTTTGGTTCCTAAGAATCGTGGAGAGGTCAGGAATTAAGCACAGGGTCAGGCCAAGCAGACAGTCTGGAACCAGGGAGAGTACAGAAGTCAGCAGTCAAAGGCCAATTGGAAGATCAAGGCTGAGTGAAATGAAAAGAAAGGGATCATGCCTCATCCAGATGTCAAGCTGGTAGAGTGAGTTTTAAACTGGGACAAGTAGCAGAGACCAGAAGCATGCATAGTCTCAGATACCAAACACCTTACAGAAGGAAATCCTGTCTCCTTTACTCTTCATGCCAGGCAGAAACCAGTTCGTGGGTTTTCCAGAAAATCAACACCCAAAATGTGGATATCCTCACTTTTGTCTTTAAGTCATCTGAAACAATGAAAAGATACCAAGAATGTTTTCCTCTATACAAATATCTCCCAAGTGTCTATCTCTGATCTGACCTCTCTGAAATCTTATATTTTCAAAACCTAGCACCCCTTGGAGGCCTTGCTGTCACTTCAGTTTGACAGAAGCTGATCACCTTCATCACTTGAGTACTCTATTTTTGTCCAGTCATTCATTTATTTAACAAAATGTATCAAGTGACTACATTTTAATAGACGGTATTATGGGAAACAGCAGAGAACAAAAGAGACAAGAATCTCATCCCTTGTGGAACTTGCATTCTAGGAATTGAGAGAAACAGAAAATAAACAAAATAAGTAGGGAAATCATACAGTATGTTCCATTAGAATATGATGCATAAGTAAAACCGTGTGGATATAGCATCAAGAAAGACAAATAGATCAGGGGAACAGAATAGAAAATCCAGAAATAGATCCACACATTGATTTTCAACAAAGATGAAAAATCAATTTAGTAGAAAAATAATAGGGTTTCCAACAAATGGCGCTGGAATAATTGAATATTCATATATAGAAAAAATGAATGTCAATCCATGCCTCACACCATATATAAATATTAACGCAGAAAAGACCATAGATTTAAACATAAGCCCTAAAACTGTAAAATTTCTAAAAGAAAATATTGAAAAGAATCTTTGTGACTTTGATTTAGGCAAAGATTTCTTATATATAACACCAAAAATAGGATCCTTAAAGAGAAATTGATTGGATTTCATCAAATGTAATACTTCTGCTTTTCAAAAGATACTGTTAAAATAATGAAAATACAATCCACAAATTTAGAGAAAATATTTGCAGATGATAAGTCTGGTAAAAATACTTGTATCCAAAGTATGTTTTCAAAAAGCTCTTAAAACTTAACAATAAGAAAATAATTCAGTAAAAAAATGGGCGAACGCTTTTTAAGATACTTCACCAAAGACGATACAGGGGTGACAAATAAGCATATTTAGTCGTTAGGAAAATGCATATTAAAATCACACTGATATACTACCACAGATATATTAGAATGACTAAAATTAAGTGCCTGGCCACACCAAGTGTTAGTGAGAATGTGGAGGGACTGGAACTCTCAAAAGCTGCTGGTGGGTATGTAAAGTGGTACAAACACTGTGGAAGACAGTTTGGTAGTTACTTAAAAAGTAAAACAGCCATCTATTGTATGATCTAGCTATTCTACTCCTGGGTATTTCCCCAAAAGAAATGGAAGCCTATATCTATGCAAAGACTTGCACATGAATGTCCATGGCAGCTTTATTTAACAGTATCAAATATCAATCAACAGGTGACTGGAAATACAAACCATGGTAGCTTTATATAACAGAATAGTACTCAGCAATAAAAAAGAACAGACAATTGATACACAGAACAACATGGATGAATCTCAAAATAATTATGCTGGGTAAGAGAATTAGGACAAAAAAGGAATATCTACTGTATTATTCCATATATAAAATTCTGGAAAATTCCAACAACCTACAGTAGCAGAAAGTGGATCACTGGTTGCCTGGGAAATGGAAGTGGGTGAAGGAAGAGCAGGAGGGATGGAATACGAGGAAGCAGGAGAAAACTTTAGGTGTGATGAATGCCGTCATTACCTTGACTGTCATGATTGTTTCACGAGTAAACACATATGTCAAAACTTATCAAGTTGAACACTCCAAATATGTACATATTATTGCATATAAATTATACCTCAATAATGATGCTAAAAATAAAAATGATTACAGAACTGGAGAACAATTAAAACAGATGTTAAGTATGCGAAGTAAAAGAACAGTGACATGTACTGCTGATTTTTTAAATGACTCTTTTGAAAATAAACTATAAGAGAGAAGAGTGGAAGTAAACATGTAATTTAGGAGGTTAACACAATAATCTAAGCATAACATAAGCGTTGCTTGCATCAAGATACAGAAATATGATAGAGAGAAGTGATTGACTTCTGGATATATTTTCGAGATGGAGTCAACAAATTTTACTCAAGAATTAGATATGTAATGTGAGAGAAAGAAGGGACTCAAGAACGACTCCAAGATTTTTGCCTTTGTACAACCAAAGAATTGAATTGATAAGACTGTGAAAAAAGTGAGAGGAAGTCCAAACACTGAGTGGTAGGACACACCCACACCAACAGCTGAAGAACAAGAGGCGAACCAACAAAGGAGACTAAGAAGGAGTAGCAAGTGTGATAGGAAGAAAACCAGGAGAATATGGTTTCCCGGAAGAAAAGTGAAAAATGCGTTTTAAGAAAGAAATAACAAGAAAGGGATGACAAGCGATAAGAAGATAAAGAAAGATGAAGACTGAGAACTGAGTAACCTAAATATGCAAGCAACTCAGACAGGCTTACTCGATTGCACTGCACGGAGCTATGAAGTTAACTCTACAATCAATGTTACACCTATACTCAGCACTGAAACATCAGGCATTGGGCTATGTCCTGGAGGATTCAAAACGTATATAGCAAGACAAGTCCCTGAAATTGGAGATTGGAGCTTTGAATGAGTGGGGAAAGGAAAGAGTAAAGGCAAAGAGAAAGAACAATACAGAGCTGTCCTAGACCTCAAATTGCTCAAGAATGGTGAAAAATAATAAAGAAGAAAGAAAGACAGATTCAAAGGCATGTGCAAACCCAAGAGGTAAATGCACACACAAAATGGCAGATCCAGTGAAAGCACATTCCTTGGAACTGGGGAGCATGGCAGGGTGCACAGGAAAGCAAGGCAGAATCCCACTCACTCATTCACTCATGAATTTGCTCACATTTATTAAGCATATAATGGATGCTGAGAACTAGGGATACAAATGCACACCTGGCATGTTCTCTCGTGTCATATCTACATACCACCTGTCCTGTATTTTCTTCTTTTTTTCTTTAAATTAACCCACTAAAAAAAATTTCTTTTAACCTTCATATCATTGACACAAATTAAAACCAGTAACACTTGCAAGTATACAAAATGCAATTTCAAATAATACACATCAGGAAATCAATTCCTCAATGAAAGGAATAGAACTATTTATGGCCAGCTGCTAATTAGTGACTTTTAACCATGATATCATTCATTTTGGTACAACATGAGATTCTATGTCAATGAGATTATTTACTCTTTTAGGTTTACTGTTAATCAGTACCAATAAATCCCCAATCCTGTGGGAATATGGGAGAAAAGTTCAAAAGATACTTAGCTTCGTTCTCTGAAAAGTAAAATGCTGAGAATTAATTCCTAACCAAATGGTGTGACATTGCTCAATAAATAAAGAAGCTATCTAAAGTGATCTCTAGAATTTGTTTTTTCTGAAAATGTTAAACAAAACACTTTGGAACTGCCCAAAAAGTGATGGGGAAGGGTTTCCTATCCATCCACAGCTGCCATTTCATTTGAAAAAAACATTACGATGAGCTTTGATCAAATCTTTCAAAATATTTCCTGTGAATATTCCAGATACTTGTATAGTCAGGATATTAAGATGACCAAAAAGTTTCCAACATTTGTTGGTTGACTGAACAGAAAAAGAAGGTTTGGGGCCTCACTTCCAGTGCCCTAGATGTGTGCTGTCTAACCACAATAATAATAATGTCTGTCACTTATTTAATACTAACTATATATCAGACAATATTGTCATGTAGTTATTATTATTATTAGTGAGCATTATTGTTATTCTCACAATAACCTTATGAAGTGGATGTTACTATTGTCTCCATTTTACAGTTAAAGCAAATTGGTACCAGAGGGCTGGAGTGATTTGCCCAAGATCATACAGCTAGTAAGTTGTGGAGTTATGACTTGAACAAAGGTCTGTTTCCAGACTGTCTCGTAAGCGCCAGCCCTGCTGTCTGGGAACTGGAGGCCAGCGCTCTTCCAGTCTTCCCAGGGCATCTGATTGCAAACTTTAAGCACCTGGACTTGGCTATGTGTCATGCCCTCCTCTTCAGGCAGTTGGGCACTCTGGCCCTCAGGAACGGTCCTGGGGACTCTCATCTCTACTGGTTCACCCTGCCCAGAAATCTCAAGTGCAGCCTAAAAGAGGGGAAGTGTTGTGGGGTGGAAGTGATGGAAGGAGGTTTGCCGTAAGCACTAAAGGTCTGTAGCAAGGAAAAGAAAAAGAAACCACCACCGCAGCAGCTGCCTGCTCTGCCTCATTCTACCACAGCCCACTCCCTCTCTGTTTCATTTTCCCTCCTTCCCTTCCTCTTCTCCCAAGGGATCCCCAAGCCAAGTCTGTTTGTCCTTCCAGCCACGTCCACCTCTTCTCCAGCTCTTGAAGAACTTTAAAGAATCTCCAGTCCTGTAGGGCCTTCAATAGTAAGTGAATCTACATACTCAGGCAGCAATGCACCAAGAGAAGCTGTCTCTCAACATGAAAGTGTTCCACATATTTGTGGATTGAAGAAATACAATAGCCTTTAATACAATATTAAGGAATAAGGAATAATCATTAGTGATAAATTGTAGAAGGTAAAGAAAAAGAAAATATAGACAAAAAGACATGGGCAAACTATCCAGGGAAGTGTCCCTAGTTGGGATGGTTTGGGGGGTGGGGCTGACGCACTGACATGCATGCTTCAACGTGTTTGACATAACAACATCAATGTCTGTATTCTGAGATTTTTGTCCCCAAAGTTCAGGAATAGTGTCCCTTATGTTTTATTTTGAGGAATAAAAAAGCCTGTAACTTTTCACGATTTAATTTGTTTAACTGGTGATTCATCTTGATCTCACCTTGTGATGTATGATATCTTAGTTTGTATGCAGAGTCAATTCAGATTTGGTCTGAGCAAAATCTCCAATCCCCAGCCTGCTCTTCTTAACCTGACTCTGTTCTCATGATTTTAATGATGCTTTCTTTGGGAAACTTTATTCTTGAAGTTGAAGGTATGTATACTCTAACACAAAGCTAACATGAAACCTAAATCTGAAAATTAATGATCACAGATACAATGTTTCGTTATCTACACAATACGCATTAATCGAGTCTGAAAGCATGTTGTCAACATTCAGTTAGTTGAGCTTTTTTGTAACAGTTTCATTGAGATATAATTCATATACTGTACAATTCGCATAGTTAAAGTGTGTGATTTTCAGTATACTCACAAAGATGTGCAACCATCACCACAATCAACTGGAGAACATTTTCATCATCTCAGAAAGAAACCTTGTACCTCTTTAGCTGTCACATCCCACTCCTCCTATCCCCTCAGCCCTAAGCAAGCACTAATCTACTTTCTCTCTTTATATATTTGCTTATTCTGGACATGTCATATAAATTGAATCCTACCATGTGTGGTCTTTGTGTCTGGTTTCTTTCACTTAGCATAACGTTTTTGAGGATCTTTCACACTGCAGCCTGTATCCATACTTCATCACATTTTATAGCAAAGAATATTCCATTGTGTGTATATACCACATTGTGCTTTTCCATTCACCAGATGACGGACAGTTGGGCTGTTTCCACGTTTAGGCGTTTATTAATAATGCAGCTTTAGACATTAGTCTACATATTTTTGTGTGGACATAAGTTTTAATTTCTCTTTGGTATACACCTAGAGGTGAAATTGTTTGGTCAAATGGTATCTCTACATTCAACTTTATGTTTGTTGAACCAAACAAATGTTTCCCAAAGTGACTGCACCACTTTACATTCCCACCAGCAGTGGAGGAGGGTTCCTATTTCTCCACATCCTTGCCAACACTTGTTATTAGCTGACATTTTGATTGCAGCCATACTAGTGTGCGTGAAGTGCTATCTCATTGGGGTTTTGATTTACATTTTCCTGATGACTCATGATATTGAATATTTTTCATGTGCATGTGGGCTATTTGCATATCTTCTTTGAAGAAAGGTCTATCCAGATCCTTTCTTAATTGGGTTGTCTTTTTATTATTGAATTTGTAAGAGTTCTTGATATGTTCTAGATAAAAGTCTCTTATCAGATACATGATTTGCAAATATTTTTTCCCCACTGTGTTGTCTTTTCATTTTCATGATAGTGTTCTTTAATGCACAAACATTTTAAATTTTAAGTATAATTTATCTTTTTTCTTTTTTTGCTTTTGCTTTCATTTTGGTTTTATAACATTAGGTGTATATATGTTTATAATTGTATTATCTTCCTGATGGACTGACCATTTAATCGTTATAAAATATCTCTCTCTATTTCTAGTAAATTTTTTTGTTTTAAAATCTGCTTTGCCTGTTGTTAATATAGCCACTCCAACTCTCTTATTGTTCAGTTAGTTTTTGCTGCTGAGAAAGGAGTCACTTTGGATAGTGAATGCATCAATTTCAGCTTAAAAACTTAGTCATTATTCATTGCTTGCTCTAAACAATAAAGACCAAACTTTTATTAGGTTGTTAATGCCCTTGTGGAACTTGTATTAAAAAAATGCAGTTCTTTGGCCCCTGGACAAACAAACTCAGAATGTCCAGTAACACGATCTAAATACCTGCATATTAACAAACTTTCTGAATGATTCTTATTTCTACTGGCAACTGACAGCAATTCTGCTAAAGATTTAATTACATAAATGTCTTTATTCTGGATTTTTTGTTTATTGGGATTATATCGTATATTTTCCGTTTGGGATCATTTAGTCAACTCCTCCTCCCAGGTTATAAATTCCCTTCAAGAACAAGCCTACCCTCAACAATTAAAGAGTATGCATGGCTCTTTACACACAGCAAATAGACAAGAAATGTTGAATAGGAGGTAAACAACACTCTAAGCTGAGGCCTACTAGAAGCGTGACACGGACTAGCTTGATTGGAGGTCTGTAATCAGTTTGACCAAAGATGAGTCTGGTGGGCACAAAATATGTTGTTGCAGAGATATCCAAAGGCCAGGTCATTGTGTGACAAGCAAAAGAGTTTAGATGATATCCTGTAAGTAATGCCTTTAAGAATGATTACTTCACTGGCAAATAAAATGAAGGCTTAAGTTCCTGAATATTCCACAAAATATAAGACAAGGACTTGACTACAGAAGGAACTGAAATATAGAAGAGAGGATGGATGACAGGGATGGTAAAGGCAAAAAATCAACTCATTTGGTTGAGGAGAAAAGAAAAGGGAGTTTACTACCATGACTCCATTGTTTCCTTAAATGACTTAGATAATGGTGGGTTCATTAACTAAAGTTTACTAAGAAATGAGTTAAGGCAGCCAAAGATTAGTTACAGTTATACAAGATGAAGAAGTTCTAGAGATCTGCTGTACAACGTAGTGCCTTTGGTTAACAATATGGTGTTATGCACTTAAAAACTTGTTAAGACGGTAGGTCTCATGCTAAGTGCTCTTACCACACACACACAAAAAAAGGCAAGGGGACACAAGGAAACTTTTGGAGATGATAGATATGTTTATTACCTTGTTTGTTGTGATGGCATGAGCGTACACATATGTCCAAACTCATCAAAATATATACCTTAAATATGTGAAAATTTTTGCATGCTGAACATACTATAATAAAGTTGAAATATTAAATAAATAACTATATTTTTAAATTTCAAAACAAATTGAAAGGCTTTGTAACTGTTGAATATTAAAGGGCATTAAAGAAATGTGACATCTAACTGTAATGTGCAATTGATATCCTTCCATAAAGGAGGTTATTGCAACATTTGCCACAATTTGAATAAGGTCTTCTGATTGGATAGCAGTATTGTATCATTGTAAAACCTTTTAACTAGGTGTGGGTCTGCATTCAGATTCTTATGAAAGAGACTGGAACTAATTTCCCTTGATCTAGCTGTCAGACCAAAATTTGATTGATTGACTGATTGATTGATTGATTATTTTTTAAAGTACTATGTAAATTTACCCTTTCCTTATCTGTATAATAATTATTTATTGATGTGAAACAAATTACCCTAAAACTTGTTAGCTTAAGATAATAATATTTTTAATCTCAGAGTTTCTCAGAGTTAGGAATCGAGGAGCAGCTGAGCTAGGTGGTTCTTGGAGATCCTCATTATGTTGTGGTCAAGAAATTGGCTGGAGCTAGAGTCCTAGACCTGGGCTGGAGAACCCTCTTCCCAGGTAGCTCCTTCACACGGCTGCTCAGTTGGTGCTGGTTGATGACGGGAAACACAATTACTCACCAGATGGGCCTCTCCGTAGAACTGCTTGAATGCCCTTACAACATGTTTGCTGATCCTCCGGAATGAATGATCCAAGAGAGAAAAAACAAGTAGAAGCTCTATCCTTTCAATGGCCTAGGTTTAGAAGTCACTTGGCATCCTTTCCACTACAATCTATTCAGTAGAAGCAAATCACTAAGTCTGGCCTTTTTCAGTTGAACAAGGGGCAAATGGCATTTCATGCAGAGACCTACTAACAGACTAACTTGATAGGAAAACTAGTTAGTTAGAACACAGGCTCTTTTTGAAGGAAGGTGGGTCAAAGATTTTGTGGGCATATTTTCAAACCACCATATTACCTATTTAGCTTCCAAGTCAAAATACTTCATTTGAACAATCAAAAATCTTGATACTAAGTATAGTTCCATTCCTCAAAGAATTTGTGTATAATTCAAATGGCTCTAAGCATACTTATTTGGATTATGGGCAAAACAAGATGAAAGACACATAAGAAGGTGTTTGCAAGAATCTAAATATAAAGTGACCAGAATTTGCAGATTGTTTGGTGATGAAAATGAAGCAGAAAAAGATCCTTGCAAAATGCTCTGCACAAAATCATGAAACCTCACTGGCTCTTGAGGCTTTTCCATTCTGGCCTCATCTTTCTATAATTTCTCTAGCCATTCCACCACATATCACATTTTATAGTTGAATTTTAATTATATAAACATTTAGTTCATTGTGTATCAGCCTTTGCTGTTGACTTAGTAACTTAAAACAAAAACAATTTATTATTTCTCACATTTCCGTGTGGGTCTTGGCAGTTCTGGTCTGGAGTGGTTAAGTTGAGGGCCGGCTGGTCTAGTTTGGCTTCACTCAGATGTCTGGGACTGTGGCAAGGATGGCTGGAATCTCTGAGCTTCTCTCTACACAATATTTGAGTAGAGAGAATGGAATGTTTGAGCCTTTCTCTCTGGTCTCTCTCCTGGAAACTAGCCTAAGCATTTTCATTTGGAGGTTTCAGTGTTCCCAGTAGTGAGAGAGAGTAAATCTCTGCATTAGTCAGTGTTCTTCAGAGAAACAGAACCAATAGGAGATATAGAGATACATATGAGGAGATTTATTACAGGAATTGACTCATGTGGTTATGGAGGCCAAGGAGTCCCAGGATCTGCAGTCTGCAAGCTGAAGAACCAGGAAAGCTAGTCGTGTAATTCTGTGTGAGTTGGAAGGCCTGAGCTGGGTGGGGTGGGGGTAGAGGGTTGATGGTATAATTCCCAATAAGTTGGAGAACCAGGAGTAAGCAAAGACGAATGTCAGCTGAAGCAGAGAGAGAGGGAGTTTGTCCTTCCTCTGCCTTTTTGTTCTATTTAGGCCTTCAAGGAATGAGATGATTCCCACCCACATTTGGGAGATCTTATCTGCTCTCACCAATAAATGCTAGTCTCTTCTGGAAACACTCTCACAGCTGCACTCAGAAATAATGTTTTACCAGCTATCTGGGCATTCTTTAGCCCAGTCCCGTTGCACATGAAATTAACCATCACAGGCCTCAATGTACTAAAAATTTGCAAGGCTCTACCTGCGTTATGTTTGCTAATATACCATTGGCCAAAGCAAGTTACATGAGCAAGCCCAGATTCAACAGGTGGAGACATCAAGTTCACTGCCTGAGAGGACCAGCAGAGTCACATGGCAAAGGAATGTGTATTCAGGAATAAGAGGAGTTTTTAATAACCTGCTACACATTGTTTCTGGCTTAGTGATTATTGTCACTTTCTATTTTTGCACAATTACTTTACTTTTAGCACTTTGGAGTTTAGTGAATATCTTTAGCAATCAACAATGTAACTGAAACATGAAAATGAGTGGGAATTCAAGAGATGTTCCCCGACTTGGTAACCCCCATAATTTTGCTCTGAGTTTTCTATGTGAATGCAAGTGCATCGTTTTCCAGTAGTACCCTTTAATGCATATCTCTTCTCTATCACATACAAAGCAGAAAGGTGAGCTAGTAATGGGCTTACTTGGTTATTTTCCATCAAGTGATCTATACTTCTTGGCTTCATTTATCTACCTGAATTAATCAGTCCACAAGTTTTCTACATTTGAGGATTTAATGTTTAACATGCATGTCCGTTTTTCACTTTCTCGAAGATGTGGTAATACTGGCAAGTACGTAGGCACACTAGTTATTTAACTGCTTTGTAGCTTATTAATGAGATTGTACTGAGGTCCATTTAGGATTTTAATTGTGTTTTTATCCCTTTTGCTTCCAGCTTCTTTTGGCTAATAAAGTTGCCACAGCTGCTTCAGATTGGCCATTCCTCCTGGGAGGAAAACCATATGGAATGCTTAGAACAGGTGCTTGGTACTTGACCGGCTTCATCAATTTAAATGAACTTGACCTGTGGGCCTGATGTTGGGGCACCAGCCTACAGATGTGTTTGCAAAAATTAAAAAATTGACTCTTTCAGGGGCCGGCCCGGTGGCTCAGCGGTTAAGTGTGCACCTTTGGCTTCTTGGCGGCCCGGGGTTCACTGGTTTGGATCCCAGGTGCGGACGTAGTGCCACCTGGCACACCATGCTGTGGTAGGCATCCCACATATAAAAATAGTGGAAGAGGATGGTCATGGATGTTAGCTCAGGGCCAGTCTTCCTCAGCGAAAAGAGGAGGATTGGCGGCAGTTAGCTCAGGGCTAATCTTCCAGGAAAAAAAAAAAAAATGACTCTTTTGTGTTACCAGGATTGGAGGACAATATTAAGAACTTTTACTTCCACATAAGCATTTTCTCAGTCAACGTGAGACCACAGTGCAGTAAACTTGGAAACATTGATAGTATTTAAATTGGCAACTGAGAAGGGGGAGAAAACTCGGGTCCCTCGGCCTTCATTTTACCATAACGTTAGGCATGTTACTCTGTCAACCAGAGAGCAAGGAATGGAACTGTTATCGCCCAGGAAAGCCTGAAGTAATGAATTTTACACCCTTAAAAGAGGCGCTTGGAGGAACTGGAGATTATCCCGAGAAAGGTAATTAGGAATTAAAAATCAATGGTGGAGTTTTTCTGAGGAGTTAAGGCTACTTAACCCAGAGGGGAAAATAAGTCTTAAAGGTTTCTACATTAACGAATTGAAATTATAAAGAAGGTGTTGAGCAGCTGTTCTCCAACTCTATAGAGCACTGAACTAAAGAAAAGATAATCTTGACAGGCAACAACAGATGTACCAGTGAAGGGTAACCCCCCAAATTTTGACTCTAAGGATTGTAAACCAGTGAATGGTACAAAATCCACTTAGAAAGCCTTAAAGAACAAAACAAAATAATCAACTCTGACTTTTATAGCATATAATTCTATCACAGGGTTGGTGACTGGACTCTATTTCTTCATTTCTGGACCAAAATAGTAAATTGCTGAGCCTCTGCTATGTGTCAGAGATTGCGTGTGTGAGCATATAAAGAAGGCAAGTTCCTGTTCCTCAGGCTTCTCTCTAGAGCAAGGATTTCTCCTGCACCCAGTTCTGTGCTCTGCATCTAGTGATTTCTAGTCTCCTTCTGAGTCAAATGTTTCTCTGACTTCTTGGCTAGAAGACAATTTCAGGAACATGTGCATTAATGTTCAAATGAGAAGTGTGCAAAGAATTACCTGCAAGGCTCTGGTTTGTGGGCATGTTAGAGTTTGTGTCTTCATCAAAGAAACACAGAGGACAAGAGATGGGCTTTGTCTTCGTCTCCCTGAAATACTAATGAACCACAACAGACTGCCTTATATCTCTGGCTGCTCATTTCAATTAATTTAAAACCCTGAGCTTTGGAGATCAAAACTGCTGATTCCTTGCCCAGGGAGATGGTTTGGTTTCTAACTCTAGCCAGCAGACCTGTAGGTATTGCTGGTCGCTAGCAAGACTCAATGAGAGAGAATGAATGAAATTGGGCACAGCTATAACCTTTCGTTTGACCCAAATTTCCCAGGCAGAAATGCAAGCCAAACTATGAGAATGCTGATAGCAAATCGTTAGGATTACGTGAATCTACAAATCCAAACACACATCATGCCTTCTAGTAGAGTAGAACCGCCTTCTATTTTTTTAATCAATGCATGCCAAAGAAGCTCTCAGATCAACTTATATTTTCAAAAAGAGATATTTCAATAATTTTTCCCAGGCTTTTGATAAGAAGCCAAATTTCATCAAACTCCTTTACAGACTCATATCCAAAATTCTAGTATGATTAATATATTATTATAAAATGTAGTCTAATATGTTAATGAAAATATGTTGTGGTTGAGGTTTATCCTTTAAGGAACACTGAAAAGTGGACAGACTGTAAACATTTTGTTCAGGAATATGCATATCTTCAAAATATTATATAAGAAATTCTGATTTCTGACTTTCAAATGGAGACAGATGATTTCACCTTAGTTCGACAAGCGTTTAGCAAGTGACTACAGGAAACAAGTGGATGAATACATGAAATGTAAAGATGAGCATAATGCACAGTCTTTACCCTCAGACAGCTTGCAGTCTAACAGAGGAGCTAAAATCTTCCAAATCTGTAACACAAATTAGAGTATGATGAAAGCCATATATTAGGACTTGACAAGAGATTTTCACATATTGAAGTATATGGGGCAACTATTGGGGTTCAGAACTGATTCAGCTTCAATTGAAAAGCCTGACTTATGACCTATCAAACACACATTGTACATCTGCTTAACCATTAAAGAATGCGCTCTCTTAAGATGAGAAAGCGCACTTCCTCTCCTATGCCCTATTGGTAACCCCCTATTGGTAAAGCCCTGATTAGTCCCTTTCCTGACATCATGGTCATGTTGACCTGCTAATTTGCAACTGAATACTTCTTTGAAACTTTGATGAAAATGTATCCTGGGTGTGTTTAATGTATGTTCTTTGTTCTAAAAAGAGATAAGACTGTACTGAAAACCATGCTTCTCCAGAATGCCTTCTAAGTCCTTCTCAGGTTATAATCTTCACTCTGGCTCATAATGAACCCACCCCAATTCTGATTTATAGGTTGGTGATGGATTATTTGCATCGACATTTCTTGGCATAGTTGCAGCAGGATTTCAGAGAAACCCACTGGAGACCACCTGGAATCTACAGAGAACCGGCATTCAGTACCAATAGGGGCCCATTGAGCCCCCCTGGATCACTGCATTCTTCAAGTGACCCTGGTGAGTTGTCCTGGAACCTAGACCTCATTTTAAGTCAATGGTCCAAAATTTATCTGAGCTGTTTCAAACCTTAAGACTAGGTGTCTTAAGAGGGTACCGGTACATATCCTAGGAAAGAGGAAACTAGGGAGAATTTCCTAGGCCAGGGGAGCCTAGAGGGAACTTTGGAGTGAATGGGCAGAATGACCTTTTTAATTTGGCTTTAAATTGGAAAGAATTGTGTTTATAAAGTCTGAACAAACTGCTTGATAGGGATATGAAAGACTCAATGGGTTCCACTCCGAGAAGAAGGGATATTGGTCCTCCAGGCAGAAAGGCATTCTAGGTGACTGAGAACCTTAGCTGGAGTGTTGGAGGGTCAAATCCTCATGACGTGTAGTGGTCCCATAGGGCACTCCACTGTCATTCACATTAATTAATTAAAGGCTCATCCGGGGAAGCTCATATGAGCGTTGGTCACTGGCGCTCCGAGCCCCCACAGTGGTTTTAGGCTGCCAGGGGGAGAAAACAAGGCACGTAAGGGAGTGTTTATGACCTTTCTTTAGGGAGTAACACTCCCAAGCAGCACACTTCTGACCCAGTGTACTGTCCCTAGGAAGTGTTCAGACTTTATAGCAGAACAAAACTGAAAGAAAAGCTGGTAATCTAGCTTCTAACAGTCGACCAGTTCCCAACTGGGCAGCCTCACCTCCAAACCCTGGCTGGCTTCCTGCTGTGACTTGTAAGTGCTTAATGAAATAAGGATAGCTGTAAGTGGCGGCAGGATAACCCAGGATAATTTGAAATTACAGTGGCCCCTGTGGGGCTCCTTTTTAAGAGCCAGGTAACAGAGATTTTTAAAGAATCGAGCTCACCAACTTCCAGTGCAATTGCTCAAACTAAAGGTTCTGAAAGCTGTAAATATTTACAAAGAACAACAACAAAAAAATATCTTACTAAGCTTGTTTCATGTCCTGAGGGCTTGGCTTAATAATCATCAGGTTAGAGGTCCCAAAATATGGTTGGACAAAATGCAATTGCATCCCATTTTGCAGTCAGAGATTGTCAGACAGAAATGTGGGTTGCACTCCATTCGTGGCTAAGGGTCTTATCAAACTGCCACCAGCCTCAGGGGAATTACATTGGCCATTAGAAGGAATGTTCCAATTAGATAAGATCATGGAAGAGGTTCACTTAAAAGCCAAGACTTTAAAATTCCAAAATAATCTTATTGAAAGTTTTGTTGCAAATAGAAAATTAAGTTATAAACAGTACTTGAAGAAAAATATTAGGCCATGACTTGACAGACACCCCCGTAGTCTACTATCTGAGTCAATGAAATTCTGATTTTCTGGGAAGCTGCTATGCTAAAGATTACTGCAATTGTTCAATACAGCCAGGTAGTTACTGTTTGTCCTGTCTGAAACCTGATGAGGTATTCAAAAGGATTTAGCAATTTAGGATCAGAAATTTAGCCAAACAGGAAGCTGATAGTCAGAGGCTGGTAGGAAGTTTCTTTCCAGGCCTTCTTCCTTAAGTTAAAATGAAACTAAGCACCCAGAGGGAAAAAAACAAATTAGAGTGATATGGTTGGACAGGTAGAACAGCTGTCCTCAATTCACAAACCCTCATAAGACTGGAAAAGCAGTCCTAGAGGCAGTCTAGATTCCACCCAGATCCTTTATCTCAAAAAGGTTTATGGCCTTGCCTCTCTGGGAACTGTTATCTAGCTCATCACCAATTCCTAAAATTGAGGGAAAAAAGGGAAAAAGGCCAGGAAAATGGCCATAAGAGCCCCTTCGCCCAAAATCTAGCATCTTGAGTGTCTTCTCTACAACTATTAGTGAAAAGGCTTAAAACAAAATTTGGATTCATAGCTAGTGTATGTTGTACCTGATTCATGGCAGTTATTTTAAAACAGTCGGTGTGGAGACTCTGTGCACACATGTCTACATATATGTTATATGTGTGTGATATTTTTACCTCCAGATGGTATAATTTCTAAAGAGCTCTATTCAATTGGCTAAAAGTAAGTGCTTACATAAATTCTAAATATAATAGAAACTAACCGAAATGTGATTCAAGTTAACATGATAAACTTAATCTTTGGTAACTGAAAGCTTATTTGTTTGTAGGTTTGGTTAAAATGAACATGTTTTCACAATTATCAGTATTGAATATGATGCAGACACGCAGCCTTTATTCCACGTTTATTTGTCAAATAAGCTGATATTATCTCTGTTACAAAACTGGTTAACAAAAATAATCATTTAAAATGATGGCTAACTTTGTCTAGTGTCTCATGAAGTTTTGCAGGCAATCTAAATAGTTATTGAGAAGGAGCAAACTAAATAGATGTAAAAAAGATAAAAGTTTTGGGTGAAATTTTAACAATAATTACGTGTTATGGTGTGTACTTAAATTAGCTTCTAAAATCACTTTGGTAACTTGAAACTTTGAAGTTTTGCTAGGTTAATTTAAATGATGAAAATCCATTGAGCATCTAGATTATTTCCAAATAAGATAAAATATTAGACACTAATTATTAAATGTAGATTTACCTACTTTGGGCTTCTTGTAACAAAGAAATTAGGAAGTGTTTGAGTCTATTGGTAAACATGGCTTGTGTTTTATTAAGGATGGTACTATAGAGTAGCATGTTTCTAAAATTATAAAATGGATTTACAAACTTGCCAAGCCACAGAATGCTAATGTGAAAGACAGTTTATAATTGCTTACTTCTTAGTTTTTACTTAAAAATTAAGAAATTAAGATTTCTAAGGGTTAAAAATTCTAATTAATATATGTAATTAAAGCTACTAAAAATTAATAAGGAAAACATCTTTGTGTTCAAGTAAAGTAAAATGTATGTTTTCAGTAAAGAGGGCAAAAAGAATGGAAATATTTTTGTTTGTTTTGTTAAAGTACTACAGGGGAAGAAAGAAAGTGCAGGACAAATTCTGAATGTAAAAAAGAAAGTGACTGAAGGTTGAGAGAAGTAAAACCCTGAGGAGTTTTGTACATGGTCAAGTTGGCTAAGATTGAAATGAATCTAATTAAGTAAATGAGTTTTTTTAATTAAAAGTAACCTGGTACAAGAATTAGAATTTGGCCTAGCCCAGTGGCCCAGTGATGAAGTTCGTGCCCAGGGTTTTGCTGGTTCGGATCCTGGGCGTGGACATGGCACTGCTCATCAGGTCATGCTGAGGCGGCGTCCCACACAGCACGATCAGAAGGACCTACAACCAGAATATACAACTATGTACTGGAGGGCTTTGAGGAGAAGAAGCAGAAAAAAAACGAAGATTAACTCAGGTGCCAATTTTAAAAAAACAAACAAAAAAAGAATTAGAATTTGACTTTCTCTCTTAAAAGGGATAATTTTCTTAAACTCTCAATCTGCTCTTGGTAATGAGGTTATAAAAGGTTTTTCTTTATTTTTGAGTAAGTCTACCTAAAGACAGAAATCTGTGTTTTGTTAAAATAATTTCTTATGTTCAAAAAGACTGAGGTCTCTCTATTAAGGTTTTTTTTTGACCATTTTAATGCTTAGTTTGCCCTTGACTGTTTCTGTTGTCACTTTGAATCGATAACTAAGCATCGTTTCACAGCAACAAGATCAGCAGACACTTGATCTTGGTTGACCAAGTATTTTAAAACCTTTTGATATTTTTGACAAGCTCCCCAAAATTCATAACCTAAATGAAGTTTTTATTTTGTCTTTCTTCTTTGAGAATTTTCAGAGGGCCCCTGGGACTTCTCAAAGAAATTTGTTCTCTCTTCCTATAAAGAGAGGATACTAAGTAAGTTTATTTGGTATGCTAACTTGCATGGGAAGCGTTGTCAAGTAAATGATGATAAACCTTCTTAGGTTATATTGTGCAGGTAAATATTATTCACTATTTTAACCCTGCTACCTTGCTTCCAACATCACAAGGGGAAAAGATCACGACTGCATTCTATTATTTAATTGCTTTACAGATGGATCTTACTTAAACGATAAGCGAGAATATCAACCTGTATATGCTGTCCAGCCTCAAGAATACCCACTGCTTTCTATTAACTCTGCAAACCCAGTGAAAGGTTTCCTTCCATAGACTCAAGAAATCACCATGGAGAAAAGAAATAAAGGTGGTGACAAAACGGTGGAAAACAATACTTTTGGAAACTTTCTCCCACAGTGGTTCATAAAGCCTATGCTCATTGTGCTATATGCCCAAAGCATAATCTAGGGAAACTATTTCATGAATCACAAGGCTACTTTCCCCTTCCTAAGGGACCCTTTGAGGTATGGCAATTGGACTTTGTCCAAATGCCACCAACTCAGGGATAAATATATCTTGTAATGATCTGCTTGTTCTCACATTGGGTTGAGGACTTTCCTTCAGAAGAGTGAAGGCTTTAGGTAAATTATTATTGAAAAGCATAATTCCTGTTTGAGGAATTCCTACCAAGTTACACAGTGACTGGGGAACTCACTTCACTGGACAAATAATCAAATCTATTTGTCACATTTGGCCAACAAGGCAGCATTTCCTCTGTGCTTAACATCCCTGACCCTCAGGCTTGGTGGATAGAGCTAACAGCACAATCAAAACTCAATTGGCCAAGGGGCTGGCCCCATAGCCGAGTGGTTAAGTTCGCGTGCTCCACTGCAGACGGCCCAGTGTTTCATTGATTCAATTCCTGGGCACAGACATGGCACTGCTCATCAAACCACGATGAGGCAGCATCCCACATGCCACAACTAGAAGGACCCACAACAAAGAATATACAACTATGTACTGGGGGGGGTCTGGGGAGAAAAAGGAAAAAAATAAAATCTTCAAAAAAAAAAAGCTCAATTGGCCAAGATTTCAGAAGCATTTATTCTCTCATGGCCAAAAGCTCTTCCACTAGCTCTCCTGAACCTTAGATCCACACCCTTTTGGTAAACATCAGCTGTCTCCTTTTAAAATAATAATAGGACAGCTTATGTAACTAGGTGTAGAAATGTATGAACAAACTTTGCTTAAGGGAGATATATTACATTGTTGTCAGGCTCTCATTGAGATGCTTAAAAGAAGTAAAATGTTAGTAGCTGATTCTTTTTCTTTTTTTTTTTTGAGGAAGACTAGCCCTAAGCTAACTACTGCCAATCCTCCTCTTCTTGCTGAGGATGACTGGCCCTGAGCTAACATCCATGCTCATCTTCCTCTACTTTATACGTGGGATGCCTGCCACAGCATGGCTTTTGCCAAGCGGTGCCATGTCTGCACCTGGGATCCAAACGGGCGAACCCCGGGCCCCCGGGAAGCGGAATGTGTGAACTTAACACTGCGCCACCAGGCCAGCCCCTAGCTGATTCTTTTCACAGAGTGCTCCAGACCTTACGGATCATGGACTATAACCTGGAGAATTTATTTATTGGAAGAGGCATCAAATAAAAGACCCTATGCAGCCCTGTTGGAAAGGACCATACCAGGTACTTTTAACCGATACGTGCATTACAGAATCAAAAGGCATAGACTCATGGATTCATATTTCTCTTTTAAAAAAGACCTCTCCACTTGAGTTGGTTTCAGTTCCTATTTCTTTTTTATAATTTTTTTTTTAAGATTGGCACCTGAGCTAACAACTGTTGCCAGTCTTTTTTTCCTCTGCTATATCTCCCCAAATCCCCTGGGCACACAGTTATGTATCCTAGCTGCAGATCCCTCCAGTTGTGGCACATGGGACACTGCCTCAATGTGGCCAGTCGAGCAGTGCCATGTCCGCGCCCAGGATCCAAACCAGCGAAACCATGGGCTGCTGCAGTGGAGCATGCAGCCTTAACTGCTCAGCTCCGGGGCCGGCCCCTTGGTTCCTATTTCTGATACCCAACTTCAGCTGACCAAGACAAATATCTCCAAACCAGGACGAAAAGAAGATGGCACCTGTTGTAGACAGCTGTCCCAAGACTCTGAACCAGGCCTGTATTCCCAACCTTTTATCTCCTCATCTAAACCTTTGTTGTGCTTAAACTGTATACATATTTTATAATTGTTCCATTTAGGTTTTCAGAATACTATTATACTTAAAGAAAGTGACTGATTTAGAACAGATTGATCTTGAAGGCCAGGCATCTATTGGTTGGCTCCTAACAGAACTCGGTGGTTATGTGGAAAAAATCTTTGGCCTTGGCTACTGCCTGTATGATAAAACACTACACCCTGACTTTCCCTTGGATGCAGGGAAGGAGTCACACTGAGCTAACACCTGTTGCCAATCTCCCTCTCTTTAAGGTCAGATGGGCTCATTCAGTGTTCCACTGGTATGACCACTGAGCAGCTAGCTATAGTTGTTCCTTCTTTGAGGCTAAAGGGTGTCATATCACATACAGAAGCCCTTAACAGTAGTCAAGCAGGAATAGCCTTATTAGATACTGAAATGTCTTTAATGAGAAAGGCTGTCCTTTAAAGTAGAATAGCTTAAGATATACTTACGCCATCCCGAAGGTGGTACATATATATATCATTCGAACTGAAAGCTGTGGTTTTATACCTGATGAGTCCTCCAATGTATCATCTCTGCTAAAGCACATGAAAAAAAGCAGGTGAATGCCTTAAGAGATCCTATACCTGGTCTTGATTTGTTTAGTTGGCTGCCTTCTGGTATTAGCTTCCATTTGCAACCTGGACTGCAATTCCTATTTCTATTACTCCTTAGAATTCTTGTATTAGTCATAACATTCAAACTAATTAGTATTTTCTTTCTCAGTGTTATAAGACTAGCATGCAAGCTAGCGTGATGATTGCTCAGTGACTTGAGATGGTTGATCGATCTTACAACCCTGGACAAATCTCCTTTTCTTATTAAGGCTATGCCTATGAATTGATTTTTAGGGTAATCATTTCAAGTATTGGATTACCTGTTCTATAATTGTTATAAACAGTGTAACTATAGGAAGTCACGTGAAAGCACATGTGCAATGTTTGTGCTATAATCTAAAAATAACTGACAAATTACATAACCAATGAAACGCTTCCCCTGTTAATGTGTATCTCTATGCTTGTCCACTATATCTGACTATTTCCTCTCAGTGTGGATAACTGGGCAAATCAATGAAATAAAAGCCTACCGCCAAGGGACATGATGGACCCAGTGCAGGCAGCAACCACCCTGGCACCAAGGGACAATATTTTGATCAGCAATGCTTTCTATTGAAAGATTATTGATCAAAAGGATAAAATGATGAGATTTTCACATATTGAAGTATATGGGGCAACTATTGGGGTTCAGAACTGATTCAGCTTCAACTGAAAAGCCTGATTTATGGACTATCAAACACACATTGTACATCTGCTTAACCATTAAAGAAGGCACTCTCTTAAGATAAGAATGCATACATCCCCTCCTATGCCCTATCGATAATGCCCTGATGGTAAATTAGTCCCTTTCCTGACATCATGGTCATGTTGACCTGCTAATTTGCAACTGAATACTTCTTTGAAATTTTGATGAAAATGTATCCTGGTTGTGTTTAATGTGTATTCTTTGTTCTAAAAAGATATAAGACTGAACTGAAAGCCATGCTTCTCCAGAATGCCTTCTAAGTCCTTCCTGGGTTATAATCCTCACTCTGGCTCATAATAAACTCACCTCAATTTTGATTTATAGGTTGGTTATAGATTATTTGCACTGACGGACTCAACACTGCAAATGACTAAAACTGACTTAAGGAAAAAAGTGTTGGGAAAGGAAGACTATATTGCTTCACAAACTGCAAATTCCACAAGCATTAGTGAGTCCAGGTTCAGCTAGGTTCAGGCATTCCAGTCATGTTGATAGAGAGCTGTCTTTGGTTAATTCTTAGCTCCCCTTGGCTCTGGACTGGCTTAATTCTCAGGAAGGCTCTCCTATGTGTTGGCAAAATAACCACTACTAGTTCCACTCTTAATATATTCTACCAGGTTGTCTAACTAAGAGATAAGCAAGTTTTTTTCCTAATAGTTCTTGTAATAAACCTGGGTTGGTGCCATTGATTTACTCAGTTATTTAACCAATATTAAGCACATACTAAGTATGAGACAGTGTTCCAGGCTTAGAGGATGCAGTATTGAACAAAACAGGCAAATCTCCTGCCCCCATGGAAATCATATTCCGGTGAGGAAACATACATACACAAATATGGAAATAAATATGTAAAAATATTTTGGATAGGTGTAAAGAAAAGCAGGGTAAGGGATAGAAAGTGATTCATCTGCGCAGTTTGTGTCACCTGTTGGCCTCTGAAGCATTGGGTGGGACTGTTTGGGCACACCTGGAACAGATGACCATCTCTGTATCAAGAGGAATGCCCTCAGTAGCAACCAAGTCACCTAGGAGAAGAATATGGAGTAAATGCCTCCTCCAAGAGAAACTCAAGATGTTGCTAAAATGAGGCAAAGTTTCCCAACTGACAAAACAAACCAAAGCCCACTGGGTCACAAGAAAAGTCCATGTCAACCTTCTGAAGGGCATGAGATAGTGCACGTGGACTAGGGATTAATAAAAGTTATGTGGTCTGTGTTTGAGTGACACATGTGAAATGAGCTTTGAAAGATGGCTAGAATTTAGACAAAGATTAGGGAGGAAGATAGTGTGACAGTAAAGGAACAATGAGTAGAAGAGTTTGGTGTTTGCAGGAATGTGTGTACAAGGGTAGTGAGTACAAGATTGTAAATAAAGATGTGGTTGCACTTGGAAAGGCCTTCAAATGTTCATTCAGTAGGTAAAGAGGAGACATCGAGGAGTTTGAGAGGAGAATAACATTAGTGAGATCTGCTTTAGAAAGGTTAAACTTAGAACAGTGCACAGGATTGGTTAGAAGGGAGAGTTAGAGGAAGCAGAAAGACAATTCAGAAACCTATTGTAATGGTCCAGGTGAGTGTCCAGGAGAGAGTCTGAATTATGAAGTTTTTTGTCAGGATCAAGGGAGGAGTCATGGATGTTTTTGATGTTTCAGGCCTGGGTCACTGGGAGAACAGTGCTGCCATTGTCAGCATACGAAAAGCAAGAGTGAGGACTGAATTGGACAAAGGGACTGACAGAGAATTAGCAACATGGTATATTGATTTAGAGGTTCTGCCAGAACCAAGGCATGATACTCAAATGACAGTGAAAAATGCAATCCAGGTCTTAAAGAGAAGTTGGAGATGGTGATTTAGATTTAGTAATTACCTGAATAAAAATGTTAATTAAAGCCATCAGAATGGGATGAAATCCCAGGTTGCTTCTTCACAGGGTCCTTTGCAGCCTCTCATCTCCCCAAACTCTAAAGATTGAAATGTCCCCATGCTCAGTCTTTGTAACTCTTCTCATGTCTAACCACACTGTGGTGGTCTCATTCACGTCTCACAGTTTTAAATGCTATCTTTTTGTTTGAGTCCAGACCACTCCCCTGAATACCAGACTAGTATATCCAGCTACCTCTCCCCTTGGGCATCAGATGGGTCCTTTGAACCAAGTTCTCAATTTTCCCCAAAACCTCCTCCTCCTACACTGCTCCTCATCTCAGCAAACGACAGCTCCATTATTACACCTGTTCAGACCCAAAATTTTGGAGTCATTCTTCACTGTTTTTTCTCTGATGTAGCGTATATAACCCATCATCAAATTCTACCACCTATTCCCTAGCCTATTCTGGATATCTCATATAAATTGAATTATACAACGTGATCTTTTGTATTTGGTTTCTTTCACTTAGCATAATGTTTTCATGGTTTATCCATATTGTAGCATGTATCAGTACTTCATTTCATTTTGTGGCTGAATAATATTCTGTTGTATTGGTATACCACATTGTCTTTATTCATTTATCTGCTGGTAGACATTTGTGATACTTCCACCTTTGGGCTATTATGAATAGTGCTGCTATGAACATTTATGTACAAGTTTTATCTCAATATCTATTTTCAATTCTTTTGAGTACACACCTAGAAATGGAATTACTGGATCATATGGTAATTCTATGTTTAACTTTTTCAGGAACTGCCAAACTGCTTTCCACAGTGACTGCACAATTTTACATTTCCACCAGCAATATACAAGGCTATCAATTTCCCCACATCCTCACCAACACTTGTTGCTTTTTGGTTTTTTATTTTTAATAGCCATCCTAATGAGTGTGAAGTGATATCTCATTATGGCTTTTATTTGCATTTCCCTAATGACGAAGATGTTGAGCATCTTTTCATATGCTTGTCAGCCATTTGTATATCCTTTTTGGTAAAATGTCTATTTAAGTCCATTGCCCATTTTTAAACTGGGATGTTTGTCTTTTTGTTGTTAAATTATAAGAGTTTTTTTATATATTCTGCACACTAGACAGTTATCAGATATATGATTTACAAATATTTCTCCCATTCTTTAGATTGCCTTTTTACTTTCTTGATGATGTCCTTGGATGCATCAAAATTTTTAATTTTGATGAACTCCAATTTATTTACTTTTCTTTCATTGTTTGTGCTTTTGGTATCACATATAAGAATCCTTTGCCCAATTAAAGATTATGCAAATTTGCTCCTATGTTTTCTTTTAACAGTTTTACTGTTTTAACTCTCACATTTAGTTCTTTGATCCATTTTGAGTTAATTTTGGTACATAGTTCAGATAGAGGCACACATACTATATTTTGGACTTTACTTATTTACTCTGTTTATTCTCTGTGCCTCCCAGTAGAATTTAATCTCCACCAGGGAAGAAAAGTATTTTGTTCTCTACTCTGTTGCTAGCCTGACCAATAGGGACTTGTACATAATAGAGGCACATTACTTATGAAAGGAATAAATTAATAGGCCAAAGAATGTTCCAGAGGGAATGTAGCTAAGATGATCTTGTATCTATATATTACTATTTAAAAGGTCACCTCTGATGAAAAAAGTGCAATGAATTTTACCACAGTTCTATAACAACATGCTACAAACATAGTAGCTCATTTGATTTTTCTTCCATGATAAGCTAAGTCACTTGAAACTTTTTCAAATTTCTTTTTCTTCATAATTTGAAAACAACCTCATATAATATTTGGAGTTTGCATTTAAAGAGGCTTGCATCAAATTACGTCTTGCTCACCTTGGATCTTAAAGTCCCCTAGAGAGGTCAACTGGCCAATAACTAAATGAAAATCTGACGTTCAGAGTCATAAAGAACAAATATGTATTTTGGAATTTTACCTGCTGTAATTTGCTCATTTATTGAGAATGTGTCAGATACTGTGCTAGGTGCTGGTGGGAAAACAAAATTGTAACATATTCCTCAGATCCTAATGGTTCACCATAGGGAAGAGAAACACATGCAAAATATTGAGCTATATCCTTAATATTAGAAAAGATTTAAAAGTACATAGTCTTTTACACAAAGCATGACTGCTGGACAATCAAGAATTCAAAGTGTCCAAGAGCTGGTACAAAATATTTATTTGTGCCAGCAGTTGCCTGTCAGTCACACTGAGTCTGTTTCCTATGGACATTCAGGAGCATCTCCCTTTCTGACCTCTTCTCTTTTTGTCCTCCAAAATCTCTTTGCACTGCATTCCCTCTGAGCTTCACCAGGGTTCTGAGTCTTCCTCCACTATGCCTTGACCCATGTAGACCATTCTCCAGCAAGTTGCAAAAAAGGGAGCAGACTTCCAGATTCTCGTGAAGGAGATGAAGGAAAATTGTCCTCTTGGGTCCAGCCTCCATGAAAATAATTTATAACACAAACCAAGCTCTTTCCTGCTGAGATCGATTGTCCCCCAAAACTCCTCTTTAATTATGTGACAAAAATATCTCTTTTTTCTCCATTCCCAAACTAAATAGAGAAAAAATAAAGAAAATAACTCTATTTTCCCAATTGTCTATGGCCCAGGGACCTCAGAAATGGGGTGAATATATGCCCTTTCCCAAGGAGGGAATATCAGACAATCCCATTTTTCATAATAATATTAACTTTTAGTACTACTAGTGTCAACCCTAGTGAATGATAAAACAAGCTGAAGTTATTTAGCCCAAACCAAGGCTGACAATCTGCCAGCCCTAGTCCAGACAGCCATATGGGTTAGTTCCAGTCTATGGTGGCCCTGATTGATTGGTGATAGGACAAAGCAGTGGATAAATAGTTTAAATATCCCTTGTGGCTAAACTTAGGAACACAACAGTTGGAGATTTCTCGAAAGAGTTAAGAAGCAAAAGGTGAAACCAAAACCGTACCATAGTGAACCAACTTTTTTTTTTTTAATTAATCTACTGAGGTCATATTGGCTTATAACATTGTGTAAATTTCAGGTGTACGTTATTATATTTCAATACAGCTTGCATCGTGTTCACCACCAACAGATTATTGCCAGAAATTTAGATTGAGTTAATCTCAGATTACCCTCTTTTTTATGGAAAACCCCAAAGCAATTTTGCTGGGCACTAAGTAACTAACTCACCGAGCCAGTGAAAAACCGTTTAGGCCCCCACCTTCTGTACACAGTGGAGAAACCTTACACATTTGGAAAACAAAATGGACTCCAACTCATAGTAAGAAAACGAATCCCTGTTTAATTATTGAAAGCCGTATGTATTTAAAATCCATATGACTCTTGAAAGTTGATAAATAAAGCATAAAAAGCTCTAACTGCACAAATTAACTGAACATCCATTTTGGGCAATCCTCTTTTAGAGTTAAGAAAACAAAAGTATAGCACACAGATTTTAATAAAACTAGATTATTTCTGCCTATACAGAATCTGATTCTCTTCTGAACTTGAAACCACTTTATTGAAATTTTGTCAGATATTTGGCTTTATACTTAGTCCTATATATGTATATGGAGGAGGGAGGAAGAAAAAAACACTTTACAAACTCAGAATCACAGGGAAAAATAAAGTAACTTTCTTTAAGATATTTATGTATGCATATATGTGTGTGTGTGTATATATATCTATAGATTTATATACATAGTGAGGGGGATCCAAGGGGAAAAAATTAATGATAGCTTCCATCTTACCAAATAATATTAACTTTGTCTCCTCAGAGTCAGAAAAATCCATTTCTGGTAAATATAAAGACAATTCAAAGTTCAACTCCCTTTCAAGGCCCCTCTTTTCCTTCCTGAGACTGCATCTGAGTGTGGGGAGAAGTTGGCCACACCTCATGTCATCGAGGAAGGGACTCTGTTCACTTTTGCAGTTTCATCCCACTAGCCTGTAGGGAGCAAGCTGCCTGTCATCCCTGGCCGCAGTGCTGAAGTGGCTGCAGTTTAATTTGTCTGTTCTGTCCTCTCCTTAGAGAAAGGAATTGTGATTTCTCCCAGGAAACTTGTCTACCCACCTTCGGTCCAGGACCCCTTTTCTTTTCTCACTGGGGTCACAAATCCGTGGTCTGGCCGTGATTCCCATTTAACCCCCAACATTAACACCTTCCTTTGGCCTTCCTAAACTGGAGATATATGAGAATTTTTTGAATCCTTTCCCTCACACGTAGAAAGAAGGAGAATCACAAGAATTATTTCAGGCCCTTCTTTGCTTAAACATCCTTTGCAGCCATTTCTGTTCTATGGTGAGCAGGTGGTCAAAGATGCCATATTCAGGATTACAGATGAGCAATGCACAACTCCTGGAGCACAGTTGAGATAGACTGTAATTTTGACTAACACCCCCTAAATTTGTGTTGTGCCCACAGGTACATGGTGATCCATTGTGATAGTCTTCCTCCCAGAGTTCCTAAGAGGAAAGGAGGCACAAAATCCCATAGCTTTTGGCTTCTATCTCAGTTATATACTGTTTTCATCTCTTTCATCTGTCTATAACCACCTTCTAGACCCAAGGCCAAAGAGATCCTTGGAGCCACCCGGGGAATGGCTTTCTTCCTCCTAGTTCTTTAATGTTTTCGCACTTTCATAACCCCAGAACAAAAGGGTTTTCCCCTGCTACTTGGATAAGAACTTTTCATACTTCATGTCTTATAATCTCCATACATTATACTTTATAACAAGACACTAAGTTCTCCAAGTTTTTCTCCTGCTATGTAAAGGCAAACTTTTGAAACTTCGAATGCCATTTTCTTTCTCAACAAAGCTTGGTTTTTAATACTCTTATCTCTTTAACTTAAAATCACTTTTGAAACCTAAGCCTGAATAATGATTTCTTTGTTTTCTCTGAGTGGACCATGGGCCCTCGGGATAGTGGAATCACAAGGAAAAAGGATGGATGGGATACAAAAAATAAATAAGGTAAATATTTTTAAAGTAATATATACTTAAAATATTTATTATATTGGACTTTAAACTTCTTTTTTTTTTAATTTTTTTTTAAAGATTTTATTTTTTCCTTTTTCTCCCCAAAGCCCCCCGGTACATAGTTGTGTATTCTTCGTTGTGGGTTCCTCTAGTTGTGGCATGTGGGACGCTGCCTCAGCGTGGTCTGACGAGCAGTGCCATGTCCGCGCCCAGGATTCGAACCGACGAAACACTGGGCCGCCTGCAGCGGAGCGCGCGAACTTAACCACTCGGCCACGGGGCCAGCCCCTGGACTTTAAACTTCTTAAGGATAGCGTCCATGACAAATTCATTTTGGTATTACCCTAAGTGTACATAGTAGGCCCTTGCCTAGTGTTTGAGTGAATTAAAGAAACATGTTCTCTCTTAATCAAGTCCAGACTCCAATCTTAATAAAGACTTAAAAATACAGAAAGAAACTGTTTCTCAGTAAATACTGTGGAGCCTTTGTGTACGCATCAACAAGGGAAGTATTTGGGTGTAAAGGCTAGAGAGAGAAATTCCATGTGAAATGCAAAAGAAGAGAAGGCACTCCAGCACCCAAGACTTGCTGATTCCAGAGAGGATGAGCAAAATTGAACAAAACTTAAAAAACAACCACTTGTTCTTTCTCTGATCTTGCTGGGTGTCTAATTAGACCAGGCTTTTGCAGGAGAAGAACGATACTTGAAACATAGCTAAGAGGAATTTCCTTTTATTTTCAACAAACTCGTCATCTACTTTCCACTTTAGGAAGTCTGCGCCAGTGTTTGCGTAGCTCCTTGCTACTTATCCCACAGGTCTTCTCTCAAATGTCACCTCCTCCCAAATCCTTCCCTAATCACCTGATGCATTATAATCCCTACCCTCCTGCGTCCAAACCCCATCACTCTGTCATATCACTCATTTTTTTATTTTTTATTTTTTTACATGTACTAGTGTTCCATGTACTTGTTACCTGTTTATTGTGTTTCAACCCTCCTCAACTCCTACACACATCATTTACTATATATATGACCTTGCTAATTTAACATCTATACTAGTTGTTTTGTTCTGTAAAATGTGGATGATAATAGTACCTATCTTACAGGGTTGTTTAGAAGGCTTTAATGAGATAATACTACATGTAATGCAGTTAGGACAATATCTAGCACACAGTAAACTTGAAAAACAGCTACTGTTACACAAAAGAATGAACTGACGAATAAACAAAGAACTGTTGCAACAAAGAACCATATCTTCCCAAACCATATGTATTAAGTATTGTATAAAATCTTTACATCTCAAGCCAATGTCTCTTTTTTTTTTTATAATGTCTCAGCTTAGAATCTAGTCTACACAAAATAATAAAGAGGGCAAAATTGTGAAGTTCTTTCTTTTTCTGCAGATATACAGAATCTTCCTCTGCATACTACAGGGCTCAAGACCCTATCCTTCACCCATTCCCTCTCCAGCCCCCAACGCTTTGCTGGCTTCAAATGTTAATGACTCTGATAATGACCGGATATGTTATTCTCAGAGGGCTTTCTAGAAATAATGATTTAATGATAAGGTGGCTCACTTGATGGGAATTACAGTACTTGTTTCAAGAGACTCTGTGATGAAGGAAGTTTTAATAGGTCCAGAGGGCTTTTTGGCTGCCCCTCAACTATAGCGTATGGATTCCTGCTCATAAAGTCAATCCTGACTAAACTGCTTGGAAAATGTGAAAACAGTTCATGATAAACTGAAATGTAATGCCTTATCTAAAACTCAACACAAATCTTGTAATTGCATCTTAATTCCTTGTATAAAGTGCCCCCAAAGCATATAGATTTTGACCTGAGATAATTTAGAAAATGATTGAAAAGTGCAACAGGCTACGAGGTTTGGCACAATTTAGTGCAATCTGATGACTTGCTGACGAGAAATACTACATATTTGTAATGGTAGATAGAGAAGGAATTAGGGAGAATCATTTACAAAATGGATTTATAATCCCGAGCCTGTTCAATCACACCAAGATCACAGGGACTTCACTGTTCTAAAGTCTAGAATTTAGAAATTCTCATAAAATATTGCTTAAAATTGTGATGGAAGAACATTTTCTTTTGCCAGAAACAATAGAATATAAATATAAAGAATAATTTCTTCTTTCAGTAGTAATTGCCGAAGGACAGAGCATAGTTGAAAAAGACAAAGGTTCTGAACTAAAGTATGAAGTATAATATAAAGAATTTTATTCAAAACTTATATGAAATTTATATTAATTTATTCTAAACTCCAAAACTTTCAGATGTTATCTTTTACTTAGCCCATTAAGCCATGTTAAGAGTCTAGAAGAAAATGTTGCTTAATGTTATTGATCAGATCTTATATCTGAATATTATTTTAGCTAATTTACTGAAACTTATCAAGGCATCATTTTTCTCCTCTTTCCATCCTCATTCAACAATGTAATTTTATTCCTGACATTAAAAATAATGTGCTCTAGGGGCAGTGGAATTCAGTGTGGTGTGAGAAATCAGCATATGACCCCAGATGCAGTCTCCTATGTGGGGAAAATGTGCCACTTCTGCTCACCCCAATTTTGATTCTCAGTTGCCTTCAAAACCAATGTCAAGATGAAATTAACAACAGGAAAGTCTACATACACTGGTTCCTCTCCTAGTCTGACCAACATCAAAACTAACGTATTAACCACAGTTCTCAACTACGGAATTGAATATATTGCAAAATATATTGGTAGACCTGGATTTTTAGTAATGTTCTACAGCTTTTGGCACAGTAGTTGGATATAGTCTTTGAGAAACTTTAATCATTTAGTAGATATGACTTCAGATCTTTCATAGGTTTTCATCCTTTATAATCCTTTTTTTTAATATTTCCATTTTTTCATCTACACTTCTTGCAATGTGCATCTATTTTTCCTTTCTTTCTTCACCCCAAGATCCTTTCTTTCTTATGGAAATGTACCTTTATGTTTCCTAAAGAACCATGTTCCTTCACATACAGTTCTTGTGATTCAGTTCATACTAGTCCTACTCCTGAATCCAAGCATTAGACAAGAACTCAAGACAGCACTGCATCCCACTGGCAACACAAATTGAATTAGGAAAGGGCACATAATCCACACATTACAAACACATATTCCATCTGTCTGGCCAGAGTGTTTGGGTCAAGGGTGGGGCAGAAGACCCAAGTAAGTCAATGAAGATCAACTCCAGAACTTTTTGTAGGAGTATTGAAAAGGAGATTCTCTTTCCATCTGTTTGAGATTAGTAATAAAGCAGCCTTGAGTGCCTGAGGGCCATCTAACCTTCCTATGCAAAGAGCTGCGTGAGTAGGAAGCCAACACAGAGGAAATCATAGTCAAGAGATAAAGTCTGAATTCTGATGACATTATTTAAGCTCCTGTGTCTAGCTATACCTGAAGACCACCTGCCAAATTTTGAGTTACATTTATAAACTAATATTTCTTCTTTCTGCAACCTATTTCAGTTAGAGTTTATATCACCTGAAACTGAAAATTTTCTCTCAATATATTGCTCTATTACTTTTCCAGAATGTGAGAATTTCATGTCGTAATATTCAAGCAGATAAAAATGAAGATCACTGAATTATTTCAGCAGAAAGTAAATTGGAAATTTTACCTGTTAATCCAGAGATTACTGAGGAAACAAGTACATTAACCTAGTGTCTCATGGCTCCAGAGGAAGGCCATTACAATCTTTCTGGGTAACATAATATATATTAGTGACACTAATATAATTAAATAAGTGATCATATATGATTAAGCTGTGAGCCTGTTCTTCAAAGATAGGCTCTACATAAAGCAAACCAAAATAATGCAGCAAGTTTTGAGCATTATAATAATTTCCACATTTTAAAAGTGCATAGTTCACTCAACTCATAATTAATTTATATTTTCAATTTTCCATTTATTCATTCATTTGAAAAGTATTTTTGGGGTACCAACTCTGGGCCAGTCATTTTGCTTCCTACTGAGCGCACAATATCTACATAAACTAATAAGAACTTATTTTGCCTCTTGACCCCAATGGGTTATTTTAGTATTCATTGGTCCTTCCTTTACAAGATGGATAAGAGGTGGAAAAAGAGATGAAAATCTTTTCAGTTAAATGTCATCACTTGTAAATGATTTTACTGGTGGCCGAGTAGAAAAGCATTTTTAAATGAGTGAACAGTGTGAAATTTGGAGATTATTTGTCATTTCCACTTTCCTCTAATTTCCTTCTCACCCATTGTAATAAATCATTGACAATTGGCCATATCCCAAGTGAATAGATTTGTTGGAAAGCCCAGGTTCTGACGTTCATTATATGGATTTCAAAAATTGTCACTTTTCAAATATTTTTGTCTACACAGGAATTGGAAAATGGACAACTTTATAAAACTATTTACATAATTCAAGTGTCCTAATTTATTGCTGCAGAGTGAGGTTTTTGATGATTACAGCATCGTAACAAGTTTAATTTGGGGAAATTCAGCAAGATCAGGAAGTTTGAACGTTATGTTATGAACTATGGCTCCAGGAATCCAAAATTTGAATCTTCATAACATCGCCCCCAACCATTTGAAAGAGGGAGTTGTTTAGTGTTAATAGTTGCAATCATTATGTTTAAAGGCAGAAAAAATACTGTAAACAAAGCAGGAAAATATTTTTGGCGTGTAGCATAAACACGCAAACAATTATCTTAAAATGTAATCTTCATGTGACTTATTAAAGTAGATTACATTTTAATGTGCATTGCAATTTGCACATTATAGAGAGCACTCTATATGCAGCGTTAACTGTGTGACCAGCCTGACAACCTGCACAACTGAAGATATAAAAAAAGAAAAAAACCCTCTGCTATCTTTCTCTAAATGGATGTATTTGGTGTTGATAGTCAGATACAGTTTTCACCTTTATCCCAGCTTGTTTCTGACCCAGTGGGTTAGTGTTAATCACCACTGTAGGCACCAATAATTTCCCCATATGTGGAATTTGATAAGTTAGAGCACCCACTTCAATTCAAGAAGATTCCAGCTGACTATCCAGTTATCGCTATGGACAGCTTCAAGCACATCCATGGCTGGCCTTGTATTCTTAGCTTTATCAAGCGCTTTGCACTTTTTGTCTTTTATCTCTTAATTGAGACCTGACTGCAAGAAATGCCTATCTCTTCAACTGGGTTGCATTAAGTATTAACTTTAACTGCTTTGGGTACTTGAGGTACAGAAGAGGAAAAAAAGGCTTAAGAAGCTGTGTAGAGTGGAAAATCTTCCCAAATCTCTATTTATAAATTGTGTAAATGCTACAGCGTTTTTAAAAAAGTAAATAAATCTTTATCTCTTTTCTAGATTTAAAAAAAAAAGTGTTTATATTACCAACTGGAGGAAAGTTTATGAATCTTCCATCATATTTGGCTGTAATAATAATCCCACAATTCTGGCCAAAAGAGATAATATTTAGGAAGAGTAAATAATTCAATAACAATGGATGAGAAAGAACTTTGTATTTTATGTCTGTGGAATATCTATGGACTGACTTTTCTAAAGGAGATGGAAATAGGTTTTTATTTGAGTTGCGAGTACACCAATCCAAGGATTCAGGATAGCTTGCATAGGTTCCAAGTCTTGAAACTCCCTTTTCTAAATATTTCCCATTTCTAAATATAACCCAATTTGTACTATTCTGTGAACTCCCTGAGAGCTCTCTCTGTGCCCTTTTCATCCCAGTTTCCTGCATATAGTAGACATTCAACTAATGCTCATTGACTTAAATGACATTCACATGGGGTCTTGCTCAGCATTTATGAAACTTCCCTGTGACTCCTCTTTGTATTCCTCTGTGAGAGATGTCTAATTCTTTTTTTTTTTTTTGGTGAGGAAGATTGGCCCCAACTTAACATCTGTTGCCAATCTTCTTCTTTTTGCTTGAGGAAGATTGTCCCTGAGCTAACATCTGTTCCAATATTCCTCTATTTTTTTTTCTTTTTTGTATGGGGGATGCCACCATAGCATGGCTTGATGAGCAGTGTGTAGGTTCACAGCCAGGATCCGAACCCACGAACCCTAGGGCACTGAAGCAGAGCTCATGAACTTAACCACTACACCACTGTGCCACCCCAGAGATGTCTAATTCTGTCAGCACTGTGGCGCCTGTGATAGGTGCTCCTCCATGAATAATACAGAAGTAGTACTTGGAAAATATATGTCTTGAACAGAACAATAGCTTTAGATAACAGAACTGAAAAACCAAAACTCTAGAAAAATGGTAATTTACCAGAGGGAAGGGAACCTTATTGTCACTAGTTGAAATGGCACTGCTTAATTTTTACACCAACACCTAAAAAATGAGAATAGATTTTAGATATTACTATTTAGATATTCCTTCAGTCAAAATGTCTTCAACCAAATTCAAGTCTAGACAAGAAACACCGCCCTAAGAATCAGATTAAAGACAAAGCTCTAAAATAAATTTATAGCTTTGAAGGTTCAAGAAAACAGAGAATAACAAATAAGACTGTTAATAAACTCATAATATGTATCATCAGACAAATTAATGTTACTAATAATGAAAGTAAATTTCCCATACTGTGTTTAATTCCAGTTAAAAATTCAGGGGTGAACCATAAATTGAAAGGTGCATAGTGAAAAGCATCTGTACTAGGGGATTTTCTATTTTGAGATTCTATGTGTAGCAATTGGTACTTAGGTTCACCTTCCGACTACAAGTCTTGGCTACCAAAGAGCTATCTAGATCTGAGAAGTGGATGAAAAGAAAAGAGAATCATAATTCTAAAGACAAACAGAATATTAAGTCCAAATCAGAAGAAATTCTATCCCTCACAACTCATGTAGTACCAGCACACCGTAGGATGAATTAATGTTTCATTCAGTCATTCATTCATTTCACAAATCTCTGATAACTTTCTATATGGAGGCACCAGAGATGCAAAACAAACAAGCTTTTCATGCTGTCTTCTAGGCATGGTTGGCAGAGCACACTGCTTATATTTAAAACTGTGAATCATTAAAATTTGAATTAAAAGGGCTTTATGAACACTGTTAAATGATAGCAAATAGTACAATCTATTTACAGCCTAAACCACCTACAATGGAATCTAGATTTTTCCCTCAAGAATCCTGATTCACTTGTTGGTCAGGCACGTTCCTCCGCCCTTGTACCCAGAACACATCCCCATCTCTGAAGAATCACAGTATAACATCACTAACATTGACTAGTAAAGCCTGCACTCATTATAAGGAACAATAATACTATTAATAAGATTTAGTACTCCACTTTTCTGTAGACTTGGAAAATATGTGAAAAGAAGTCTTTTTTCTTTTATCCTTTTAACTTCAACTTCTTAAAAAACCCCTCCCCACTTAAAAGGAAAGACAAAATACTCTCATTTTATTGTTTTCTTATAGGCTTATAAAATTTTAGCTTTGTGTTACTTTTTCAAAGACTCTATTAAACTTGATACATGAGACTAGTAGGTGCCACAAACTCATAAAAATCTTTTCAAAGAATTGCTGCCTAGCAGTGGAAATTGAATGGCAATTTCTAAGAATCAAGCTAATGGCTTAAACTATAGAAAATGTGAAGCCTACTAATAGATAATTTAGGATTTTCCCTTCCCCCTCCCCCACCACTGGAGAGAACAGAACATGAGCTTGAATAAAATTGCACCAAGATCTTATTAATCTTCTGTCTGTAAAAGCTCAATTTTCCTAAGCAATAGGCTGTGGTACACATGCCACATTAAAATCTGTGCTTAAAATGTTCTCCGTATTTTGGAGCTGAAAGTTCTGCACCTTTTGACTGTGTGGACACTTGTATTATTGTCAGTTTCAAGAGTTAAATATTCCAGGAATTTGTTACTACACAGCGGTACATAATGCCTGAAAACCCCCTGCACCAGTATTGCTCTCAAATTGGCAGCAAGTGAACAAGGGACATGAAGGATGCTTCAGCACAGTAACCTATCCTTCCTTCTCTCCTGGGAGCCACTTGGCCAGCTTTCATCCTCATAATTATAATAAATTTGACATTTCATAGATAATATTGATTTCTGTATTTTAGCATTTCACCATAGGTGACAGTCTAGCGTCAAGAATGAAATTTCTATTGATCTCCTGCGCATTAATCTCTCATGTGTATGTGATCATTTTTATAAGACCTTTTACTGCACATAAATCAATATTTCATATTTCCAGCTATGCCAGAGGAGATGTCATATTTGTAAACTGTGAGTTGACACCTGCAATTCCTTCCTGTTCAGCTTCAACTGTTCAGTAACAGTCGATTCAGGGTTGGGAAAGGATCAAGCTCAAGAAACAAGGTAGATGAAAGGCATGAATGTAGACTAGAGTAATTAGCTTAATGAACAAAGAAGCCAAGTAAATGAAATAAAGTGAAATAATGTTTCTTCTATTAAAAAAAGCTTCTGTGGACGTTTAAGCATCTGTAAAACAGTTTGGCTTTCCACGCTTGCTAGGGAACTGATACTAGATTTAAATGCCTGTGTTAATAAGGAACGCTGAAATACTTTAAAATAATTCCTTAAAAAGAACTAACAAATATTGTTGGATAAGAATGTCACTGTAATTTCAAGACTGTTCCATATAAGTATATGATCTTCTTACCCACAACTCCTGTAGGATACCAATACTGATGAAATAGTTTTCAGAACTGTGATCTGTTTCTTAATTTAGCAAACACTTTAGGAAGTAAATAAATCATTTTCATAGTTTCATATTTAACGATTTTCGTATTTCAACAATAAGGTCTTGAAATTGTACATGAATATTCTGATGAACCAAAATATCATAGTATTATGAACAGAATGTGAACTCTTCTTTGTATAAATTTTAATCCAGAGTGGGAACTAGCAGATATTTTTAAAAACTAAATTCTTCACTATAAAAAGAGATCTTGCTCTTATAGCTACTTAGGGATCCACTAAAGTATTCATTTTGCCAATATCAATGGCGTGTAAAAAACTAGTGCGTGTTTGCATATAATCTTATTAGACTTGTCTACGCTTTATTATTTTCAAAATTGTTTCCTACCTATTAAAAAATTGGAGTTTATCCATGACATATTTTCAGAGCTTTTGGAATAAACTATTGGACACAGGCTGATCTGTGGATGTTTATATTTCTATCTATACATTTTCCCTGACGATTCTTACACTTTCCAAGAGAGCTTATTAAATGCAAAAGTCAATTTGGACGTGGTCTAATATAAATGAAAAGTTGCTGAGAATGCAATGCTGTCTTGTACAGCATTAACATTTATTCTTTGAAAAATTGCTATTGCACGTATTCAGAGAAGTTCAGAACTCCAAACCTTGAGCAATAAACATTTGTAGAATCTGACGATGCTTTTAATTCAATAAAGTGTTTGCTGGTTTAAAAAGAACTACTTTTTCTCAGATAAAAGTGGACTTGGAAATGTCCACTTTCCAGCAATTTCCTATAGTCACTATTGACACACTATTATTTCAAATTATATGTCGTTTCACTAGAAGGAAATGCTACTCTTGCTTATTTTTTAAAGGCCAATCCTTTTTGCTGGTTCCTGAAACATGTTCATGGCCATAAAATATGTCAGCAAATGACTGTTTTAACATGATGACAGACACATTATCGGAGTGTGAGTGACTAGTGTATGAGTGACTATATTTCAACAGTTGTGTCAGCTTTTGACTGAAGGAGAACAATTAAAAAAAAGCCCCACCTAGACTGAATAGCAGGGTATTACTTAAGAAAAGCCAGTAGGTGAAATGTATCTTTACAAATACTTTCATTTTCTCCAGTGTCAGAAGAATTAGTAGTGAGCTTTAAGCATTGTAAAATTTATTTAGGTTGCGAACAAATCAAAATTACAAGCAGCTGAGCATCTGGACTTTGTGTACTCAAAACTTGAGAATTTTGACTTTTGATGTCCAAGTTGAGTGGATTTAATGCACTCATTTTGACTTAGTTAACCCTCTTTGTAGATTTTGGCATTTTATTTCTTTAAGGTGAAAATTTCTGATCCCTGAAATTCCAAAGCTAAAATGACCATCTACATTCCTTACTAATATCTATTCCTTAGCAAGTTGAATAAAGAACTAGAGAGTCATCCTCTTAGGGGAAAAATATTCCTCCAATTTTGTGAGCAAAAACTTTTAGCCATGATAGGGTATATGAAGTAATGCTCCCAAAATTATGGAGGGTGTTTCTAAAATAGTGTTTTAATTTGCACTTGATAACTTAGCTACTTCTTTGTGTCTCTTCCCCTCCTCACCCTTGTCAGTTGTCTTCTATTTCCCAGGATCCATAGAGATTTCTCCCGGACAAAAAACATCATTACATCTGCTCTCATGCTTCACCCCCCTATTGCCTGGATAGAATATTTACCATTCTTGATGCAGCTGGATTGCGTGTCTCCTCAGTTCCTTTGGCTCCCATGGAGAATTTCATCATTCTGTTCAACCATACTATTGTTTTAAGCATTTATATTTCTTTCTTTTCCACAGGTTGAAAAGTCCTTTTTTTTCCTGTCAATATTCCCAATGTCTTGTACATAGTGTGTGTTTAGTAGCCATTAGATAAATAAACAAATCTTTGTGGGATGAACGAGTGAGTAACACAAGCAGTGGTGCATTTAAAATATGATATGTCACAGAGAGAGGGCTCATTACTTCAATGATGTGGATTGTGCAAAAGAATATATTTCCTTACTTTAAGAATACTGTACACTTAAACTCCTTAATACTATTTTTTAAAATCAAAAGATACTTGGCATCTGGTAGGGACTCAGTAAATGATCTGGACAGTGTATTAAAAAGAAGTTTTTAGCTTTTAACTCATACATAAATAACATTTTTTAACTTGTAAATGCACAAAAAAGTTGCCCCATAGCTTGAGTATTTTCAAAATATGTATATGTTAGTGTTTTAACATGGGAAGAAATAAAGATTCTGATGATTTGGAGTATATTTCTAAGATCTTATAATTCTAAAAAAGCAATTTTTTCTAGGTAGGGTATTAAAAAATATCTCTTTTCTTCATATTAACTTCCTAAATATACATGTTGACTGAACAATATACATTTTCAGGGAAAATTTGACTTAACTTTTCAAATTAATTTTCCATTATTTAAAATTTTATAATATGTAAGTCAAAATTTCAAATTCTAACTAAAATAATTGGGGGTAAAATGCACACAGAAATTATTTGAAGTCATTAGAATCTCAAATTACGGTGAAATTTAGAAATGTCTAGAAAGTAAACAGATTATAGAATTTCAGGGCTAGAATAATTTTGATTATTTTGAACCAATTAGTTGCCTCTGTATAAATCACACATTTGGAATAATTGACAACAAACCAAAGATCCAATTTTTAAAATAAATTTGATGCCTTGAAATTAACAGACTGCCAATGATAACATGGACATTGAAAGAAAAAAATACTTTCTAGCATGAAATTAAGAAGAATAAAATTAATATTATGGTAGGCTTCATAATATATCAACAGAACTAAAGTATTTCAAAATGTACTATTTAGAATAATAAAAAGAGGATTAACTGCTCAGATCCCAATGAATTTCAAGAAGTTGATAAGCTGCAGCAATAAAAATTCCCAGGATTAATATTAAGTGATGGATTATCTGGAATTTCTTCATTCATATAAAAAGGAGTTTATTAAATATATATAAATTGAAATATATATATAAATGCTTTGTAAGCATTTTTACTAAAGGATTCATATGGGGTACATTTGCCCAAAAATATCTTCATTCTTAAGTAATTAATGTCAACCATATATAAAAAATTAAATTCAGATTTCCATGGGGTTTTTAAAAGTGTTTTAAAATTAAAATGTTGAAGCATGTTAGAATTAAAAAGAATTGATTAAAGAGACAACTATATAAATTGAGGGTTCAATGGATATATTTTTGTTGTTGTTTTTACCAAAAATAACATGGAAATTTTTATAGTGCATAAAAGTGGAGAAAAAGGAAATGATTCAGTTGCTTCTGCAGAGCTAAAATTATAAGTAAAAGGAAGAATGTTTATTTTAATTACAATCAGAGCACAGTATGGAATATTTTTGCTCATCTCTTACTCATAGAATCTTTTAGGAAATTCTCTTGTTGATTCTGGCTTCCCAAAATTTAAAAATTATAAAAGAAAACCAAAGAACATGGAGGATTTACCCAGTAAGGGCTGAGCTAAAAAAAAATAATAACAGTTCTAGAGAGAACATGACAAAATATGTATTCCCATATAAATCTGTATGCCAAAATATTATTAAAAGTGATAGTCACACCTACAGAATGGAAGACTATCAAAAAGAATTATCACATAGCAAATCTTCCTTTTTCTTCAGTGTAGCCTATCTTCCTCCGACGTGTTGTATTTTCCTAGGAGCATGTCATCTAATCATTCCTCTTACAAAGTCCTGTCTGCTAAACTTTTGAGCAGAGTTTTGTATAAGGAATTAGGAATGTCCTTATCCCATTCAACAGACCTGCTTAACAAATTTCCTTATTGCAAGGCGAAAATTATAACCAAGAATGTTTGGTAAAAGGAAAAAAATCATAGAAAGTTCTCTAAGAAATCAGTGCGATAAGAACTTACAACCCAATGAAAATGGGCAAAAGAATTTTACAGAAAGAGAAAAATAATAAACATATGATATATTTAAACTCATTCACAATTAAATAATTAAAATAGGATACTAATTTTTGCCTATCGGATAGGTAGTTTATTTTAAATTTATTCGTAACTATAGTGGGGGAGATGGAGATTTTCATATTCTGTTGGTGAGCATATAAATCAGTGTTCCCTTTTAAGAGTAATTTGGCAATATCTCTCAAAACTGAAAATGTATATACTAGTAGACGGAGGAGATCTACTACAAGAATTTGCAACATATTTATACAAAAGTCAACACACACAGGTGTGTCCACAACAATTATAACATTGCAGCTAGTGTTGTAAAATCCAACTGCCAAAACGTCAATCAATAAAGCCTGGATAACTAATATGTGATCTATCTATCCAAGGAAACACTCTTCAATTGTTTTCTTGAGTGAAATTGAAAAATATAAAATATATTATAACGACTTTTCCTGATAAATTTTAAATTGTATTTAAGAAAATCTCTTTGATTTACAAAAAAATTGATAAAACTTGGTGAAATGGAGCCAACAAGTCTTTTTAAGCAGGGTAAGCTTGGACTTTATGGAGAGGGGAAGGGAGGTTTTCAATTTTTATTTTTTCCTTTCTCAATCCTTTTAATTTTCTAAACATATTCAGTTATTACTATTATGCTTTTTAACAAAACAATTGATTATCTAGGCAGGGAGATTATACCTTTTTCTCCACTTTCCTCTTTGAAAATCTGTGTCTAAAAGGTTTCTAAAAAACTAACAAATAGGGGCTGGCCCGGTGGCGCAGTGGTTAAGTTCGCACGTTCCGCTTCTCGGAGTTTGCTGGTTCGGATCCCAGGTGCGGACATGGCACTGCTTAGCATGCCATGCTGTGGTAGGCATCCCACATATAAAGTAGAGGAAGATGGGCACGGATGTTAGCTCGGGGCCAGGCTTCCTCAGCAAAAAGAGGAGGACTGGCAGTAGTTAGCTGAGGGCTAATCTTCCTCAAAAAAAAATAAATAAATAAAAATAAAAAAAACTAACAAATATTATACACACATAGAAAGAATAAATGAGAACCAAAAAGATCTATATGGTGAAACATTTAATTGATATATACGATACATCATATATATATATATGACTTTATAAGTGTGGGTGTGCATGCAGGTGTGTGCACCCAACATGTCTGGATCAACACACACGGAAATGATGAAACAACATCATCACCAAGTTTTCTGTTTTTCCCATTAACAAATACTTGTAACTGACATGTCCCTTTTTATCCTAGGGCTCAAAATTTGTCCTTTTTTCTTTTACTATTTCAGTTAATATATTTCCAAGCCCCCATTTCTCAAATTGGAGAGGCACAATAGCACAGTGAGCTAAAAATGTAGATTCTAGAGCCGTCTTCTGCCACTTACTAGACAGGGGATCTTGGACAAGTTGCTTCGTTGCTCTGTATTTTGGTTTCTCTGCTGTAGCGTTAAGAACATTTCCTACCTCTAGTTTTGGGTGTTGTAAAGATAACATGAGTTAATATCAGTCAAGCCATTAGAAGAGTAAATTCGTATACAAACATTATCTAAGATTAGCATTCTCCCTGCAGATGTTCCCAAAGATTCCCAGGGTTGTTTACTCAGTCCGGTTCTACTAGATATTATTATTATGTATAGAAAGTCTGGTCAGTCCGCTAAAGTCCATTTTCTCAACTTTGCTGCTCTCAGCATCACACAGTATCACCAATGAACGTGAGCAGTCTGGGCAATAGAAGAAAAATGCACTCATTCAATAAATATGTGTTGAGTACTTTCTATGTGCCAAGGATTCTCCTAGGCAAGAAGAATACAGTAGTGAACAAAATCAAGCCACTGCCCTCGTGGAGCTTACATATATTTTATTGACCAAGCTTATATTCAAACTCCCACAATATAGCACTCTAACACTGAGGTCACCAAGTAGGTTGATTTTTCCCAAGCTATTTTTAATTTTGAATGCTGTCATAATGGGAAGCAATAGAAAGAAGCACTAAACAGTTTTCTGACAGCTCTTCCCCAAAAGAAGGCCATCAATTACTTTAATTTCTATTGAAAATACTTCACCAATAGAAGAGTGTTACATGTACGACTCTGTATATTTCCATATATTTGCATGAGAAAATGTAGGGCCAACAGTACATGTTAAATGAAATTGCACCTTCAAGCAACAAAGCGAAAGAGCTTGACTTTCATTTAATTTTTCTTTTATTTAGGATTTAAACTTAAGTACTCTAATCCCATATTTCCACTCACAAGAAACACCTGGAGAAACAAAGCCACTTAATTGCATTCAGGTATCGATGGAAAATTTTATTCAAAGTAAATATTTTGTAATCAACACTAAAACCTTAAGCCTAAGCACAAATGTATACATATTTGGGTTTTCCCCAGGAAACATAAAGATATTGTACTCTTTGTCCATGGCAGCTATCCTTGAAAAACTGATTCTACATGCCAGTGATGTAATTTCACAGAATTCAAGGAACAATGTTGATCAGCAAACCCACCAGTAAAACTGGTTCACAATTGCATCACCATGGAAAAATGAAGAATGCAAAATATCAGTGCATAGCTATCCCTAATCAAATTTGCATTCCTTGGAATGAAAACTTTCAGTTCTGTAAGAGGGAAAATCCCAAGCAGTGAAAAGGGGGTGTCTATCTATTTGCTAAATTGAAAACTCTTTATGAGCACAAGACTGAGATTACTCACATGCTCATAGACTCTTGCAATATTCTCTCAAGTGGGATTACATTTCCCATTCGAAAAAGGGAGAAACGCAGAACTGCGTTCATCTAAAAAATAATATGCTGTGATTCAGTACATCCTACCGCCTCAAATGGGAGTTACTTCACCATGCATTTGTTTATTTCACTCATTTCAAAACAAGTGTTTTTCATACTCTACACTCAATATTTTAGGAATTATTTGTTTTTAGGGTGAGAAATATTAGCAACTGAAATCCAAAATCATGCAAAATTTACTATTTTTGGGTTTCAAATTTACATGTCCATATAGTATATATTCATTCAAAATATTATTGAGCGTATCATATGGTAGACATGATACTACATATAGCAGTGTGTAAAACAAATGTGAGTCTTATCCGATGTAGCTTGAAGTATTATAGGGTAGAAAGTAAATAGACTTATAAATATCTAATTACAAATTCTGATGGATGTGATGAAAATAATAATAAAGAGTCCTGAGGGAAGAGGCCCACTTCAGACTGTGTGGTCAGGAAAGTCTCTAGGAGGAAGAGTATTTGAAAATGAGACAAGCAAGATGAGAAGTTTTTCAGCAAACTGGAGGACAAGACCCTGCTGGGAGATTATTTGACTTATTTATGAAGCTAAAAGATAAATAATAGAAGCTTCGTGAAAAATGGGGAGAACAAGTCCAGGAGAAAATGGAGAGAGAAGTAGCAGCCATTGGATGCGGGACCTTGAGGCCAATTGTTTCAATCAGGGGAATGACATTTTCAGATTTACGGTATGAAACAAGCACACCAGAGAGAGCTCTGAGGAGGGCAAGAGAAGAAGAAGGGAGACCAACAGACACAATAGCAGTAATGTACACAAATGCTATGAAAGTCTTGTTTTTTCTCCTGATAACTTTAGACACCTGTCTTGGATTGGTTTCTATAGAATTAGTAGAAATGAAAATTCATTTTCTTTGGAAACCTTGTTCTGAATTTTTGTCAACAATAACACTGTCCATATGTTTTGGGTTTATTAGTGTTGCCATGAGCCCCTAACTGACCTCTGTAACATTTTCCTATGGGAGACATGTCTCATGTGAATGTTGGGCATCATGGCTAACCAGGGATGTGCGCTCCATCCAAAATGAGAATCCACTCTTCTTCTTCATCTAATTTTTGTTTTGAAGGAATGAGGGTTCAGTATTGATAAATTTCTAGCTTTCCAAGATAAGCTGATGTGAAATCTTCCAGTGTTTCATGCTGGCTTAATTTTTTAATAATACATTTACTTTATGTTAACTTCCAGGCCTTGTCAACAATTGAACTTTGACTATTATAAGGCTTGTCTGGCTTGTGTAGTGATGTGAATAGTGATGAGTTCATAAATATAAGAAGAGAAACTTGATTAAGCAACAAGATAATCTATAAAGTATCTTTATAATACTAAATTAGTCTAGGAAAGGCTCAACATTTACTAGTTTGCCCCAAATCCAAAAATATGCTTTTTCTACAAATAAATTCTGTGAAAAATTTTTGACAAGTAAGCATTCTCAAAAATGTGCACTGTTCCCAACCCCTTGAAATAGGGATTAAATGATTTTAGAATAATCAAATATTCATTCATTCATTCATTCAAATACAATGGGTCTGGCATCGTGTTTGGCACTGGCACAAATAGCATACAAGATGAAATTCTTGTCCGCTTGAAGCTTGCAGTTAGCGGGTTTCAGAGGTAAGTCAATAGGTAGCTATAATACAGTGTGTTGAATGCTTCAGAATGGGAGAGTACAGCGTGCTGTGCAACTATACAGAAGGAGCACACAACCCACTCTTGGAAATGGGGAATGGACAAGAGTGTGTTCCTTGTAGAAATGCCTTGTAGCAGAAGGATAAGTATTTGAATTGCCTAGGTATGTATGAAGAATGAGTAAGTTTAAAGACTCAGTAACTGCAAGGAGTGTAATGCTTTCAACAAATGGCAAACAGAAATAGGCCAACTATAAGAAAGAGAAAAGCAGAGCGTGAGACACACAAAAGTAACAGAATCAAACAGCGTGGCATTTGGTGAACTTTTGGAACAAGTAACAGCACTAAGATCCTCAAGCTAAGTAGCCAAGAGAAGTGGAGAAACTCTTTCCAAGCCTGCAATCCAGGCAACCAGACACTTTAGAGTTGGGAGTGCAAAACAGCAGATTCTTCGAAGATTCCTGAGACTTAACACTAGCTTCTCATGCGTGTTGTACAGTAGGGGAAACCATCTTTTCCATGACATCTTGAATAAAAAAGCGCATCTTCATTGGCAATGGGCCAGAATTTACACCCCAGCCCTAGTGTACCTAATAAGATACTCAGCCCTAATAAACCAGCATCCATCTTCTATTGATGCTCTCAAGAACCCAAATCTTTCCAGTAGGAACTTCCATAACTACTTTGACTAATTATACACTTTTATGAAATTTCTTTCTTCAAATGTTCTATGAAATCCTCTTCTCAGCACTTACAGGCAACATTTGATTTCAGAGGAAAGAAGTGGCAGACATAAATAAAAGAGGTACTCATCTTTTGCTTATTTCTGTTGGGCAGAATGATATCAGAAAAGTACAGATGCTGTGGGAGGACAGTCAGATAGAGAATGATGCAGAGGAAGACTGGGATGCAAACTGGAGAAGTGTTCTGGTGAGGTAGGGAATAAAGGAATAGCCAGTTAGATCCTGGGAAAGACAGCCTAGAGAGGCGGTGAGTGGAGAAATGAAGAGTAAGTCTAGATAGAGCTGTGACATGTAGTTAATCTACACACAGTGATTTAGATATCTACCAAGATGTATCCATTAAGAGACTTTTTATTTATAAAACCCAATTTAAGTCGGTTTACACAAAAATTATTTATTGGTTCACATAACTGAAAGGTCCAAGGACTACATTGGTTTCAGAGACAGGTGGAGTTCAGAAGTTCAAATGATGTCATTGAAACCAGGTTTTTCTCTTTTTCTCTGACTTCTAGTTTGCTGGCTTCAATCACAGGGCACGGCATGTTGACTTATGACAACTTCAGGCTTGCCCTTGTGGTAGCAAGATGTTTAATCTGTTTTTCAGTTTTATGCCTTTATTTTAGTATTTTATCTTATGTTCTCATTTGATCTCCTTTTCTATTTAAATTTTTTTATTGTGGTAAAATACACACAACCTAAAACTTACCATCTTAATCTTTTTTTCTTTTTCTTTTTTTTCTTTTTTGGCTGAGGAAGATTCACCCTGAGCTAACATCTGTTCCAATCTTCCTCTACTTTATATGTGAGCTGCTGTCACAGCATGGCCACTTATAGCTGAATGCTTTGGGTCTGTGCCTGGGAACTGAATCTGGGCCACCAAAGCAGAGTGCACTGAAGTTAACCACTAGGCCACTGGGGCTGGCCTCCTTAACCATTTTTAAGTGTACAGTTCAGTGGATTAAATTCATTCATAATACTGTGCTACCATCATCATCATCCAACTCCAGAACTCTTTTCATCTTATAAAACTAAAACTCTATACTCGTTAACAGTAACTCCCCATTTCCCCCTCCTCATGGCCCCTGGCAACCCATTCTACTTTCTGTCTCTATGATTTTAACTACTCCAAGTACCTCATATAAGTGGAATCATACAGTACTGTCTCTTCGTGCCTGGGTAATTTCGCTTAGCATAATATCCTCAATGTTTAATCGTGTTGTTGCATATGTCAGAATTTCCTTCCTTTTTAAAGCTAAATAACATTCCACTGTATGTATACACCACATTTTGCTTACCCATTCACCCACAAATGGATACTTGGGTTGCTTCCATGTTTTACTTAATGTGAATAATGCTGCTATAAACATAAGTATACAAATATCTCTTCAAGGGAAACAAAAGAAAAAAATTAACAAATGGGACTACATCAAACTAAAAAGCTTCTGCACAGCAAAGGAAACCATCAACAAAACAAAAAGACAACCTAACAATTGGGAGAAGATATTTGCAAACCACATATCAGATAAGGGGTTAATATCCAAAATATACAAAGAACTAATACAGTTCAACAACAAAAAAAAATCAACAATCCAATTAAAAAATGGGCAAAAGATCTGAACAGAGATTTCTCCAAAGAAGATATACGGATGGCCAACAGGCATATGAAAAGATGCTCAGCATCATTAGCTATCAGGGAAATGCAAATCAAAACTACAATGAGGTATCACCTCACTGCGGTCAGAACAGCTATAATTAACAAGACAGTAAACAACAAATGTTGGAGGGGATGTGGAGAGAAGGGAACACTTGTTCACTGCTGGTGGCAGTGCAAACTGGTACAGCCATTATGGAAAGCAGTATGGAGTATCCTCAGAAAATTAAGGATAGATCTACCATATGATCCAGCTATCCCACTGCTGGGTATTTATCCAAAGAACTTGAAAACACAAAGGCATAAAGATACTTCACCCCTATGTTCATTTCAGCATTATACACAATAGCCAAGACTTGGAAGCAACCTAGGTGCCCATCAAGGGATGAACGGATAAAGAAGATGTGGTATTTATACACGATGGACTACTACTCAGCCATAAGAAATGACGAAATCCGGCCATTTGTGACAACATGGATGGACCTTGAGGGTATTATGCTGAGTGAAATAAGTCAGAGGGAGAAAGTCAAATACCGCATGATCTCAATCATAAGTAGAAGATAAAAACAACGACAAAAAAAACACATAGCATTGGAGAGTGGATTAGTGGTTACCATTGGGGAAGGAGGGACAGGGGAGAGCAAAAGGGGTGATTAGCTCACATGTGAGGGGATGGACTGTAATTAGTTTTCGGGTGGTAAACATGATGTAATGTACACAGAATTCAAAATATGATGTACATCTGAAAAAAATTAAAATTAAAATTAAAAAAAAACAAAAACAAATATCTCTTCAAGACCTTGCTTTCAATTCTTTTGGGTATATACTCAGAAGTGAAATTACTGCATCAAATGGTAACTCTATTTATAACTTTTTGAGGAACCGCCATTCTGTTTTCCATAGCAGCTGTATACCATTTTACAATTTCACATTCCCACCAACAACGCAGGTGTTCCAATTCCTCCACATCCTCGACAACACTTATTTTCTGTTTGTTTGTTTGTTTTTGACAGTAGCCATGCTAAAGGGTGTTGTTTGGTATCTCATTGTAGTTTTGATTTGCGCTTCCTTAACGATTAATGATATTGAGCATCTTTTCACTTGGGGGGGATGCAAACGTTCAGTCTATAGCAAAATCAAACGCTTTTATTTCGATAAGTGATGACTGACAGATGTACTAGTAAAATCTCTTAACTCATAGAAGATATAAAGACAGAATAAATAGAGATTTAATAGGTAGAAACGATAGAGTTTGTTGAAAAATAATGTGTGTAACATAAGAAAGGAGAAATTATGAACAACTCTAATTTGAGAGATTAGTTGATAGTGATGATTTCTGCATAATTCAGAATGAATAGGGCAAGGGATATCCATTGAAACTTGAGCCCCTTGTATTTAGAGCAAACTAAACAGAGATTGTACTTACCTTAGTAAATAATAAATATAAGAAACTCATTAGAAGCTCAAGAAGTGGTAAATCTGAAAATCTAAATCATTCAAAAATATTTTCTTTGATTATGAATTGCAACCATTAAGTAAAACTGGCATGGATGGAACTTTAAGGATTTCATAACTGATAATCACAGGCCGTCTTAATTTCATGTCCGTCAATGCCTTTGTCATTATTTTATGAGGCAGCATATTCCATTATATAAAACAAAACTTATGGTTAGAAAATCCTTCTTTCATTTGAGCTAAAACTGCTTGTTACTGCCATCCTACCTTAGACTCACTCAGGAAAAAATCCTCTTTTTTAGAGAGTTATACTCAGAATTAAAACCACTGATCTCTATGTGATCCAATCAATACAGACTAGATCAGAAATATGGTCTCCTTTGTTCAGGACACATATCTTCTATTAATGCCCAAAGATCAATTTCATTAACTTTATTGACAACTCACTGTTACTGAATTCTGTGCTGGATATTGATTGTTGTATAGCCAGCATTCATTTTCACTTCCTTGTATGCTCTCCCCTACACTGCTGAATAACACCTCCTCCTCCTACCCCTCAACCACCCTCACCTCCAGATATCCAGCTTCTAATCCCTGGAGCCTATGAGGGTTACCTTATATGACAATAGGGCCTTTGAAGATGTTATTAAGCTAAGAATATTGAGATGAGGAGATTATCCTGGATTATCCAGGTTGACCTTAAATGTAATCATATGTATCCACATGAGAGGGAGGTAGAGGGAGATTTGAAACACTAGGAGAAGGCAGTGTGACAGAAGGAAACAGGAAGAGGAAAAAGGTGATCTGACGTCGGGCTGTGAACCAAGGAATATTCTCCAGGAGCTGGAAAAGTCAGGGAGACAGATTTGCCCTAGAATCTGTGGAAGGAGTGTGGCCCTGCCAACTCATTGATTTCAGCCCAGTGAAACTCATTTCAGACTCTGGCCTCCAGACCTATGAGAGAGTAATATGTGTGTTGTTTTAAGCCAGCACGTGTTTGATCATTTGTTACAACAGCCACAGGAAACTAAGAGGCCCTCTCTTTGTGAGGGGCTCTCACATGAAATTCAGAAGATGGGAGAGAATCCAAGCCATTAGTATTATCCCAACAGTAACATGCAGGCGCAGGGCATTTAGCAGTGACTTTCCAGAATCTGTCTTATAGCCCATCCCTTTTCACGCGGCAGGCATGTGAGTCCACTGGCAGTGGGTATCTGCAAATTTCTGACTTTCTGAAACTTAGCAACAGCTTTCCATGACTTCTACCACATCCTCAGCTTTTCCAACTGATTTTAAGCTCCTGAATTTAAAACCTTCTAAAAAATGTTTTTAGTAAATAAACAAACTCTTCCAGTTTGAAACACTTAGAGTCCTTTCTCTTTTCCTGACTAAACCTTAACCAACAACATCCAAGCTCTGAGTGCCAGCAGCTTACAAAGAATGGGCATAAAATATTTTGTTTCCAAAAGCTTCACGAGGTTCTCATTTCTATAACTAGGAATCATGTGAGGAGTTAAATATTTTCTAAATCAATATTAACGTGTGCATAAAGTATAACACTTAATATTTACTATACCCTCATTCATTCAATAAATATTTATTGTGCACCAACTCTGTTGGAGATGCCATACACAATATCAGAGATGCAATGATGAGCAAGCCTGACATGATTCCTACTAACACAGAGCTGAGAGAAGAAAGGCAAATGAATAGGCAATTGAATAGAGTATAATACGCATGAGAGGGTAAGTACAAGGTGCTACAAAAGTATACAAACATAGCAGCATCAAGAAATGCTTCTTAGAGGAAGTTACATCTAAAGGAAGATCAAAAGCATGATAGGCATTACTAAGGCATAGTGTAAATGGAAGAAGAAATCCTCCCCAACTTGCTGTATCTGCCATTTGTCCCCCCACCCACACACATCTATGCATTCCCACATGACTCAGGCCATCTCCTCTTCTTTCCAACCACATGTACACATAGAAAATTATACAGCAAGTGGAAGAAAATACTATTGAAAGACAATGAGTATTTCCTTCAGTTATGAGTTCCTGAAATAAAGATCTAGAAAGCAGGGTGATCATTTAGGGGGAGAGTTTAGCATAAAGCAGGGGACACCCCAAATATGGAAAATGGGTCCCAAAACTACCTTTTGCTGTTGTTGCTGCTGTTGTTATTTGAATTTTATTATTGGCCAGTGCAGAATTTTAAAAATTTCTGAAACCAAATGGATTTATTCGAAATTCTGCAATTTACCGCAGTCCCATTGTTTGAATTGAGTATTTCACATGCCTACTTCATTTACTGGGCTTCTCACGGCATTTACTCATGAATCCCAGTATAAAAGAAAGCATGTGTAGACTAAAGTCAGAAGAACCTGGGTTTAGAGCTCAATTCAGTGCTTCCTGCATGTGTAATCTGGGGTAAAGTACTTAAATTATCTAATCTTTCTTTCTTCATCTGTAAAGCGAATATAATAATATCTACCTGCATAGAAATAATGCCTGTGAGTTGCCCAGCTCAACAGCTGACATGCTCTTCCTCCCTTCCTCTCTCCATTCCTTCCTTCGATCCTTCCTTCCTTTTTTCTTTCTTTCTTTTAAGATAGTGCAATATGTAATCATATTGTATTAATTACGGGCTAGCATCTTATATACAGATTAAAACATTTTTTCCAGGTTGAATGTGAATTTATAATCAGCAAAGTCCCAAGACTTTAGAAGACAATTGGTCAAGAGCATTAAATAAGTGGGGACACTCCAGCCCCTATTTGCCCTTCTTCTACCAACAGAGAAATGTCTTCTCATTTAACATGGTCCTCTTTTTTGAATTATGAATGGTGACCGGAAAAAATCCTTCCTGGTTAGATTCGTAAAACCAATTTTCTACTGCCCACTTCAAGTATTAAGACCCAAATAATGATAGCATTATATCAAAGTAATGGACAAAATCGTCTATATCATGCAAAATTAAAATGGGAATTAATTTCTAAAGAAAAAACATTTTAAGTGATATTAGTTCTTTCATTCTTTTTGCCTACTGGAAATGAAAAGAACTGCTCTCAAATCATCTGGTGGATTGGTCCCAGAACAAGCGGGAAGGGCTAATTTACCAATTAAGCTTTGAAAAGATCCAAGGAACTGAGCAAATATGTCTGATAAAAATAACATGGATCCCTAAAGGGAAAAAGAAGAAAGAGGAGGAGGAGGAGGAGAAGAGGGCGGACACTAGATCACAGAGAAAGGCTGTGTGGCCTAATGAATGAAAGATCGCCTTGAGTGTAGGAGGTGGGGAGTTCCATTGACACGTGACACTGAAGGAGATGTGTGCCATTCACGTTCCAGGGTCTAAAACATAGGACTGAATATGGGTGAATTGTCAAGAACCAGAGTACAATGGGATTTTGTCGATACTATAAAAACGACATAATCTGTATTTTCATAGTCTGCCTTGTTTTGGAAGTACTTTTCTTTATCGCTTACTAGATTATGAGAACTCAGCAGGCAAGAATTATCTCTTTTTCAATTTTGTGCCCTGACAGATTTCCCAGCAAAATGTTTTAAACAAAGCATGTATATGTCAAATGTAATGCAATCAAAAACCAGAGACAATTGCATGATTCCTAGTACATCGCTGAGAGGCATAAAGTTTTGTCAATTGTTGCATGTATTTAAAGCTTAATTATATAATGTAAAACAAATTATAAACACCGTAGCTATTCAGTATTAGGATAATTTTTCTCCCATGGGAGGCTGGGGGAAATAGCAACCTGTTGGATTCTTCAGAAGCAACTGCTCCTACTTAAGTTACCATGAGATATTAATTGTCCAAATTCAGCTAAAAAGCCTAGATAAACAATCAGTACCGTTTTCTCCACGTTAGTATCATTCGATCTTTCGGATTCAGGAAAGAAAGTATATGCAGCAGGATTTCAGACAACTTTGACTCTTCAGTCGGCCAAAACATGTAAATTATTTCTAAAATACATAGGAACACAGTTCTAGTTTGGGGGGATTTTTGGGGTTGGGTTTGGTTTGGCTCTTTTATGTGACTGTCTCCATCACTATGGCAAGAATTCCTTGAGAGCAGCGACTGCTTTGATACAGTCATCTTTGCAACTCTTAGCGTGGTGTCTGGAATATAGAAGCTATTCAACGTATGTTAGATGGATGGATGGGTAGGAAGATGAATGGATAAGTAGATATTCATGAATGAGCTGTGGCAATGACAAGCACATAGAAATACCTTGTAATTAAGAGAAATGACCTTACGTTCTTAAGTTTCCAGACAAACTTTCTTTCTTGAAGCATGGAAATTCCTAAGAGATTTTCCTTATTAGAGGATGGAGAGTTTTCTGATGTCCAGACTAAGCCACAGAATGCCTTCGAGCCAGAGTATGAACTTCAATACCAAGACCAAAAGCACCAAAATAAAGGGACTAGAATACGGCGAGAGTGTACAGTCTGTGAAAATGAGCTAAACAGTAGCAGAGTGGTTTTACCAAGGTTAAGCGCAAAGTAATGCAATTAAAAGTCCAAAGTATAAATAAAAACATTAGGACCTTGGATTTGGGGCTCCGATGCCCCTGCCTCCATCACGAATCTTCAATTCCTTCTTCCTCTCATGAGAAAAACAGGATATTTAGGTTTAGTAATTGTCCTATGTGTAAGACACATGATTTAGGTTTCATATGTTAAAAGATTTAGTCTCATTTCAGCTTGGAAAAATAAGGTTAACAGGAAACTAAATGCTCAATATCTCGCATGAAAAGAGAACATATTGTAAATACATTGGCCCTTTAGGTCTGATGAATTGAAACGGGAACAGCATTAAACTTTAGGCTTTTTAAAGCACAAAATTATCAAATTTTACTAAAAGAGTGACTGTGTGGGTCTTCACACAGATGTTTAAATATTCACTGTCACGTGGTCACCACCCCTAACCACAGTGTATGTGTCACTGAAATCCATCCTGCTTAATCTTGCTAACTAATTATGGTTACATACCAGAGACAATGAAGGAAGGAAATTATTCTAAAGAGCTAATCAAAATATAAAAGCCACATGTCATTAAAAATGCAAAATTAACACCTAAATAGCTATTCTTAGAGTTGGGAAAAAAATTGTTCTAAAGATAGTCATTTGCTTCACATTTCAAAGAAATATTACCATGACCACAGGAATGTCAGTCAAGAGATGCCTGCCACTGTAACATTACAAACAAAACCATTCCTTTCTCCCTTAGGGGGACTGCTGTTGCAGATTAATCTAGAAGATAACTATTTAAATGGATTTATTTCTTATCACCCTAAGTGGGGTTTTCTTCCTTGAAAATACTGCTATTCCATCCTGAAACTTTTTCAGAAATTCATTGTTGTTTGGGTTTTCGTTTGCTTGTTACAGAGACACATTTTTAAGAATTATTTTTTCTTAATAGTAAAAGTAATCACTTTTCCTTTTATTTCAATGGTTGAAATATGTTCTCCAGTTGGTAAATGTGGCTCAGGAAAATGACTGACCTTTTCAAACAAAATTTATAATTTTAGAAATGTAAAACTTAAGATTCTTTAGTAATCCAATATTAAAATACATTTAGGTTGATCTATAAAATGCTATGATTTCAACTATTCTTTTTTTGAGTGTGCAATAGAGAAACATTAACAATGCGTGTGGTTTAGAAAAATTCATTTATATAGTCGTTTGCCATGTCATGATGTATTTTAAACAAAAGAGGTACAGACAAAGGTATTGATTTTAGAGACTTAACTAAATAAACAGTATGTAAATTGTGTCTTTTTCTATGAAATTAGATCAGGACACACATATTACACTGCCTTTTTCTATAAGAATGACAGCTATTGAATTTGGCAGACATTGGAATTTGGTTAAAGAGTTACAGACCTTTGATCTTTGGATTACAATTAAATGAAACCATTGTAAAAGGACAGTAGTGGGCCAGCCGATCTCTCAAGAACACGGCAGCAGCCAGGAGGCGTTATCGCTTAGTGCTGTCAGGAAATCCACTCTGCCTTTGGTTCTAAGTCCCATGTCTTCCGGTAGCTGATGAGGATGGTGATGATACCCTCATTAGAATACACAGTAACACCTTGAGAACACAATTTGGTGTTTTTCTTTCCTTTAAATTTTGACTATATATCTATGCTGATCTATTATACTTCCAAGTAATGATATAATACCCTGGGGAGTAGTAGACTCATTTATCTATTTTTTTTTCCTTAAGATTCTACATGGGGTTATTTTTAAAGGGAGTGGAGAGAAACACTAAATCTCAGATTCAAATTCAGTGAAGTTTTAAGGAAAGCAAACGCGGGGAAGACTGCTAGTTACTTTCTCATTTGTAGGAATTTTTGTTTTTGTTTGCTTTTTCCCTTTTTTTGATAACACTTTCTTAATCAGTCCGACTGCTAATAAATTAGCTTTTTCAGTCACACCCAAGGGAGTCATTCCCTTCAATCTTTGCTTTTTAAGCTAAATTCTTCAAGTTACAAATAATGCTATTACACCATAAAGACAGCATTTGACCACCATTTTTAAAGAGAGATTTATTATAAAGTTTTGAATAGGAGGAATGCTCAATCCCCAAGCTCTCTATTAATTCACACTCTTCACATATAATTATTACTAATTCTAGCAAGAAGTGGCCTAATAAACTAACAATAAACAGTGACTTAGCAAGTTTTCTTAATCTAAAATTATGTATTCATAGCAACAAATAGGCAAGTTAGATCTCTCTTAGGTCTTTTTATTCAGCCCACCAGATCTGTGTTCCTTTTTTTGAAACCTTCTTTGTTATGTCATTCTGCAGACAGAGCTCAGGCTGTTTCCTGTCACCCACTGGAGCAAACTGCTCAACAGAAAGCACAGTTGGACAGCCCTTAATTAGCGCTACTTGGGATAGTCAGTGTGTGAGCCTGTGTCAGCATCTCACTTAAACAGGAATAGAGCAGTGAGAATCAGCTGACAGTTTGAGATGCAAGACACCAGGTCTTCCAGTTCCACCTACAGTCATACATCGCATGCTGCACGCCCGTGAATGTTATGGAAAATGTTGGAAATAATGTTCTGTATGTAAATTGGAATCAAATTATTCCATCACATTTTACAGGGTGTTTATTTCTTTAAGTTCGCCAGGTACATGTTCTCCAATCAAAATCTAATGTGCAAAAATATATAAAATAAATCTGGAAATCACTTTTCTGACAATTAATTTTTAAAAATTAACTGGACCTGGCACAATTTTTAATACTTAAAGAGAGAACAGTACTTTATAATGAGTTAAAAGGAGCAGTAGAATGCAATTCACTTAAAATTCAGTGTACAATAGACTTAGAATTTGCATTATATTTTGCTTTGGCATTGAATATGCTAAAATGATCATTTATTATTATGATACCAAAACCATATAAGTAACTTCAAAAAACAGAAACCAAATTATATCCAGGTCAACTACATAACTAACGTACTTCTTACCCAAAATCAGAATGGGGGAAACGCCTTATAAGCTTAAACTTTTCATATGCTAGGAATATAAAGGAAGATTTACGGCTTGACAGATGTCTTGAGGGATGAAAACTGGAACAAGGAACTCTCTCATATACTTGCACCCCTAAAGTTAAGGTGACTAGCTATCCTGATATTTTATCACAATTCCATCTCTCCAGCCAAAAACACAATTTGAGACAGATTTTGGTTTGGCTCTGTGATGGTGGGATTTTCTTTGTTATAGAGCAGACACTGTTTAGTCTGGGTGAAAAACGAGATCAATATATTCTAAACCTGTAACTTACTATAAATATAACCTTCCCCCAAAGTGTTTTAAATTAATATTTTTCTAGTCCTTAATAGAGTCCCTTTAGGTTAAATGTGAAGGGAATCCACCATGAATGTTTTCAGAGGGTAAACAGCCACCACTTCCTTTTTTTTGTTTTTTAATTTCCATGGAAAGTAGCTATTGTACTTTATATGGTAGACATTTTTAGAAAGTGTTTTTGCTTTTTGTTGTTGCAGTTCAGAGGTAGGATGGCATTTCGGGGCTGGTGGCAGTGCAGCCTTCTTTATAAGGATGAATGAAGATGAAAAGCAAGACAAATAGAAGCGAATGAGACGCTGCTTTATGTGATTCATGATAGCTTGCCGTAAGCCTGTTAGCCTCTGCCTGGCTCTCCTCTCTGAGAAAATAATGGATAGTTACAATGTGTATAGTGACATTGTCAAACCATCAGGAATTGCTGATTATAGTGCTAAATATTGATCTCTGCTTCACATGTGTCAAAATTCTTTCTTCCCTTAATTAGAACTTCCCTAAGCACCATACAAGAACAAACTGAATATATCAGATCTCTGTGAAAGGGAGTGTGATGCTAGAATATAATTGTGACCTCTTGTCTTCTCCTTTTCTCTTGAGTTCTGAGATGACTTCGGCTGTCTCTCCTGCCCTTGCCCGCACATGTGATCATCATGCTCATTTTCCCCAATCTAACCATAGGAAGATTTCTCCCAACCTCTGCTTTTCATCATTCTGAACCACTAGGGTAGTAGTCAGATGGCAGTGAGACTTAAAGTGCCAGAAGGTGCCTTTTTCTATTTGTTTGTTTCATGGTACACCGCACCAGGCAATGACCTGTGGCAACAATGTCATACAAAACGGAGACAGGTTCACCCAATCAAAGGGAGGTTTGAAATTAATACAGATCCCTTCATTTCTCCACGCGAGATCTGGGAAGGGCAATTTCAGGGTGCCATAGTCTTCTTAGCTATCAGTCACATTCACTTAAAAAATAATTTTAAGAAACTTATGTTATGGAAATAATACCTTTTTTAGCTCTAAATTCTGCCATCAACTGAAGTAGCTCCCTACTAATTTGGTATTACCATTCAATTAACTTCCATATTCCATACTCTAGCAGTAATGCAATATAATGAAAGGTTGTGATATATGGTTTCAACTTGCACTGCAAACTGAGCACTTAACTCATTTATCTTAGTTTACCTGTAACATATTGTTATTTTTTAATCGTGACACCATGGTACATTTGCCTTTAGTTTGATGTGCTTGATAAAATCAATATTTCATTAGAAGATTTTCAAAAATTGTTTGTTTCAAACACAGAGCCAGACCAATTTGGCAGCCAGTTTCTTAGAAGCCACGTCTTGCCTGACCCTGCACATAAAGGTCTCCATGAGCAGCCACCTCCCCACAAATACTTGCGTGTGGGATCTTGGTCTGCAGTTCTCTCTGCTAAATCGGCAAGGTCCTTACTCATAATATGTGGTTCAGAGGAACTATAAATAGCAAATTCCAATTTTGACCTTTTCATGGTAAATCTAGAAGAGGATGATGATGAAAAGATTATTAAGCCTCCCTACTCTCTCTCTCTTTTTTTTTTTTTTTTTTAACAATTCAGACAGGAATCTCTGTCCCCATATGGCGAAAACTCCAAAAGTCCTACATGAATGTGGGTCTTTTCCCATTGCTGCCCAAGTCACCTGGCTATATTGCACTGCAGGTGATCTGCATCAGTGGTAATGATCAGGTTAACAAAGTGCAGAGATCTAAACTTTAAATTGGGCTGAAAAGCCACAGACTGCAATGGAGAGGTGCTGGCGTTTCAAACCTCCTGGTGCACAATGATGACACTGAATGCTTGTGTTAATGTGGCTTAGTTTGCAAGTAGAGCTCCTTACGTGAGAAATGTTAACGAATGGCAACAGTTGACTTTTTCTTCCCTAGCTTAGGGATGTAGGAAGAAAAATGATCATTGGGCTGCCTGGTTAAAACACACATCACCCATTTTCTTGAAGCTATTCAGCTCACAGAAATAACGCTTTTGCCTGTTTTCTCCTCCATGTTATACATAAAATATATATTTATCACTATAAATCAATATCTAGCTATCTTCACAGGCTACATTTATGCCTTTTGGAGATGAATGTAGAATATGATAACTGAAGGCACTATAACATTTCTAAATAGGTATTTAGCTGTCATATAAATACAAGGAATGTGATGTAATATAAGCTTATATTTGTATATTTAAATAAGTGTGTATTATAAGATAATAAAAAAGAAAATGGTCATTGATAAAACTACACATAATTATTGAATTTTCTCCATTCTACTTTAAAGTGGCAACAATATTGTAAATACCAAAAAATTAATGACTAGAATGAGTACATTGACAATTACATATAGAGCTTTCCATCAAAAACAATTACAGGTTGGAATGACTACATCACCTTCTTCTTTGATAATAATTGGATGGAACGGGATTTGCAAGGGCAGGTGTACGTAATACTTTATTAGCCAATAGCATCTAAGGACCCTTAGGTTTTCTTTAATATCATAACAACTGCGTATCACCCAAAATCTGGAATAAATTAGTCATTCTTCTAGCTATAAGAAATATTCATGACAATTCACAGCTGAGCCAGATAGGATATGATCAATAAAAAGCCTACTAGTCTTTAGTACTTTTGTCCTTCCCGTGAATCTTAACCAAAAGAAGTAATAAATAAGTGGCACATATGAATAGTACCTTTAAATAAGCAAGTGAGCCTTCTTCAGCAACAAGCAACATTTTCTGGATATCAAAAATAATAACCGGTTTTGCAGCAATGCAGCATGGAAACACGAGGGTATAAGATATACTGTACTTTAAGCTCTGTTTGATGAATCTGAGCACAGTTCCTGGGGGATAGATTACTTTAAACCATGCTCTTTTACTTTCTAATCCTGACTTGATTTGATTTGTACTTTAATACAGCTGCCTGGCAATTCAACAGCAAATAGAGACTATTTATGTAATCAGATTGTAAGTAGTGGGACAAGAAGAAACTCTCTAGAACCTTTTTGGAAAATAGTTTGTTGTACTTTTTATTTATTGAACAGCAGGGCTCCGGGCTTTCCAGTGCTCATTATAATTGGTTTTCTGCTTGAACTTTCAAAAACTGTCATGTCAATACTCAAACAGAATTTTTTTGCTTACTATATGGCTGTGGGCTTTATTTTCTCATGTGCAACTTGACAAAGTTCTTGTAATACCTTAGAGGCAAAGTTCTAGAGTTTCCTTTGCTATTTAAGAAAACTGGGCATCAGAGGTCTTTAGTGTTTTGCACACTTGTGTTCTGGTTTTGCAATTAAATGGCTTACACTAAGATTTTGTTTCCTTTATGTGTGCCCCTGCCTACTCATGTGTCTCTATTGTTCTGTGGGAGTTCTTCTGCCTTTGTTTTAGCATCCAACAATGTGCTCTTAATTCTACTACCTTGAGGCACCCCCATTAGTAAGTAAGGTTGTTTTTCCATTGATGTGTTCATAATCACACTTCATATTCTAGTGACCATTTGGTAAAGAATTTGACCTTTCCCTAAAGGTTCATTTTCTGTACCACTATCAAGAGTGCCAACGTGAATTTTATATTCCCCAACGCTTTCCTTTCAGAAACCCTAAAAATCCCCCCACCAGTTATGCACAACAAGAACCTCAAACGAATTTAAGACAAAGTAAAACATCTTTCAAAGTTGGAAACGAATTTTTAAACTCCATTCCTGGAAATAGTCTCTTTGAGTAACATGCATATTTATATTTTCAAAGAGGTTAGCCCTATCATATTCTATTTTTTAACTACAGTGAGATCACTCATATATTGTAGGATTATTAAGAATAATTTCCTATGTGACCAGGATGGAGATAACTGCAAGACAAAGGATTTGTGCTAGAAATTAGTACTCCATATTTTATTTTATTTCATGTTCTTTTTTATTTCATCCTACTTAAAGCAATCATCTCTTAGGAACTATGCAATGAGTGGATATTTTTTCTTCATGTTAAAAAGCTGTACTAGAAATGAATCAAAGAAAAAGAAATCAAATCATTTAATAACATCAAAATTTTGATAACTTTTAAGGTACTAAAATAGCCTTTGCTTCAATAATAGAGCACATAGATTTCACAGCATTTCAGATGGAAGTTGGCCTCTTTTAATGTTGCTGTCAATTATTTGGTGAGCTTCTTTAAAGATTATTGAAGAGAGACATTGTGCTATTAAGTGAAAACTTTGCATTTGATTTGGTTCTGTGTCGTCCTAATTTTGCGATGGTGGTGGTTAAACACATGATTATTAAGTCGAAAGCATTTTTCTCTCAAAACCAGCCCAGGTGCTGCATTTTCCAAATCCAAATGTTCACTGACAAAGCAGCCATCCACAAATGCAAACTTGACTTTAAACTCAAAGAAATAGCATCTGCAAGAAAAAATATGCGTCACTGAAACACTGTAGCTGCTGATCAGATTTGCAGCCATATTCTCGAGTACGATCTTTATGAAACTGAGTGATGCAAGCTGCAGGTTACCTTTAGAACACATTGGTGCTCTTTTAACACCTGTATGGAGAAAAAAATGGGTATCTCCGGGGTTAGGTGGCAGTATGGAAAATGTCGGTTCCATCTAATACAATGCATTACAACTTTTCATATTCAACACCAAGAAAAAATAATTCCCAAATGTTGGTGGAACCTAAGCTGTAACTAAGAATAAAAGGGTAGTTCAAGATAATGAGTGTGACAAGGAATGAAAAAATTTTCAGACGTTGAAGAAATGGAAAACTACCTGACAATGCTTACCTGAAACAATAATAGATGTGGAGGCTCTTGCTGGACTCTGTTTATTTCAAATATTGAACTGGAGTATATTTGTATATTTATACAATCCTATGTGTAAGGTGGTCATGTTTAACCACAGTATGACGTGCAGCTTGACCCTAGAAATCTAAGTTTGCCATGCTATAGTACACATTTACAGTGACCATCAGAATCAAATAAAAATCTGAAATCCATTAATTCTTAGGGTAAAATGCATTCTCTGGATCTCAAATAGGAAATTTCTTGTGTATGGCAGCTTTTTCTTTCTTAATTTTATGTCTGTGCTGTTCCCTGTGTGAGTAAATATATAAATTCTGTTATATGCAAACTGAAAAAAAATCCATTAAAAAAATATATTGAGAGAGATATATACATTTATACATGTGTATAAACTAATAAATCTGGTTTGCTGCTTATTAGTAAAGCATTCCTGTTATGTTTTCCTTATGGAATATGCTCAGCTCTTTTAAGGAACTGAATGATTGTGTTATCTATTGCATTATCTGTTTTAGTCTCAGACCGAGGGGGCAGACTAGTGTGTCTGTTTCACCGCACATAACAACTGGCTGACATGTGTTGTCACTGTACACTACACTCAGAAGACAGATCTGATTCTGTGTCTTTAGCTCCCAAAACTACATCAAGGCTACTCTTTTAGTCAACTTGGAAATTTATATACTATACACTAACCCTCCTTTAATATCCTCTCTCTCTTTCCTCTGGGCATTTATTGCTGTTCTTTCTAGTTCAGTAACCAGTGAGCAGAAGGTTCATTAAAACTAATTGAATTGGAAACTTGTCTGCCCTGGGAAATATTAACTCTTTGTTGTTATCTGTAGGAAATTCCTTTTGTTATGTTCCTTTGAATTGAGTTATTGGATCTTAATGTTACAAACGCTCTGTTAAAAGCGATTTCCACTTTTCTGATGGTCTAGACGGCAAGTTTCAGGAAAATGTCCTTATAGTGGATTGGATTTTATAAATTAAAGCAGGATTTTCTTCAGTGACATAAACAGCAATATTGCATACTGTTCAAAAACTGGAACGATGTGGCCCTGTTAACTCTTGTCGTTCTTCTAGTCACTGCTACACTGACTAGAAATTTTAAAAAAAAAAGAAAAAAGGAAGTTTCTATTATGGCTCATTCTCACTTGGTAAAACAAATAACACAACTGCAGGTTAGCAAGTCAATGTTAGTGGAATATAGATTATCAAAGAACATTAATCCCACAATTGCTGCCATTCTATCCATTTGAACAAATGTCAAAGTGAAAAGATTATAATTATTCTTAATGATATAGGGAACCTCACTTTAACTTGTCATTTGTAATCATTTTGGAAATTGTGCAGAAAAAAATGCATTCGAAATAAGGGTTCAGAAGGCTGTGTGTGTCCTGGAATTGTTTAGAGCAGAGAAATATTGACAAAATTGGGAACATTTGATAATAGTCACAGTGGTAGATTTTTGCCAGCTTTAAAAATCAATTGAAAATAGCAGGCAACCCACTGTTGCTAATAAAAGTAAATATTTATGACTGATTTGACTGCGCTTCAATACCAGTCAATCACTTTCTAAAGGATCTTTGCAATTCATTAACCTCTTTTTACTGGTCTTGTCCCTGTTGGTATTAGCCATTAAAAAAGAATAAGGGAGGGGGTTTTGATTTTTCTGTTCTCATCATTCATAGCTTATTTGTTCCCTCCCTTCATTCCCATACATCGCGGCTAAATTGATTGTCTGTTTAGTCACATGAATGATAAAGTAGCAGTGCCAGCAAGATTGAAAGCCTCCATTAATTTCTGAGGAAGGTGAGTTCCTCTGCTTCAACCACAACTGAAAACAAACCCACTTCTCATAGTGTCTTCTATCACTAGTAATTCTTGTTGTGATAGAGTCCACGTAGCTGTCAGCCTTCCTTTTTGGACTCCTCCCTGGGCAAACTTTAAGAAAACAGATATTTACCAATATCATCTCAAAATTGTCTGTTCTGTGCTTTCAGCCTGACCATAATCTTTGTGTACAAAAAGCCACCATCTGCAAAGTTTTATTTAAACAACATTGGAAACAATGATCAATATGTATTAAAAAAAAATCTACAAAATTCTATTCACTCTGCAATCAGCATGCCGTAAGGTCAATCTTTCCTGCAGTGAAAGACATCTTCCTTTATTAAAAGAGCTTTTTAGAGCTCTTCCATGACGGTTTTAGATTTCTGAGATCTGCGTTTAAAATAATAGCACTACACCTTACTGCTGGGTTTTTTTTACTTCTTAAAATATTCATAAAATCATAACCATTGAAAATTATCTATAGCAACTGTGTTTCCTTACAGAGGTGTTCTGTGATATATTACAGCGGTACTTTAAGTTGCTTTAATTGCTGTTGTAAGTACATATTTTGTCACTGAATAACAGACTGAGCAGACGTGTAAAACCTGCATCACTTGCCAGTATGTGTGAGTGAAAGCCACCTCCAGGTAGCCCTAAATTATAATCCTTTTTGGAGATAGAATTTTTATCTCTTTCAATGGTATGTGTGTTTTATCTCCCCATATTCCTGTGGGACTTTGTTTATAATGTTAGTTAGCATTTATTGAGCTATAAGACTCATTGTGTGGCAGGCACTGTGTTTTAAAAAAAGAACCTTAACATAAATTATGGTATATTTAATCCTCTCAGTGACTCTATGAGCTAGGTCCCATTTTAACTGTAATTTCTCAGATGAGGAAACTGAGATTTCTAGAGATTAAATAATTTTCTCAAGATCATATGCATGTTAAGCAGTGAAAACTGAATTTGCACAATAGTCTGAAACCAGACTCCATGTTCTCAATGCTACACCTCACCTCTGTTGGGCCATTCAGCATGGTGTACCTTGCACATGAAATACTTGTAGATTTGCCTGTCTATTTCCCCACCCCAGGTTTTCATATCTCACAAGGGCTGGGATATCATATTCCTCTTTGAACCCCACCTATGCCTTAGCTCAGCACTTTGCATATAGTGGGTGCTTTTGATTGCCAGAGTGTGTATAATATGGGGACAAATTCTAATCATTTAGAATTCTTAGTTTTCTTCCTTTGTAAGGGCCCTAGGCGCTATATCAAGAGTAATGCCACAGAGGCTAGTTTCAGAGAAAGAAGTAGAAACACACATATATCAGCACACAAGAGGGAGGTAATGAGTGTGGCACAGCCAGCAACACAGAAACAGCAGGATTTCAAAGCGCTGTCCCTAAGCCTCCTCCAGCTACCTTCATATTTAGAGATCTGGGTGTGGCCTGTGGCACAGGATCTGATCTAGAGGTACCGCTTCTGCATCAAAAGGAAAAAGCCTAAGTTATGGACTTCATCCACACTGGCACCTTGGTCTCTCATATGAGCCGAGATTTCTGAAAGCCTCATCATCATCCTTTTGATGGAGGGTCAGCACCACTGAAGTTCTTTAGAAATGCAAACGTGTTCAAGTTTTCTAATCTCAGTTGGTAGAATTTGATCCATGGCAGTCCCAAGTTTAGCAACCTCTTTTCCATGGATTGGCATTTAAATGCGCTTTAGCAGAGAAGACTAACCTGTTGTTCTCAATAATGGATGCACGCACAACACTGTCTTTTTATGCCTCCAATAGACTACAGAAAGATCTTATGTACAGCAGCTAATTCACAGCGTTAGACCTAGCATGGGCTCCACATACATTATAGGATACTGGATAAAAAGGTGACTTCAAGAAGTGTAATATGAATACCAGGAACACAAGCACATCTCACTGGTGGGAAGAATGGAAAGAAGGAAGGGTCCTTCCTCATAGATATGGACCTAAAGCAAAAAGTCCACGGCCTTATTTGATAGGCTTTAAAAAGTTTTTTTTCTCATTATACGTACTTGTCTTTTCAAATATTATCCATTCCATAAAAAGGAAATGTTACTTTCTTAAAGATGACTTCTAAAAATGGGTACCAGATTACTCAAAAGATGTAAATTGCAGATATGGACATAGCAAGTAGAAAAATGGTCCAGCGTGAAGTTACATCTTCTAAACCACTGAGGCTGGGGAAGAGAAAAGTACACTGCGAGTAAGTATGGTGAGGACAAGAGGCCTGAGTGGTTTGGTTCTCCGTTAAGGTTAATGTTAACCAACAGCTCATATGCTGGTTTTTAAAAAGTGAATATTAAAAATGAGTATGGGGCCAGCTGCATGATGTAGTGGTTAAGTTTGCATTCTCCACTTCAGCGGCCCAGGGTTCACAGGTTTGGATCCCAGGCACAGACCTAGCACCACTTGTCAAGCCATGCTGTGGCGGCATCCCACATAAAATAGGGGAAGACTGGTGCAGATGTCAGCTCAGTGACAATCTTCCTCAAACAAAAAGAGGAAGAGTGGCAGCAGATGCTAGCTCAGGGCCAATCTTCCTCACAAAAAAGAAAAAAAAGGTAAAAAACAATCATCGAGTTATAAAAATTATATACTCAACTGATGCTTACTATTTCCTTTAGAGTTTAAATTACTATTTCTCATTATTTTAAGAATGTGCTTTCAATTACTTATAGAAAATGTTTTAACGTTTAAGAAAATTAATTATATTTGACATCTACAAGGAGATGTAATACATTCACAAAAGTTATACTATTTTATTTATTATAGCACTAAACTATTTTATCCATAGATGTGTCATTTACCTAAAAGACTAGCAATTTTTTTCCACACTAGAAATCTATCATAACTCCCTTTGTCAAAGTTGACAAAGTAAACTTGAGAAAAGCAATTCAGCAGGTAGTGAAACCTTTACACTGGAGACAAGCACCAGTGGAAAGGAAGCCCAAAGATGTGATGCCAATATGTTGGTAAAAGATTCCACTGAATTTGCCTGTTCATGAGATGTCCTATGTTAGTGGTTCTACAGAAAAGCTGGAGTTCATTTGGCAAATAGAAGCTTCCGGGGCACCATTTTGCATCAAACAGGATTACAAAAAATTTTGAGGTCATGGTAATAGCTGTCTTGAGCAAGACTTATTGTTGGGATTCCTAAGCCAGATGCCTCTTCCTTCCAATCTATTCATCCTCGCGTGCTGGCCCCGAGGAGACTTACCTACACAGTTACCCCAAGAAGCAAGTAACCTTGATTTTCACAGGAGTCCACCTGACACTTGTCTTCACACTCTACAGTATTTGAATCACTAAAGTCTCATTAACGTTGGCTCACGGGCTGATTTTGTACTGACTCCTCCTTTTTAGATGCTGTGCTCTTTAACTGGAAGCCAATTTTTATTTTTATAGTTTAAAGTTGTTTTCAAAATAGTAGCAAATCACTCACACCTCAAAAACTTTTGCTGGGAAGTTTTAAAAATGAATGATAGGAGATGATTTATATATTTAGAGATACTCAAATTATCTTGAAACGTACCTGCATTGACACTTTATCTAGAAATGATGAATGGTACCAAATTAAAATTTTTGTGATCTACATGTGAAACCCATTAATAATGATTCCCCCAACATCAGTAACTAACTCGGATGCCTTATACTGAAATCGCCATGAGGATTTAAAAGCATACCTTTAGGGAAGTCATCCAACCTCTTTAGATCTCAGTTTTCTCTCCTGAAAATGAAATGATTGCATGATTTGATCTCTTTAAATCCCTAACAATCCCAAACACTTTGACATATATTTCCACAGAGAAGGACTTGAGCTACCAAGTGGGCAGGTGAAAAGGGAAGATTGGAAAGGTCACTACGACAAAATTCATAATTTGGTGCTGAGACTTGGCCTGGTAAGCAATGCTGAGAACTGGTAAATGTTCTGAGCTTATCTTCAAGATTAGGAGACAGTCAATCAAAAGGATTAATTTTTGTAAGTTTGAAGGCCCCTAAAGAGAGGCAGGAAATTCAACCCACTGATCTTGAGATCCCCTGTTGCCCTGTGATGGTATCTGTCTCAGAGGAGGGGCCAATGCCGACCTTTTGTAGAGGAATCTTCCCCGCATGCTTCTCTCCTATAGCCAGCGCTTTGAATTTCAGGAGAAACGGGACCTCTGGCCTTAAACGGGCCATCTTGAGAGCCCAGCCACGGATTTCTGCAGAAACGCAGCAACTTTTCATACAAAGAGTAAGCCCCTTGCTAATGCCTCTTTGTACATTGTGGAAGCAAACTTGGTTTGAAATCTTTACAAAAGAGTAAATGGGAATCTTACTTTTTCTTAATCCCTCTTATCCCTTTCAACTCATAATATGGAAGTAAAGAACCTGGAGTTTGTGAGGTTCACTCAGGGAGTAATAGAAATACAGTAAAACATCAATCCATTCATAGATACACTGGAGAAATTCGTATGACCTTTAACGCCTGGGAAGATTTTTGCCAAAGCCAAGGTCATCTAGAATTTCTCTCTTAAATGTGTTTCCTTAAGGTAATCTCCTTCTCCCACCCCTGCCCTCCACTTGCCCGAGACTTCGCTGTTTGGATCACCTTTCTCAAGTGTTGGTACTTCCTTCAATTTCCTAGAGAGGAACGAATAGACATCGCAATAAAAGTTCATATTCAGGAGTGCTTTTTTTAATATACTTTGGTGGGTTCTAGATAAATTTCCTCTCCCTTTTTAATATAATTATTACCCATTTCCCATCCTTATCATGAATAGGTAGAATTATTGCCTTATCATATAAGAGAATTTTCAAAGTTTATTCTTTCATATTCTCTTATTGGGAAGAATTATCAATATTTATTAAATGTAAAGACTGGAAAAGGCCTGAAACATCATAAATTATAACCTTCAATTTTCAGTGGAAGGGACTGAAATTCAGAGACGTTAACAGACATTGAGACTGTTAATGACTAAAGACTCAGTCTTTTGACTCTTAATCAGTGTGTTTCATTACAATAAAATGCCCCTTTTTAGATGAAAGCATGGAGTATCAAAGCTAACAGGGCCCCTGGAGGTGAACTATGCCATGCTTCTCCTCTCCCAGTAAGGAAGCTAAGGATTCTCTGGTGTCCTTCAAACCCCCTTTTCTGGTCACCAGGCAAGACCTACCTGACTGGATGAGGACGTATACAGCCTGAGTCGAAGACAACATGTGAACACACAGCGACTAAAGGAGACCTGCTTCATAATCCATATTAGCCCTAACACCCCAAAAACACATCTCTCCTTAGTGTACTTTCACTGCAAAAGGAGTTTTTAATTTGACTGTGGGAATTCTGCCACAGTATGGACCAACGTGGTAGAGCTCTTTAAGGTAAGTGATGCCTGAGGATTCCCCAGCCATATCATGTAAACCACAACTCACTCCATCTCTGTGAAAAGCCTATCTGACTACATCCACAGCTGCTTTGTCAACCCTAAGCCATGCCACATAAAGCAATCAAAATCAATGTTGTCAACGCTAATACGAATTGTGACTCTCTGCAGGTAAATGATTGGAGACAAAACTTAAAAGACATTTTATTAGGCTATAGGAATGCTTTCAAAGTATAAATGGTCCAGAGTATACAACTGATTGCTATTCAGAGTATGAATGTAGTCTTTCCATTTTTCCTTTTGTGGCTCTAGTTCCTTTCCTTCATTTGTTGAGACAAAGGAGTATACGTTAATTACCCACGCACCACTAAGCTCAATGGCAGGTCTTGGATTACAGGTTTAAATAAGACAGATACAACCCATGACACATTTGCTAGAAGGGGGAATTTCAGGGTGCCAGAAAGCATATTATAACAGGATGAAACTACCTAGGATTCAAGAAAAACCTCCCTAAAGAAGCAGCATCTAAACCTGAAACTTTGAAAGAATTAACAAACGTTATCAAGTCACTGAGCAAGAGGAAAAGTGTTCTGAGCCAATGCAACAGCATATGCAAGAGCCCAGAAACAAAAGGGCATGTGGTGTGTTTAAAGAACCAGAGAAGATCAGTACAACTGGAACAGTGGGAATGACAACGAACTACCCGTGGATTATGATTACCCAGGAGAAATATTTTTAAAAGAAAAAAGAACCTAGATGTGCAGTTGGAATCAAGCCTACTGATTTTGCTACATGAAGCACAAATGCTGGTGCTCCTGGGGCTCAGCCTTGAGGTACCAGGAAAGCAGTTCATCTCCACTCCAACCGACACCTGATGTGGGAGACCTGCACTAGTTCAACCTCTTCCAACCTACTGGGGAGGCTTCCTCCTGGAATCTTACAGCACGATCGTTCATCCAGCCCTCTTTGGTGGGTCTTCAGACAAGTGAATCAGGTCTGGCCACTTTGTTCAGACTCCAGGGACCCAGAGGAACAAACCACATCTGTGCCCCACCAAACAATCAGTTTGTGGGCTTCTCTTCTCTTCTCTCTGCCTGATATTTCTCTCCAGCTCTTTTCTCCTCCTGCCCAAGTAGGCACAGAGATCAGATCAGTGGAAGCCTAAATGGGGACCAGGATGCTGCCAATCTTTGTTTCTTGCAGGCACTCTCTATTTCTACAAGAAATTATGTTGAAGTTCCCTCACTTAACTTGGATGAAAAATATTTGCCTTTCCTCTCCTATGAGAAGAAAAAGGGATAAAAATCTCAACTCTCTCTCCTCCTCAGGTTAATGAAAGACTCCACTTCACCTCTCCCCTCAGCCTTGTCACCTCTCCCCTCTCACTATACCCCACTCCCCTGTCCCCTCAGCCCTGTCCTCTCTCTCCTCACCCTTGTTCCCTCTTCCCTCACCTGTGTCCCCTCTCTTCTCTATCTTCCTGCTCCCCCTAGTCTTCTGCTTATAAGTCAGGAAAGGGAAGAAGGAGATATGCATACATAATCCATGGAAGTGTAAGGAAAGTTCTAATTACAGAAACAGATTTCTTTCCTATCACTATTTCCCATTGGTCTACTACCAAAAGGTGAAGGTATCAAATGTGTATCCTTGAATCCTTAAACTCTGCAGGAGGCCGACTTGACAATAGGCTGTTCTTTTAAGATCTCTTGTTTCAGGGACCACAGAGATCCATGCCCAGCCATTTTAAAGCAATCTTGATTCCAGAAGATGTTGACCCCCGGAATTAGTTTCCTTTTTAACTCCTTTTTCTGCCCTCTCATTTGCCTCTGATGTTTCCTGACTTTGATGTGTCTTCAGGATTCCAATTCTGGTATCCACGCCATTCTGCTTCTGGTGTCTTCTGTCCTGACACCCTGTAATTGAACTTGGCTTAACCCTGCAACTTTTCTCCTGCCTCTCAGGCTTTGTGTTATCTTATCTTTTCCTGGTACTGGCCCCCAGGATATCTCTGGCTTATATTTTAGCATGCAGATTCCTGATATTAATCTTCAGGTTTAAGATGCAAAAATTCTCTGAAATTCCCCAAATCATAGTATTCTGTATTTTTTATAATACTTTATGAATTTTTAAATAAAAATGAATGACCATAATAATAAACAGCAAATCATTTTTCTGATAGAGGTTTTCTATTAAACTTTCAGAGGTTTTCTGTTAAAAAGTATGGAAGAATAAATTCATGATTTGTTAATATTATGAAACAATATATATTATAAAATTTAATAATATATAAAATAACCTCTACATGATATAAACATTTGATAATTGAAAACATTAAAAGGCATCATTAATACAAAAGTGACAATTAAATATCATTTTAAAAATTAAAGGACAATATCATAAAGATTTAATATTTAAGTTGTTACTCTTAAAATGAAATTGTAAGCACACAAAGCATTAATTACCTATCCAATATTCTTGACCTTTGTTCCATGACAAATATTGCAGATGTAGAAAAGATTCTTTCATTTTGGATTGTTGAGAATGCATCCAGAAGTACATTCAAGCTAAGTGTTAGGGTGCAAATTACTTCATAAGAACTAATTCCCTTTTTAATGATGAAAATATTTTGTCAGCTTGCTCTGATTTTGGTTTTGCTACTGAAATGGATATTGCTTTTTTTCTTTTTTTAAGGAAGATTAGCTCTGAGTTAACATCTGCCGGCAATCCTCCTCTTTTTGCTGAGGAAGATTGGACCTGAGCTAACATCCATGCCCATCTTCCTCTATTTTGTATGTGGGACACCTGCCACAGCACAGCTTGATAAGTGGTGCATAGGTCCACACAAGGGATCCAAACCTGCCAACCCCGGGCTGAAGCTGAATGTGTGAACTTAATCGCTGTCCCACCAGGCTGGCCCCAAATTGATATTGCTTCTGCTAATTTAGAATTTAGACTGGTTTTTGACTTCTTGTCTGAGTATTGAATTCAGTTCTTTTGTTTGTACTTTTTCTGTTAAAGTATTTACAAAGAACTGTAGCCTCCAGTGAATACTAGAACACTAGAAAACTTCAGCGAACATTATTGAATAGTATTCAAATAAAGTAGCATTCAAATCACCCAGCAAAGTTAACAGCACTACACAGAATCTAAAGAGTTATTTTCTTCCAATCTCATGGAACATCACTCATACGACTTCTATAAAATACACTATGTGTGTAAACTTATTAATATTTGTTTTATTTGCAAGAATGGCTAAGTCAGCAACAGACAGGGCCTTAAACATACACTTATAACCAGAACGCTTATAATACTTACAACACATTTGTAACTACAAGCAAGACTGACTGATTAAATTATGACCACTTCTCTCCTTCTTCCTCCCGTTCCAGTTCTGGGAGCTTCAACGCCCTTGTCAGTGTTTTCTTCTCTTGCTTTTGCTTAACATCAGTGGATTCCTTCAAACCAGTAACTTCTTGATTATTAAGCTTTAATTCTCAAGAGAGTTATAATACTTTTTCCTATTTTCCTGAATTCTCAACTTATTTTTCTGAGGATTTCAGATCCAAAAAACATAAATTTCCTGAGAAATATTGGGAAGAAATTTCTTCATGGAAATTAGGTCTTATTATGGTCCAACACATAGTCAATGCAAGTCAAGGTTTAAGTGATAAGATATAGTTTTGTTTCCTAGTAAATGGAATTTGCTAAGTAGATATAATATTGAATATATTTGTACATATATATTTACAAATCAAGAAAATAATCCAGTTTTGGACACAAAAGCATATACTTCTCAAACTTTTTCGTGTCCTGGCTTCATAGAAAGTGATTGTATTTGAAGTACATACTGACTCACACGGAGAAGGCTACACTGTGGCGTGTGCCACTGCAAAGCCATCCAGCCTCCCTGGGGGCTGAGGAGATCAAAATCTTAGCATAGCAGTCAGACACCTCTTCCATGTGACCTGGTTGTTTGCCCATGGGGAGAGGGGCATGACACTGACAGGTCCCAGTGACTAAGATAGGCAGGCTCCACACACTCAGAACCAAGCTTGGGGCCCCAAGAAAGGAATCAACAGCATAAAGAGAAGGAAAGGCAGTGATTTCACAGGGAGTGATTCTGACAGAAACTGTCCATCTGCTTATGCATCCAAATGCATGTTACTCAGGTGTTAACGGATTCTAAAGGTTTTTTGTTTGTTTGTTTGTTTGTTGTTTTGCATGTAAACTCCTTATATTGTCATTAATAATTTTTTTTTCTTTTGGTGAGGAAGATTTGCCTTAAGCTAACATCTGTGCCCATCCTCCTCTGTTTTGTATGTGAGTCACTGCCACAGCATGGCCACCAATAAGTGATATAGGTCTGCACCTGGGAACCAAACCCAGGCAGCCAAAGTGGAGGGCGTCAAACTTAGCCACTAGTCCATAAGGCTGGCGTACCATACCTGTATGTTCATCTGGCCAGTGGATGTTGGTCAGACTGAACTACCAAAAGGAGCCCTTGAGAAATAATTGAGTGGCCTGGACTCTGGGGTTATAGGAGGATTCTGCAGGTATGTGAATTAAGGGGAGGAGCTGACCCATGGATTCGTTTCTCTTGAGTCTCTGTTAGGATACTAAAGCCCAAGGGAGTCCAAACTGATTTTACTCCATTCCTGGGAACCTGAATCTCAGAGAACAGTTCCCTTGTTGTAACCACAGGCTTCTATTTGCCCATGAATTGGCTTAAACAACTGGTCGGGTCAGCTCTTTGGCAGCACACACAGAGGTCGTCTCTTAGTGAAGTTGATATTTCACTCAGCAGTTATTCTGAGCTCTGACTACACATTAGAATTTCTGGGGAGGTTTAATACTGATGTCTGGGCCCCATATCCTCCAACTCCTTAGAGATTCTGATTTAATTAGTTTAGGGTATGACCAGGCCATCACAATTCTTTTAAAGTTCTCCAAGCAGTTTTCTTAAAACAGCCAGGATTAAGAACTGCCATGCTAAGGCATAGAGTCTTTACAAAAAGATACCAGCCTTTCCTATTACCGAGGTACCCACATATTTAACAAGAACATGGTACTTTTTATTTTGTTCACACAAATGTATTTATTAGAAGTGCTAATATTACATATTTAAGGCATTTCAATGTGCCGCAGTCACATAAAGATGTTTCTTCTTCCCTCCAGAAACTAACAATCTAAGTAATGGAATTTAATCAATGGCAAATTGGAGTCAACAATAGGTTCCAAAATAGGGGATGTTTAGATTAGATGTCAAAATTTCTGGTCAGCAAGTTTTCTAAGATGCTGGAATATATTACAAAAGAGCCCATGGAAACTTCTTTCTCAAAATTACGGCAAATGGGCTATGGACAATTTTTTCTGATCAAGATTTGAAGGCAGGTCCAACTGAAGGACAAAAGCATGAAGAGTTTCAATATGCAGCCCTTCCTGAAATGATTTGGCCATGGAAGCGTTCTCTCCCCTGGAATATCCCAAGAGCTGACCGGTGGGTGTTCAGAGAGAGGCACCAACTCTGTGACTGTGGATAAATTGCCGGAATTCCTTACGTCTTCACTTGAGAGGTCCTCACCCTTCAGAAAGCAGAGCCCCTGAAGTTATGGTTCTATGTGGAACACCAAAAACTGTTGAGATGTTAAACTTAAAATTATGAGTGCAATTTTGTGTGAAATCAGAACTTTTTTCACACGAGTTGAAGTAAGAGCAACTTCAAGTTGAAGGAATATTTATAGAAGAACTTAAAATTGAGAAAGGCTCTACTTACCACTTTCCTGCCTACATATGGATGGGAGAAAAGTCTGGGGGTTTATTGGGCATAAAAGCAGAGAGATGCTGGAAACTTTAAGGAGGATATAAGAGCTTTAGGAAAAAATATACAAAAGTTCTGGAATGATATGACGAGCTTAAAGAATAAGGAAAATAATTTCATACCAAAATTAGGCTTATAGCATCCCAGATGTATTTCTGGTTTTATACATTCATTGAAAAAAAATTTATTGACATATTTAACAACTCAGGTTTACACAAGTGATGCGTTAAGCGGGAGAATCTCCAGGTCCTAAATATCAGTGCCCTGAGATAGGGCCAACCCATAGATACTTTCTACAACAGCATAGGTGGCAGAGTAGGAGGACGTCTTGGGAGGTATAAAAATTTAATATTTAGTGTGAAATGACTTTGGATCCTGCAAAGGAGCCCAAGCAGAGTCTAGGTTCATTTTTTTTTTTTCAGAAACTGCTCTCCAAAGTTTAGCAGTGGGGATGGTCATTTCAGTTATGGAAACGTTAACAAAATGAGATATTATGATGTTCCTTTCATCACCCTATCAATCTATCTGAAAAGATGTGGAACTGTTGAACTCAGAAGTTCAGAAAGTGTTGGGTCTTTTTGCTCATCTAGTTCAAACTTAACTTGACAAATAAGAAATATGAGGATCCTACAGAGGACTCAAAGCCACAATAAATGGGAGAAGTCAGTTTAATCAGTTTCTTTCTCTTTCCACTCATAGTTCTGATAGAACTATGATTATGAAAATACGTAGCATATTTTAGAGTAAATTAAGCCCATGTTGTAAATTCCTTCACAAACATTTGCATGAGGAATTATGCTAGAGCAAAATTATATTAGGAGCCTAGAAATGAACTGGTGTCACACTTCTAAATGACATTATTTTAAAAGGCGCCCTTTAATTTTATTTTGTCCATCATTAATTTTTACGGTATTTCTCCAAGGGATAAAAGTTTTCAATATTATATCTTTTAGCCTTATGACACCACTCATCAGCCTCATGCTCCCTCTTCTTTGAAATAATGAAATATGCTTTATTCAGCTTTGCATCACGCACTGAGCCCAAGAAAGTGCTTTGCACGTAAAAGGTAATAAACATAATCTTTAAAACACCTATCATTAAGGAGCATCCATGTTAGTGTGGGTTCTTCAAGAAGCAGATGCAAAGATGCAAGAATTCTATCAGGAGAAATATCTGTGACGGAACGTAAGGAGGCAGCCGAGAAAGGCTGGAAGAGCCTTCAGCACAATGCAAGTGAAAGAGAAGGAAAGAAAGTTGGGTGGAAGTATCCTAGACTGCCCTGCAGTGTAAGGAAGGTTCGACAAGGCCAAGGTATCCTTGAGCCAAAGCAACCATCTTGAGGAGGCCCCTGTCTTCCAGGAATGAACCTGCCTTGCTATCCCTGATGCAGCCAGTCATTGGCTGGGAGCAGCCTGCACGTGGCTTCATTACTAATGCGTTGGTGGATTTCAGATCACAGAAGAAGATGATCTTCGTCAGTCATGCTCCCTGTAGCTGGAGGTCTGTAAGTCCCCTTCTCATGGCCACTACGGCACCTGACATGTGGCAGCACCTGGATAAGGTAGTTTATATACTTGTGTCCTTCTGCATCACAGCAACCTTGTAAGGTAGTAAAACCATCCTATCTTCACCCATGAAGAAATTTGTATTCAGCAAAGTTCACTAATTTCCCCAAACAAAAGCTGGTATGGCACAGAACTAGGATTCAACTCCAGGTCTGTCTGGATCCAAAGCTACGTATTTATTGAATGAATTAATTAACGCATCACTAAATAAAGGGGAGTAGCCTAGATGTGTAGGAGGTTAAAAAGTCAAGTGCATTTGGAGATTTAAAGCTGATGCACCAAAAAGTAAGCCACAAAGTCACTCAGTAGTTAATAAAAATATATTTTTAAAAAACCAATTTCCTATCTAATTTTTTTCTTTACTAGGTTCTAAAGATTTGTGTAGGTTTTTATTATATCCATATATACATATTTTATGAGGGAAGCGAAGGTCTACCTCACCAGAAGTTCAACTTTGTTCATGGTTTCAGTCCTACTTACAAAACTGAATAATTAAAATTATATGCAAATTCATCTGTGTACTTCACGAGAGGCAGAGTTCCTTATACTATGACCTATATTTGTTCAGCTCCATGGAAACCATTTCATTCCATTATCCACACACAATTTACATAAAACTAGGAGGAAAAAAGGTAAGAGATGTGAAGTGGCACAACCTCAAAGGAAACAATAGGACAGCATTCATTACTGAGAAGTGGAGGGGAACCCAGAGGTATTTACTGAGCCTGTGCATGTAAGAAACCCATCCATCTGGATTGTGAATCTGTCTCTAATAGCACGAGATAGAGTACAATGAAAAATCCACACTTCATTCCTAAACAGGCATCTGAACAATTCAGGTCTCCTTTCTCAAGTTGCTGAATCTTGTTTAGACAAAAATAAGCTGTGCTGAACTGCAAAATAATAATAATAACAACAATAATATATGTATATACACACACGCAAATGCACATCATTAACTGATACTTATCCTGAAAGAAAATAGAAAAGGAAGGAATAATCCAAATGATTCAATCCTCAACCCTACTGCTGCCTGAAATACTGTAATTGAAGAAGTCAGGGAATATCACTTCAATCATAGAGTTACTTGCTTCAATTGTTCGCTTCCTTATACCGTAGAAATCTGGCCGCCCCACAAGTAGGGTTTCAACCATATGCTCAGGAAGGTGAATGGAGACTGTCACCCCCCCATATTTGATTATCCCGTCAATACTGATTGTGTAACATCTTCTCTTTACAAAAGAGTGGTTCTTTGAACATGTTTTTTTTCATTGAGTTTACCGTTCTGAAGCATGAATGAGCTCTACGCCTCTTTCTGGACAAGGAAAACGGTTCTTGCAGTGGAAAATACCGCATTTACCTGACCTTGAGCATGTTTGCTCTGTGTGTGTATTCCACTTGAAGGAAAATGGGCCTGGATCTGGGTATCACTGAGTTGAGAAACACAGGCGCCTGTGCCCTTGGAGTCAGCTGGTTTAGCACCGAGACTTCCCTATTTGCTGAGCCAGAGCTCTTGCCCAAATCACACATCCTACAAAGAGAAAGGAAAAACTGCTTCGGCCAGTTTTTCTGCCTCAGGGCTGAACCAATACACCTCAGTTTCAATGGTAAACTTCTCCCAGGATGTGAACTCCTAACCGTGACATCAGCAACCTTGTCTAGGACAAGTACGTTTCCAAGGACAAGGACATGTGAGGCAAATATTCCAACCCATTACCTAAATGCCTAGTGAATTAAACACTTCATGTAATTTGATTTCAAAAGGGCTTCCTTTCCAGGTTATATTTCTAGTTTGGTCTGGTTAGGAAATTTGGTGGGTAAGAGGGTGCAAAAGCTGTTGAAGTGCTGGCGACTGTCATGTTTCCTAATCGACCTCCATGAGCACTTGCTTTCAAAATAAACAGGCAACGAAGGTTGTTTGTGTCTATAAACTTTTCTAGTTTTTGGACTTGTGAATTTCTAAGTGCCGGTACGGCAGTTACCAAAACCATAATTCATTCTAACTGGTAGAAAAATTAACGGATTATAACCTGAGTATCATTTATTACTTTCATCATTGTTAGTTCTCCTGGAAAGATAATGATTGTCTGAGGTGCAGTTTTCAGTTAAAATGAAGACAATCATCTTAACTAGAGCAACGAATGTTTTGTTTTTATATTTAAAAAGGAATTGAATTAGTTACTGTAGCAATAAAATGAGATTGTGGTTGAGGGCAAACAGTAAGAAAACTTGTCAGCCTAAACTGATAAACACTGAAGATCTGTACTAAAGTGACACCAATTCCAAGTGAAATTCTATAACCAATGGTTTTACACATTTATTCAAAGCAGAATTATGGCAACCACTCTGCATGAGCAAGGAGAGCAAATAGTTCCAGTCAACTCAAATTTTGTTTTTCTGATTTCACAGTGGGTCAGTTAACCTCTTAAGCATACTTAGGAAGTATTATTCTCTCCCACTATTGCAAGAAGGGACAACTTCAGTGTCAACCTAAGGGGTTTTCAATTACACCCCATGTGTAGGGAAGGTCCATTGAAAGTTTTTATGTGAAACAATGATTTAGGAGTCTAATTTGATGATCGCGAAAAAGTAAATTGGAAGGAAAAGAATACAGAAGGTTGAAAGATTATTTAGAAAACTAGTAAAATAGTGCCAATTTTAATTAAGAAGGCACCAAGAGAGGGAAAGAGGGTGACGGGAGAGAGACAGTAGAAGTAAAACTTTTGAGAACTTAGCAGGTGATTGCATAAAGGAGTTGTGCGAGTCAGGAATACGAGGCTTGGGGAGAAGGTTAGAGAAGAAGTTGCACTTTTGTTTGGAACAGGCTGCGTTTAGAGATTTGCAGCAGCAGTTGACAGTGTAGGGCAGAATCTCCAATGAGCTATAAAGCGTGACAATAACATCATCACTAGTTACCCACTTTCAGGTACGAGTTGAGTGTGCCTGATACTGCCAACACGGAGAAGTAGGAAGGCTGATGATGATCAAGGACGGAACCGTGGAAAACACTTACCTTCGGAAAGCAAGGGAGGAAGATGAATGAAACAGAATGGTTAACGGGTGTGTGAAAAACCTAGAATGGGACCATATAAAACTTCATTTGCAAAAGACTAAGGAATTATTGAGTGATGAGGTCCTAGAGGTTACAAATTTCAAGGAGTGTGAAAGAAAGCAAAGTATCTTGAAAAACTTTGCTTAAAGGATTTGGGGTAATCGTCCACATTCCGTCCTGTAGACTGGAGGAGGACCATTGAAAACAGAAGCTAAAAGTGCCAGGGTCCCGGCAGATGCACTAAATATGACACTGAAGACATAAATAAAGGGGGGGATGAGGGGATACTTGTTCCTCAGAACCAAAAAAAAAAGGGAGAGAAAGAATAGGACAAATTTTAAGGGTGTAAAATTGAGAGAACTTGAGATGGAATGTCTAAGGTAATCTGCAAAGGAAACAGACAGGGAATGCACAGAGCACAGGCTGGGGTCGTGAAAGAAAGGAGAGAGTTTGGAACATGCACTGTGGAAACTAGGAACACTACAAATCCCTTTAACTGGGTGCTTTCACATCGCTGTGTATTCCCACCAGTGGGAAGGTATTTTTTCCCCTTGTATTTCTTTCCTTCATTTAAGATCCTGGTCTGCTTTTAAAATCAATGAATAATTAATATTCTGGATAGTAAGCTGACCCACTGAAATTTCTACTCTGCAACTATGGATTAACTGTGTCCATTCTTCTCCTACAAGTTAAGAAATAAAAAACTCCAACAAGTTACTACACTTTAAAGTCAGGAAAAAAACTAAAAAGTCTTCATTTCTTGCTTTAATTCAACATGCAACCAGTGTATCAGGAAAATCAGCGTTGACTCAGAGAACAGGTACCTTGGCAAACTACACTTGGCCTCTTCAAATTGCTTTTATCATGTCAATCTCTATTGTAGTACAATATATACCATTGTTTTCTTGTCCTAGATTGTCCCATCCTGTTGCTCTGCACGAGTCTGCAAGTGCCAAGTCGCACCCTAAAGAGGGATGTTTTCCGATGGTGGGACTGTGGCATAGTTTCTTAATAAGAATTTTAGTTCCAGCTGAAAGAGCAGATCTGGGAAGTAGGCTTCTAGAGCAAGAAAATTGCCAAGAAGAACATGCTAAGTTAAAAGTGGAATAGAGATTGATTGTGAAGTTCTGGCACATGATTATACGACAAGTGTGATATGAAATCTTTCTCTTGAAACATACAACAAAATCACTTTAGCCAGAATTTAAGCTGATAATATTAAAAAGACACAGGGGCCAGCCCAGTGGTGTGATGGTTGGATTCAAGTGCTTCGCTTCAGTGGCCTGGGGTTCACGGGTTCAGCTCCTGGGCGTGGACTGACACACCACTCTTCAAGCCGTTCTGTGGTGGCACCCCACGTACAAAATATAGGAAGACGGGCACAGACGTTAGCTCAGGGACAATCTTCCTCACCAAAAAGAAAACAAAAGAAAGATAAAATATTTAGTTAAGAGTGTGTCCCATAGCCTACCTGAAAAAAATATCCAGAATGACAAGATTCCATTAACACCAAAAAAAAAGTTATATCTGGACAGGAATTTCTTGAAGGAAAAGTCTAGCTCCAGGTAATCTAATCAGAAAGCACAGGAAATACACCAAATCCCTCAGGACAGTCAGGGCTATCCAACATCTATTTTTCTCAAAGGAACTGACTTCCTGGAATGATTACAAGAACCAGCACGGAAATATTAGTTTAACTCAGTTTCAAGTCACCATATGCGTGCCATAATCATCCTAGGAAAGGAGAGAGGAATACTGAAGAATGATCTACCTGACTCATTCCTGCATTCACGAATAGCTAAACACATCATTAAGGAGACACTTGCTCCTCTCCTCCTCCTCTTCCTCCTCCTCCTTTTCTCTTCTCAGAGATGATCCACCCTAGTTTTTTCTTGCCACGATATTTAAATTCTCATTTAAACTTAATTTAAAAAGTTACCCACACTAATAATTGTATAAGTAGTCTACTTTAGTTTTCCGTGGGGATAATTTTACAGCTGCACTAAAAAATAAAACTCCTTTATACAACAAAAGATATTTACTAGCTAAATATCCAAAGATCTTTTCATCTGCTTTGGAGGGCCTAATTCCTTTCCCTGTAATGATTTTCACTGTTTTCCTCTAGGCTAGTATCGGTTTCTGCACATACCTTTAAAATGCAGCAGTTAAAACCAGACATATTCAAAGTAAAATTGTAATCAATGTGAGAGTGCCACATCACGTGCTTTTGAGAGCTTCCTCAGGACTGTGGTGACTTTCACAAAGCCGATAGCCTGCCGGCGACTCTGTCCGCTAACACTGAGAAGAAACGGGAGCAGTGGACAATCCAAGGACAAGGCTGTTCTTCCAGCAGGTGTAACACAACTTTCTACACGTATAAGAAGCTGACAGCAAGGGTTCATAGATTCTCAAACTATGAGAAAAGTGTCATTTTTAATTCCTTGAAACATGTGGCCGAGGCCACTAGTAGTCCATCATAATCTTTTTTTTCTTTCATAATGACAAGATTGTAGCTGGGCACATGACTATTTATTTTCCCTACTTCCAAGCCCCCCTTGAAGTTAAATGTGGCTACATGACTTAGGACTCTCCAAAGAAATACGAGTGGAAGAGATACCTCCAGCTTCTGGATCCAAGCTTGATAGAGAGTGGATGTGCCTTTTCTGCACAGTCTTTCACCTACCTGCTGAATGCAAATGGCCACAAGGCCCTAGAGCAGTGGATATTTTGCTCCCCTGGGGACATCTAGCAATGGCTGGAGGAATTGGGGGGGGAGGGCTGGGGGGATTTGCAGGCGGAGGAACGGCGAGTGCCACTGGCTTCTAGTGATTAGAGGCCAGAGATGCTGCTAAACATCCTACAATACACAGGATGGCTCACACAAAACAAATAATGTCAAGGCTGAGAAATGCCATTCTAGGGATGAAAAAGCCTGGGTCCTTGGAGCAGAGCTACTCTGCCGGCTTGAGCACTGCCCGGGACCATCGCCAGCACCTCATATAAATCTCTACTGGGTTGAACCTAAGACAGTTTCAGTCCATTTGTTACCACAAACGAGCCTAGCCTAACAAGGAGGCTAAATAATGCATAAGTTTCAATACACAAATGACCATGAGTATCTACACATATAGGTCTCTGTCAACCTTTTCCTCATCCCTTTTTGGTTCCTTCTTAGATGTACTGGCATTTTTAAATTCTTTCATGTCTTCGTGTGTTTCCTCCTGCAGGACACTCTTATTGTTTGTTTTCAGTTCTGTTTGGGTGCCATGGGGGCAGGGACCGTGCCTCTCTCATGCAACACGATATATTTAGATCTTTGTATTGTGCCTATTATGGACATGGATTTATGAATATTTTTTAAGTAAATAACTAAATTGAAGAAAAGAAGATTTTGATAAAACAAGCTATAAGATCAGTCTGAGATAAGCAGTTTCTAGTAAATTATTCTAGATTATTCTATCATGCTAGAATTTTCCTTACAAGTAGCCTCATAGTCACCATTTATCATCTGTAGGATCTACCTTCTCATTTTTGAAAAATCAGACATTAAGTAACGAGATCATCTGGTCTCGGCCATTAAAAAGTGCTGATTTTCCTGTTTTGAGGAGATATATGGCAAGGTCTTACAAATGGAATTGTAATCCTGAAAACACCAACAATTCTTGACTCTTTCAAATTAGGAGGCAACTGTGAAAAGAAGGTAATAGTCCATAGTCAGCATCTTTTCTGGCTTTAAACAAGGATTTTCACCTGTGAAAAAAAGAGAGAAATAATATATATAAGGCACTTCCAGAAGACCTTTAAGTGGCAATTAAGAGACACACCTATGACTGATGATTGATGGAAGGTGCAATGTGCAGTTAACTGTGGGATAAAACAAACACCTCACCCAGCACTGTGTACACAAGAGACCTCGGTGAATGGAGTGGTGTGTTTAGACAACGACTGCTGGAGAACAGTGTACCCATAGTTCGTTCATTCCTGGGAAGGATATGCTATCAAGGGTTTTAGATCAGGAAAGAGCAATTTCTTTGTTGTTTCTTGCTGACATGGAATCCTCACTTCATTTAACTTAGGGATTTTTGTACTTTCTCTGGGTCTAAATTCCAATACCAAAAGGAGACATTGAAATGCATAACGTTACCAAAAGAACACAAGCATGAGAAATTTGAATAATCTTCAGTGGCTCAAAATTGAATAGAAGCTAAGCTGTAAACTCCTTAGCTTGTCATTCAAGGTCTTCTATAGTCAGAATTGAACATAAACTTGGTTGAATTCACTTCGCAAACTTTTTACCACAAGGGAACTCCTTTCTTCACCATCCCCCAACCACACGACACAATGTCATTGATTCAAGCCGTTCTGAAACGGAAATGTCACTTCTCTACTTCACCCATTGAGAGTCCACACATTCTTCAAAAGTAAACTCAGATCCTACCTCCTCATGCCAATAAAATCTCCACCATTGTCTGAAATCCTATAGCAACTAAGCCTGTCTTACTTTGTCACATTTCTTGCATTGTCATCTTAAAGACTATCTTAAATAGCATACTAAAATGCCTGTTTATTTAGCTTTTCGTGGTGTATGTTTTGTCTCCCCAGTTACTTTGTAAGCTGTGAGAGAGCAAATTCCACGTGCTACTGTGGTCTATGTAGCATATACATATAGTGAGCACTCAATAAATACTTAAAGAATTTATTGAAATTAAAACATTAGGGAAGAGATTTCAAAATGGGTTTCCTTAGGTTGGTGCAGTTTAAGAATAATACAATTTGAAAGAATGTGTTCTTAAATAAATTTGAACTCCAACTAAGGACTACGACTGCCATTATTGTTTCTACAACTTGATTATATTAATATGCTAGTGGTGTACTACTTTCATTGATGTAAATTCTGCATCAAAAGGGCATGTTCTGACCTTAAGTACATAATTTGGTGTGGCTTCCGTTGTGTTTGTTTAACCAACTTGGTACAATGCCCAGTAGAACAACCAGGATAAAGTGGAGCCTTAATACCTGTTCCCCAATGCTGATGCAGCTATAACCTAAGTTAACCTTCACTCCCAAGTGCTTTCTTACCTGCAAAAGTTGGATTGAGTTCCTTCAGACCTCCAATATTTTCCTAAGCTAAAGTCACGTTTTCTCTCTCTCTTATTTTTTTCTCCCCAAAGCCCCAGTACTTAGTTGTGTATCCTAGTTGTAGGTCATTCTAGTTCTTCCTTGTGGGATGCCACCACAGCATGGCCTGACAAGCAGTGTGTAGGTCCACACCCAGGATCCAAACTTGTGACCCTAGGCTGCTGAAGCAGAGCACATGAACTTAACCAACTGACTTTAGTTGCCCCTAAAGTCACTTTTAAACACAAAAGTCTCCTCATAATGGGGGTCAGCCCCGTGGCCTAGTCGTTAACTTCCAGCGCTCCACTATAGCCACCTGGGTTTGGCCAGTTCAGATCCTGGGTACGGACCTAGCTCCTCAGGCCGTGCTGAGGCAACATTCCACATAGCAAAGCCAGAAAGACCTGAGACTAAAATATACAACTGTGTACTGGGGGCCTTTGGGGAGAAGAAGAAACTAAAAACAACAAAAACAAAGAAGATTGGCAACAGATATTAGCTCAGGTACCAAAAAAAAAGCCTTCTCATGCTTTACTTGAGCCATAAAATATTCTGAACCATGGCCCTTATAAGCAAAAAGTTTTTAAAGATTTTTTTTAAAGGTATTTAAATTAAAAGATAAGATTGCATCTGAGTTCTCATGCTGATGACCCACACTTCTCGGTTTTGTGTTAGACCGTGGAATAATATGGCACTTGATCTTCCAGTATCCTCCGAAGAAGTCTTCTTAATAAGGTATTTAGGGAAATATAGTACTATACTAGCACCATCATTTAATATTTATATTTTTCAGTTTCTACGCAGATCAAACATTGTGAATCCATGATTTACAATAGGGAACTAATATGAAGAAAAACTTCTCTGAGTATAGCACTGAATAAGTACTTTCAATCCACAACGAATATAGCTCATAGCAGAATGCATCTTTTTCAAAATATATTTATGTAGGGCCTTTCCATAGTCGGGTTTTTTAAAAATGTTTGCCACCTTTTATTACTCTGATGATCAGAGTTTACCTATTTATGAGTCTAGGAGCCCTCACTGAATTGTGACGATACAAACTGAAATCACATAATCCTCTCTCAAGAACACAGAAATGTCGAGAGTAGGAAAATATTATATTAATAACCCAGCAGTCTCTCTGCCTTGCCCCACCCCCAGCACAAGCAATCTAGAGAGAACTGTTCAAACTGCGCAAGAACAGAGGGTCAGACATAAGTGGCAACTTCTAAAGAAAAGGAAATTGAGCATTAGTCCATGTCCATTTATTGCATACTTTTATCATAGGAAAAAGCAAATTTGCACACTTCCAAAGTAAACTGCAGGACTCCTGTTGCCCTCCTGGTCTGTTCCGCATACAGACTGATGATGTGTGAGATGGCAGGGCACTTGGCCACATGAAGCTGGAGGGAGACCAGCTTCAATGCTTTAAGGAGCATGTAAAACGAGCCTGAGGCTGGCAGTGTAATCAAGACCAAACCAGACTTCCCTCTGTGCAAAGAACACCCAAAGCTGCACTGCTTTCTTTCTTACTATGTGCAAATTTCCCTTTATTTAATTCCAAATTACATGATGTTCCATATAAGAAAGATAGGTGTTAATTTAAATGAGATTATGTTAAGGCTAAAAAATCAGATGAAGGCAGGGGTTGGTTGAATCAAGAAAGTTCTAACTCATCTTTAGCAAACAAGAGAAGTAGAAGTCTGGAAGTCATCTGTCAGTGTAGAGATCACGACCCTTGGGACCATTTGTATAGTAATGGAATAAAAATGAAAAAGCAAATCTTAAGTCCCAGGCATCCCGCACAAGGTCAACAAACAGGAGAAGTGCTATAGCCCCCCATAAGCCATTAAGCAGCTCCCTTTGAAACGTCCTACACCTTCTCCTAAAGCCAGGCAAGTGTCGAAATTCCATTTACAGTAGGATGTGTGCATTTCCCAGAGAACTGTCTCAAACTTTTTCAAGTCACTATCCTTTTGAAATTCTGATAAAGCTGTGAACATGTCTCATGGGAAAAATTCTTAAATTTACGTGCACATCAATCTTGTATACATTTCCAGTGACTTAGAAACCCCCTGAAATTGCACATGTGGATATGTAGGCCCATGAAACCAGGTCAAGACCAGTGCCTTAATGGGTGATGGAAGTAGAAAACGAAAGGCCACGACAGAACTACTGATCATAAACAGAATAAGTTTTCTTAAAAGGGGCAGAAATCTTCAGAGCCCCTTAAATTTTCTCCATTTCCCACTTTCTCTCTTTACCTTCCTCAATCCTTCAAGTGAAGGTCAAAGACTCAGATACAGACCTTTCCAGAAACCACCTGGAGAAACCACTGCATCTTTCATCTGCCAGAGGGGGTCACTCTGCAGCTGACTGTTCACTTACAAAAATAAAGCATACCTTTGTTCTTTTCCATAACTGTGCCCAGAAGAATTGCTTTAAAATGCATTTTCCACACTATAAAGTGTGTCCTAACAAAACACAATAAACTCAACAGCGATGTGATTACTGTGCTTATAAAACAGTTGGTGTTTTAGCAATATGCCCTTAAAAAAGTATGCTTGGAAAAATGGATTCTGTTTCAACAGTTAAAAGGACATAATTATTTTTCTGCTGCATAACAATTTTTAAATGTTAATGAGTTAAAATACAGCACCAAAACAGCTCCCATGCAATAATACAGCATATCATTTGGCTGCCTGGTTCCCTTCCTTTGTTTTTCCTTCAACGGCCAAATAATAGGCAACAATCTGAACAGACCACAGGTATCCAGCAAATACAACATGACCATCACATGCAAGAGCCAGCAATTCCTAAGCTTTCTCTGGATTTATATAGACTAAGGATATCTCCCTCTCAGCTCCATAGACACTTTGGGCCTGATGAGTCTTTATTGTGGGGGTTGTACTCTGCCATGTTGAGTGTTTAGCAGCATCCTTGTCCTCTACTCTCTAGAGACCAGCAGCACCCCCACCTCCAACCTCAAGCTATGACAAAAACAACGTCTCCAGATATTACCAAATGTTCTCTGGGGGGTAACATTGTTGCCAGTTGAGAATCACTGATATGGACCATGGTTATAGGAAAGGAATCACTGGTAAGGCAGAATGCACTGTATCACTGTACCTAAACAATCCACATACTAGATGGGGGCTACTTTTCTGGATTTATATTTGTCTAATATTGTGAGCAGTGTTGACGGTCTGAGTCGTGTCTGTTAAGAGTTCCCAGGTTCATCAAGTAAATAGTAATTGATTTGCAACCTCAACAATTTCATAAAGCAAATAAAGGAAATCCTAAAATTTCATGAAATGCTTCCATTCATTTATTCAACAAGTGCCTATTAAGAGCCTAGACTATGTCAGGCACTGTGTAAATGCTGGGTTCCAGAGTAAGAACGACAGAAATGTTTCTTTTGTGGACCCTCAATGCAAATGGGAAAGCCAGGTGAAGAAACAGACAGCTATGGCATACAGTAATTGCTGGGGGCTTACTGTCCGCGGGGAAAATAGCTGGGGCACCTTAACTAGATTTAAGGGATGTAAAGAGATTTCTAGGGGCCAGCCCGGTGGCCGAGTGGTTAAGTTCTCGTGCTCTGCTTTGGCAGCCCAGGGTTTCACCAGTTTGAATCCTGGGCGCAAACGTGGCACTGCTTATCAGGCCACGCTGAGGCGGCATCCCACATGCCACAACTAGAAGGACCCACAACTAAAAAATATGCAACTATGTACTGGGGGTATTTGGGGAGAAAAAGCAGGAAAAAAAAGAGATTTCTATAAGACATTATATCTAAGCTGAGATCTCAAGGATGAACAGAAATGAGGCAGAGAAAAGACAGTTGAGAATATGACTAAGAAGCTGGAATGGCATGAGAGGTGGCCCTGCGAGGAGATAAAGCACAAAGTGTTCAAGGAAATGTAAATATCACAGTACGGTTAGAGTGGGGTCAATGAGGGAGATGTGAAAGAAGCAAGACTGGAGAGGAAAGCAGGGACTAAATCATGAAGGAAATCATGGTAAGGAGTTTGAGGTTTACTGCAAGGAGATGTGAACTCACTAAACATTTTCAAGGTGGGGAAGCAGAATTATTAGATTTTTGCAGAGAAATCACTCTAGCTATAGTAGTTGTATTAGTCAGGGTTCTCCAGAGAAACAGAACCAAGTGGATATATACATATAAAGAGAGTATATATATATATGTATATATATATATTCAAAGAGAGAAAGAAAGAGAAACAGAGACAGAGACAAAGACAGATTAATTATAAGGAATTGGCTCACAGGATTTTGGAGGCTGAGAAGTCCCACAATCTTTCAGCAGCAAACTGGAGACCCAAGAAAGCTGGTGATGTGGTTCTAGCCCAAGTCCAAAGGCTTGAGACCCAGCCTAGCTGATGATGTAGTTCCAGTCCAAAGCAGTCAGACAGGAGGAATTATCTCTTACTTAGGGGAGGTTCAGCATGTTTGTTCTCTTCAGGCCTTCAACTGATTAGATGAGTCTCACCCACACTAGGAAGAGCAATCTGCTTTATTCAATCTACCAAGTTAAATATTAATCTTATCTAAAAACATCCTCACAGAAACACCAGAATACTATTTGATCAAAAATCTGGGCAGCCTGTGACCAAATCAAGTTGATACATAAAATTAACCATCTCAGTGGTGAATGTGAAGAAGAAAGACTGGATTTAGGAAGAACATAAGGAAAGCTGGTGCAGTAAACTAGGCAAGATGTTGTAGTGACCTGAAGAGCCAGGAACTCCTCACCACTGATTCTTTTCTTTCTTTCTTTCTTTCTTTCTTTCTTTTTTTTTTTTTTGGTGAGGAAGATTGATCCAGAGCTAACATCTGCTGCCAATGTTCCTCTTTTTGCTTGAGGAAGATTATCCCTGACCTAACATCTGTGCCAATCCTCCTCCATTTTGTATGTGGGGACACACTGCCACAGCATGGTTTGATGAGTGGTTGGAGATCCGAACCTGAGAACCCCAGGCCACAGAAGTGGGGCGCAAGAACTTATCACTATGCCACTGGGCTGGCCCCCCTCAACATTCTTTGATTCTTTTAACATGGGGCACAGCCTGGCACATAGTAGAAGCTTACTGAATATGTAGTTAATATTCATTAAATTAGTGAACGAATGTGAGTACATGAATCAAAAGTATTTTTGAAGGATTTGTTTAATTTAAAAGCTTTGGAAGTAGTACCATATGCCCATGATAACATGTCTGCATAGGAATAATTTCATCAGTGCTATTCAAATCAGAAACCATTTGAAGTTATTCCTAACCCTGAGTTCTGTTAACAGTCAATACGGGTAAATGTGCAATGAAAAAGATACTCTCATACACTCTTGGTGGAATTTCTGGAGGGCAATCTGGCAGTGTTAAGAGCATTAAAAATGTTCTTAGCCTTAACCTTAGTAAATCCCCTTCTAAGTTTTTATTCTAAGGACTGATCATTTCAGTAAAAAAAAAAAATGAGAGCAGTTTAATTTCTAACATGGAGAAAAGCACTAATTAGTACCCACCAAGTAAAAATCTTGTTTTCAATGTCAGTATGGTACAATAGAAAATACTGTAAAAATAAGTTAACAAATTGGAATACAAAACTGTCTATACAATATAATCCTAACTGCTCATCCATTTCCTTCCAGGTTTATCTACAGTAACTGAGATGAAGAGCTCAGCCGTGTACAAATGAGGAAAATAATCTTAATTTATTAAAAAACATATATAGGGATAGAAAACTGTGTACTTGGAAATCTTTAGTGATTTTTTTCTTTACTGAAATTAGTCAGACTCTATCAGTTAAATAGCCACTCAAAAAATGTCTAAAAAGAAAATAAATAGAAGAATGGATGAGTGAATGGCTGAGCCTAATTGCAAACGACCAGATGTCTGCATATCAACTCTCAACTCTTTATTTGGCTCACAACAGAGGAAAGTTACAGGCCTTTGAAGACTGTCTTTCCAGTGATGCTATGCATATTCTGAGTGTTTTGAAAGGACTTTAAGACCTTGGGTTTGGAAAGGCAGAATAGTTTTACCAGAATTTTTTGTTCACAGAATCACATCATCCAATTCAGTTAGTTTTCAAATTTCTATAAAACTGTGAAGGGCCTCAAAAGGTCTTGCAGCCTGGTCTCCATCAGCTGAGAGTAACAGCAGCGCATGTGTGTGCGTAAGAAGGGACAAGTACAGAACCTCCTTTCATAAGTGTTTCCAGCAATTAAGAACCTCCTTTGTCAATTCTTACTTCAAGTTCAGTCCATTCCTTCTTGTCCGGCCTTCATAGAGTATAGAACAACTGGCTTCCGTGCTTCTTATATAATCCTTCAAACCCTATCAGAGAGTTACTTGTTCATCTATTAGTTCCCAACTCTCCCCAACCCCATGCACTGCAGAGTTATCTTACCCTCATTAGCCTGATACCATGCTTTCCCTACCAGTAATGTATATGTCCTGTGACTCAATTCTCGCCTCCTCCTGGAGGCTTTTCTCAATATATCTAGAAGGCACTTTCCCATGATATAGAAGCCACTGTTTGTGTTAAACATTGCTTTTAAAAAGTCCGTCCTTGGAGGTCGACTATCGAATGGGAATAGTAGAGACACCCATGCTATCTGTTTGCTAACGGGAAGGGATAAAATATCGTCAGGGTACTTGATCATTTCCCTAATACATTGCTTACAGAGAGTCCCTACAAGAAGGTATTTTGAAGCTGTGCTAATTTTTTCATTAAGTTACTGTTTCATTGCCCAGACAGGGCTTGTTCATAAACTAAAAAAATTATGACAACTTACAGAAGTGCTCACTTTTCTCTCAGGAGTGGATCATCCATGAGAAGGATCTAGCTCATTGAGTTCCCTCATTCAATCAATAAATTTGTTGAAAAGGGATGCCTTACTCACAAGAGAAAGGATTTAATGGCAGTTTTTTATTTTTTTTATATTTTAAACTATACTTAATATTTATAGTTTACTCAGTTACAGAAAAATAAGGGAGGAGTTCCAGGGATTGGAGAGACCCCAAGCTACGGCGAAGTCTATGTTACTAAAGCCCCTGTGCCGGCCTAGAGATACCAGTCAGAAGCTGTCTCTGTTCACTACTCAGTAGCTCTATGTTATTGAAATACTTATTCATAAAAATAGGGGACATAGGGCCGGCCCAGTGGTGCAGCGGTTAAGTGCGCACATTTCGCTTCTCGGTGGCCCGGGGTTCACTGGTTCAGATCCTGAGTGCAGACATGGCATCGCTTGGCCAACCATCCTGTGGTAGGCGTCCCACATATAAAGTAGAGGAAGATGGGCTCAGATGTTAGCTCAGGGCCAGTCTTCCTCAGCAAAAAGAGGAGGATTGGTGGTAGTTAGGTGAGGGCTAATCTTCCTGAAAAAATCAATCAATCAATCAAAAATTTAAAAAAATAGGTGACATATTTCTTCCTCCTTTGGCCTTCTATAGTTTGGTTTCTTTTTACTCTGTCACTGCTGATTGCCAGAATAAAATGATATTCAAAAGGCAACTGATAGGAATAACTTCATATTTCTCTCTCTCTCACACACACACACCACATACACACACAAACACACAATTCCAAGATAAAATTACTGTGGGATTGCTCTTTGCATCAAACTGAGGCCAGTTAAAAAGCTTAACCACCATTGCCAGCAAAGCTTATCTTCAAAACTGCAGAGAAGAATTAAAACTTTCAATGCTTTGTATTATTATTTGGAAATGATTAAAAGAAAAAAGTCCCTGGCAGTGTAATTCTAATCTATCTGTGTGATTGATTTGTTAGTTAAATCTGTGTTTATAATCAATTGCCAAGAAGTCCTGCAGATAAATAGACATTAGCCTAGGTAATCTTTTACATCGTTAATAAAAATTAAAAAAAAAAATCTACAAACAATTAAGTAGACCTCTGCTTTCCAAATGGATCCAAATATTGAATCCATTTTTTAAATTAGATATTGAAACTGTGCTATTTCAAGGTCATAGAATATTAATTATAATTCATACACAAAGTAGAGTTGATTGTGGCTAATTGTGACACTAAACAAGCTAACTGTCCATAGAAAAATTTCACATATTTTTTCTGTATTGTTAACACAGCATCATCTGGAAGCATAAAATTTTGTAAAATAAAACATTTTGCCTGTGAGAGCACATATCTAAAAGTATTCTGTGAGAACTAGAAAGCTAAGAGAGCTAGAAGATTCTGTGGGACAACCAGGAGGACTCAAACCTCAGACAGAAGAAAAAAGTAGGAGTCAATGTTTTTTCCTGAAAATGTGACTACCCAAAAGGTCCCAGTCCACTGCGCTCAAAAGGAGTGATGGATACAGACTTGCTCATTAAAGAATGCCTAGTGATCGCTCCAGCATATGTTCTACTATATGCAGTGGACCAAAAGAGGATGAGGTGCTTGTATTTTTTTAATCAAGAGTTATAAAATGTTCTTTAAAACCTGGAATACATAGCCATTTCTATGGGCCTCTTTGGATAAAGATTTTCTTTTCCCAGCTTGTCTTTTTTTTTTTCCTTTGACAGTTACAGTCCCCAAAGGAGCAAATGAGAATAGCATTTCATAGATGAGAAATCATAGCCCCTTCATCAAACATCTCACCTCTTGACATTACTTGCAATTGGATAAACATGGGGGAGAGTCCTATTGAACTGATTCCAACTTTGGCTGGACAATTATAATTCACCTGCTACATTTCTGAAGCAAAGTGATTCTGCTGTCACTGAAGGCTTTAAAATGCTGAGCATGGCTGAGAGACGCACTTATCAAGTGGGACATTATAGTTCTATAAATATTTATTAAAGCCCACGCTCTTCACAGGGTAATATTTCCTTTCTTTGAACAAATGATGTTAACTTAAAGAAAGGTGATGCAACATTTTAATCAGATAAATTGGATTAAGCTTTTTCCAGTTCTTTTACTCATTTCAAATGAGACATGCACCAATACCTTACTTAATTTTGCATCTATTATCAGGTTGTTGACAATCTCAAGTGAAATATCTTCGTCCAAACCATTTCTTTACATATGCTAGCAACTGCAAAACAAATTTCATTATTCCTTAAAATTAAAAGGTTAAAGCTGCTTCAAGTATACATGCATTTTCACCATTTTATTTATCACATATTGTAATGGTTAAAAAATCAAATACCACATTGCGGTTTTATTTAGCAAGATTAAATGAATACCGAGTCCTATGCAAGGAAGAGAAAGGAATGTCTGGTTGTGACGGTAGCACATTCCAACCAAGATGCTATGTCCACACTTCTAACTACACTTCTCATTCAAGGAGGTTGCCCACAGGGAAAAGAAGCACGTCTTAATTTTTTAAAACATAAAGAAAACTCCCTACAACAGCAAGGGTGTGAAGTTCGAGAATCAGACCATTTCCTTTCCGCTCAGGTGGTACGGGCTCAGCAGGAATGTTGCTACACTCCTGCGAACTCAGCAGCCACTGTGCATTAGAGCCACTTTTGCCACGCCTATAACAACAGCTACAGCAAAAGGTTGGAGTTCGCTGAAGTTATTTCAACATTTTAAATACAAGACTTTGGATAGAAAACAGTATCATAGGCAAATGAATTCTTCGTCACTGACGCACGAATTCACTTGTTTTCCACTCCATCTGATTTGGGAAGTACTCAAATCATATTCATAAATCATACTCATAACATGACATCTTATTAGGTGGGGTTTGGGTGAGGAAAAATTGCTGTAAGTAGATTGCGATGACTGGCACGAGGAAAGAAAAATCCCTCCTGGCAGTTCTTAGACGACTTCACTCAACAAACAAAACCAAATCCGGATGTCCATATGCAAAACGTCGTATGTATAGACTCTTGTGCAATGGACAGAGATAGAACCTTCTGGATCCATTTCTTCCACTTTGACAAGCCGTCAGAATGCCATCAACATAGCTTTCTTTTAAAAGTTTATGTTTCAAAGATGTAATTTGAAATGCATAAGCGTCTTTTAAGTGAAAACACTAATATGTAATGTGATAACTCACCAGATTCCTTAACTCTTCTCCCAGCATTTCCACATTCTAGTTCTCACCCCATTACCGTAGTCCTCTCCCATATTAATACCCCTGAACTTCACAAAAGGTCAACTATATTCAATTGTGCAGTGTCTTTAGTGATTATTCATTATGAAGGGAGTGAACTTGTTCAAAGTATATGAAAAGAATTATCTGTCCCAAATGCACATACAAGTATCCATTTAAAATACTTGACGATTTCGCCTATCACTTCCTCAGCATTGTGGCCTGAGTACCCAAGAGCGCTCAAAGACAATACACTGAACAGTGCTATGGACACTTTATCTCTAGATAATTCAGTACAGACCAAGACCAAGCCCCCGTCTTGAAGATGTCTGGTCCTGCATAATTACAGAATAACCTGTTCCTTTTTTAATCACAAACTTGATCCAAAGCCAACGGGGCAATGATGCTTACGGAGCTAATTAGCGTAAATGCAAAGGTACACCCCGGGACTTCTTCCCTGGGGTTGGTTTTATGATGAAAGAAACCAGAATTGCACACACCCATTATTCAAGAAAACACCTCTCTTCCATGCAATTTGAAAGGTTCCTGTTTTGAAGCTACATAGGACTGACCACCTACTTGGACTTCTCAGATAGGCAGGACAAAAAGATTGTTTATGTTCAGAAGAAATTCATTTAGTGAGTTTGATCGTAATCGTATATCTAAAAATTGTGTTTTGTTAAATCACTTTGAGGTCACAAAGAACAACAATATTTTATATTCCACTTTTTCCTTACTTGGTTACTTTTCATTTTAGTACTGTGGAATTCAAGCAGAGAAACCAGATTGAAATAGGAAAGAAATAATCATATTGATACATAGATCCTCAGTTACATGAAAACTAATTCAGAAAACTTATTTCAGTTTAAAAAAATAGTTTCCTGGACAGTAATCATTAATGATAGCTGGAAAATAAGGGGGTTTCAACATAAATGGACATACCATACCATATGCTTCCAGTCCTTTTTTCAGTTAAGTCTAAAAAAAACACCTGTTGAGCTATATAAAAAGGCAACGTGGGGCCACATAAAACAGCAGATTGGAAGAAAGGTGTTGCTTCTTTTCTTTTGAAGGGGGGCAGGAAGGAAGGAAATAAAGACAGAAGGGAAATAAAGAAGGAAGGAAGGAAGGAGGGATGGAGAGAGGGAGAGAAAGAGAAAGAGAAAGAAAATGATAGCTGTTCTCTATCTTTACTCAAACTAAAAATGCTTTGTGGTCAATGTAATTTTAAAAGAAGAATTGGGAGAGGTGTGTATATGTGTGTTTGTCTATTCTCTCTTTATGTTTAGCCGACAGAAGTGTCCTCTTCATTCAATGCAAAGAGTGGTCTCCTCCCTGACCCTGAATCCCAAGGTCAAGATTTGACTTTCCTTTTAATATGTTACAGAACCTTGCAGCTATTGAATCTGTATGTGAAAAGTATCTTTAGCTGAAGTTTCCATTATAACCTGCTAAATAAAATAGCTGCTCACTGCTGGCTGATACCTTCTCGTAAGAGAACATTGTCTGAACATTAGGGTTGAGCATCCATCTCAACAGAACTCAATCATTCCCAATCATTGAGAAGCTGTTCCAAAAGACAAGTGACAAGTCTGTTGTTTGGAACTCAAAACTTATTTAGTAAAAAACAAGGAAGGCTATCATGAAAGCTAGACCCACAGGCCCTCCATAATAACATTCTTAATATAATTTCACGCACAATAACCTGGAATTTAAGTCCAGAGAGTAGAAGATGTGGGTGATAACACAGGAACAAGAAAGAAAGCTGCCTTCCAACTTGGATGAAGGGCTCATGCCTAGCAAAAGTTTGAAAGAAGTCAAATTCTCTTGCTTACTTCTTTTTTCGGTGTTCCTTTTCCATCTCCTGATTTCCCTAACCCAGGTCCTCCGTTGCTTAAGATCATGCTCAACCTTCACTAAGCACCTTACCCAATAGCTCCCTGTAAGCCAGTCCTCTGTCTCCAAGTGGCCTCAGCTCCAAACCTTCCTATTGCCTTTCCCACTTCAGGTAAAATACTCACTCTATGCAGCACCCTTCAAATGGATTTTAGAAAGAAAGCAATGTAACTGAGTCATCAGTTTCATTAGTATGTGAATGACTGTCATCTTCTTAACTGTTACTTAAATGAGTTGTATTGGTTCTGTCCATTCATTTGTTTTGCGTCTGGACCTGTTTTTGAATTCTATCTTGATTTATCTAGAACGTTTTTGAGCGTATCTTTATTTATAGCATTTTGGTAGTTTTAATAGGCATTACATTACCTATGCATAGCTTTCATAGTTTTTTGGTACTGATACTTTATCAGCAGAAGTGACATGTAGAAATCTTAATTCCCTTTAAGGCCCTTTGCTCTCTCCCATTGATAATGTAGTTGTCTTAAATACTTCCTCTACATACACTGAGAGCCACACCAAACACTGAGAAACACCAAATATTGCAGAAAACTCAAGAGAAGAAGGAATGTCAATTGTACTGACCCATATTTTTGTTCTTTCCATTGTTTCTTCCTTCCTGATGTTCCAAAGTACCTTCTTGTATTATTTTCCCTCTGTTTAGAAAATTTCTTTAGCCATTATTTTAGGGTGGTTCTGTTGGCAACAACTTCTCTTGCTTTTCCTTTATCTGGGAATGGCTTGGTTTCCCTTCATTTCTGGAAGACGTTTTCAACAGACATAGAATTCTGTAGACAGCTCTTTTCCTTCAGCACTTGAAAAATGTTGTGGTACTTTCTCCTGGTCTCCACGGTTTCCAATGATAAATCCTCTATAAGTAAGGTGCTATTTCTCTCTCATTGCTTTTAAAGTTTTCCTTTATCTTTAGTTTTCAGGAGCTTGATCATGATGCAGCTTGGCCCAGATTTCTTTGGGTCACACCGTTTAAAGTTTGTTCAGCTTCTTGAATCTCTAGGTTTATAGAGCTTGCCAAATTCGGGAAATTTCCAGCCACTATTTCTTCTAATACTTTTCCATCCCTACATTCTTTCTCCTTTCCTCTGGGACTCTAATAACACAAATGTTAGACCTTTTGTTACAGTCTCAAACACACCTGAGGCTCCATTCATTGTTTCCCGTTTGTTTTCTCTCTGATGTTCAGTTTGAGTAACTTCTATTGTTTTTATCTTCAAGATCACTGATTCTTCTGTCCTCTCTATGCTGTTGTTGAGTCTATCCAGTGGATTTTTTGTTTGGTTTTTTTTTTTTTTGGTTACTGTATTTTTCAGTTTTAGAATTTTAATTTGTCTCTATACCTTTTTTTCCTCTGCTGAGACTTCCTATTTTTTATTTTGTATCAAGCCTGTTTATAATTGCTCATTGAAGCATTTTTATGATGGACATTTTAAAACCCTCACTAGGTAATTCCATTAGCTGTGTCATTTCAGTATTGGCATCTGTTGATCATCTTTTCTCATTCAAGTCAAGGTTTTTCTGGTTCTCGTCATGGTGAGTAACCTTCTCATAGCTGTTAGCTGGTGAAACTCCTGGCTTCCCCTTAGGCAGGAAGGAAACTCCCTTATGGCTGAGTAGGGATGCAAGTTCAGGTCTCCACTCAGGCTTCTCTGATATCACCTCCATCTGTCCCATCCCAGACAGGATCATCTATGTTTTGTTCTTTCCAGATTTTTTCTCTTCCTCACCTTCTGAACCCACAGATTTCTTAATGTCTAAGATTTTCCATAAAGGATCATGGAGTCAGATGGAGGAAAGGTGGTGATCAGCCTAAGTCATTGGTTTTTCTTTGTGCACATGGAATATTTTTCAGATAAGCAATTTTCCATAAATAAAAAGTATCGATAGAGTAGATTATGGAAGTAAATCTCCCATTTTTTTTTTTTTCTTTCTGAAGGCATATTCCCAATAAGGAGATATCTAGGGGGAAATACATCATTTCGCTTAAAGTCAATAGAAAGGACATAAAAAAGATAATGAAAAAGATGGAGAAAGGAGCCCCCAAAATGGAAATATTTTCTATAATTCTTTTACTCCTTATCTCTAATTTGGGTTTCTGGGTGTGTTGGCTTTATTTGACTCCTAGACTTTTTTGTCTCCACCTATAATTTCTCCAATGACCTAAATTTACTCAGAGTCCAGAAACAAAAGAAATTAAATCAGAGGAAAAGATAAACTTGCTTACAGAGTAGGTGTGCAGAGTGTCTCATAAACCTAAAAAAATGGCCAAGATGCTTTTTTTAACTCATGATTTTTTTTCTGAAACGGGAAACAACTCTTTATTTGCATAAATAAATAAAATGTGTCTACCGTAGAAAAATTGCAGTATTAAATTGAGTCTGTAAAACCTATACAGTTACAATTCACATTATTAGCAGGGAGTGGGGAATGAAATGATTAGTTTGCAAATCCTTTTCTGCAAATGCTTCTCATAAACAGAGTTCCAAAATTAAGAAGACCAAGCAAAAGAGAATCACTTCTGACCTTTACTTTTACTTCTAAAACCAGTACTTATTTTTTAAACCCTAATTTGAAAAAAAGAAAATTGAGTAGAGGATAAAGTGGAAGTTGTATTTGCAAAATCTGTGGAAGCACAGCTGCACTTTGCACAACTCAGTTTGTAACCCTTTCTTGGAATATGCAAGAGAATCAATCACACAATTATCAGCACGTTTTTTCAAGCACATATGCCAGGACAAATTAAACGCCACCACTATAACTGCATATCATTTAGAGCAACACCGTGTGAAGCAGGCTATGATGCTCAGACAATTCAGACAGCCAAATACCCTCTTCTCTCTAAATCACCCTCTTGGGTGTGCACCCAATTAATATGCTTAATATGAGAAAATGATACGATTCTAATGGAAAAGAGTTATACTGCATTGCCGAGAGAGAGAAACATCATGTCTTACCAAATCTAGAAGGTTTGTATTCTTTATCCCTTCACATGTTAAACCAAAAATAAAAAGTGTTTAAAAAAAACTTCAAAATTTTTTATCCAGGGCTTAATTTTTGGAAAGATCACAATCCATCATGTTAATTGACCTATTTATATTTAAAATATAACTCTGAGAGATAATTTAATCCAATCTTTCATTTTACAGATGAGGAGGCAGAGACGATCTTCCACAGTAAATCTCCAGAACTTTCCTTTTAGTATTTTAACATCAATAAAATATATATATTCATGCATGCTCCTCCATACTCTTAACGAGTAGAGAGGAAGGGACAGAATCTTCTCTGACTTAGTAAAACTGCAATGTATTTCAGGGATGGTTCTTGACTTGCCTTCTGATTTCTGTCAATTCTCACAACCTAATGGTTGAAAGGACAGTTTCTTCCACATTTTTAAGAGAAAGAGAAAACCATGTTGAAAAGTGTTTCTGACTCAGGAGCTTGCGGGGGTCTTGGGCAAGTCACCAACGAGCCCAAGCCTCAATTTCTTCACCTTATCTCAGAAAAATGATACAAACTTTACAGAAGATAAAATTACAATAATAACTATCACTTACAGTACACACTTGGTATGAAGTATACATTGCAGATAGCACTGCTATTGGTATAACCTCTATGGAGAGTAATTCAGTACACGCAAGTGTTCTACTTCCAGGAATTGCTCCTACCATTACACCTGCACATATATACAATGGCATATGCATAAGGATATTCACTGTAGTGTTGTTTGCCAAAGACTGAAACCAAACAGGCGCTCATCAGTAGTGGCCTGGTTTAGTAAATTTAATAATCCATACAATGGAATTTTTGGAGCAATTTTTAAAAGTGCTGCTTTGGAATGTTTTACAAGTTATGTAGTTTACGGGTAGATAAGAAGGCAGATAACAGATTAGATAGATATATAGATGATAGAGATAGATAGATAGATAGATAGATAGATAGATAGATAGATAGATGCTAATGCTTGTGTATTTATAGAAGGTTCATGGAAGAAAAGGAACTGAAATGACTGTCCCTCTGAGGAAGGCAACTGAATGGCTGGGGACAGGAATGCAAGGGAAACTTACAACTTACTTTATACCTTTTTATACTTTTTTAACTTTGTTCTGTGTGCATGTACTCATGTACTCAAATAAAAATAAACTAAACTTAAAAATTTTAATTATGGAGGAAGCTGATAAAGAACGTAAGATTGCTTAGTTGGGTTTTTTCTTTGTGTGTTTGCTTTTGTTTGTTTTTTAGACTTTCTAACAGATTTAAAGTTAGTTAATTTAAAATTTAAAAAGTGGTCAATTTAAAGAAGTGGTCAATTAAGGGTATGCTTTCAAATAATAATTAAAGGCATTAAAACCAACACCAACATACTAATATTTTGCACCAAAATTAGCGAATCGATTCATTGAACATAATTACAAAAGAAGTTGATCGCTTAAGCAATCACTCTGTAAAGCTTGCCGACAGCAGTTATTGTTAGTAGGACTGGAAAAGGGAGCATATTAAATTGTAGATATTGGGGCAGGTTAGAAGGGGGCTTTTTCCAAATACATAAACATGCGCACACACTTACACATGGCACGTGTGCACACATTTTCACGTACACATGACAGTCTGAATTTTATCCCACTCAGCTCTTGGGAATCACTGACTTAGAAGAGGTATGTGCCAACTTCAAATGACATTTGGAAGCTAAATACAATACTCGTTAAATAATTCTCTATTTTAGTTACATAAAATAAAAATCTTATTCAGTCACTTTAAATTTGGCATTTCATTGATTATTTTTTATTCCACAAAACAGTCAAGATCATTTCATTTTTCTGATTCTGCTTCTTGGCACTAATAGGTGGTAGAAGGTGTCACCTTCTAACAGTTGTCAGTCACAGCTCAATTCAAGATAGCTGTATGTGGGCAAACTTGTAAATGGAAGAAAAGACTCTGCCTAGTTAAGCAATGGCAGTGTCTGACTAGTGATATCAATAATTGTGAGAAGGGAGTGGCAAAGTTTCCTCTGTGACATTTTATGTTCATATATTGGTAACAGGAGAAAAAATAGAACTGACTGAAATCACTTACACCTCCAAAGAATAAGCATCATTTTTCTCTGGATTATATGGCCCTTTCGTTTAGCAAAACACCTTGACAGGCCAGTTGGGTTTCAATGCTGAGGTCCCCATGGGCTAGTTTGGAAAAAGGCAGAGAAACTAAGACCTATCTGTGTTGCTCTACATAAACAAAAATGAAAGGAGTGGAAGGAGTGGTTGGGAGCAGCCTGAAGTGGGAAGAGAATCTTAGCAGAAATGAGCTGGGACTACCCTAACAACATGGAGGCCAGAGAAAAAGGGACAGAGCTGTGTACAAGGTAATGAGTGGGAAATGCTTTACAGCCAAATTCTCAGTTAAGTCAGGCACAAACACGGCCTTGAATAACCCAGACTTAAAGAAAAGAAGGGGCCAGGTGATCAGAGGCCCACAGGAGAAGTGAGGGGAATACGAAGCAGCTACAACAGACTTAGTCATCTGGGTGTGGACTTGAGACAGCTGCCTTCCTCTTTGATTATGTCAGAGAAACGGAAACTTTGGTGCATTTGGAAGGCTATGGAGAGAGAACGGGGAAAAAACTAACATCTAGGTAAGATATAGACTATACTTAGCAATGATGCTTCACTACGGTCACCTACCAAAAAAAAATGGCAAATCGCCCCTTCCATTCTCCATCTCTTTGAGCATCAGTAAAAATGAATATCAAAAGTTTTCATGCATATTTGAATGCTTTAGAGGCACTAAAGCAAAATCAGAGTCTTTGACGACCCCATCTGGGTGCAAGTTTGATTCTGGGATTTTGTTTTGCATGAATATGTAGATCACAAATGGATTTCTTTAATTACCACCTGTATCACTTTCTTAATGGTTACATAAAAATCATCATATTTAAAATTACACCAGGCTATTACTTCTATCTTGATAAATAAACCTGGTCTCTAAATCTAACAGCCTTACCTAATATTTGAAATTAATTTTTAAAAATGCACATTTATGCATCTCATATTATTCTCACGAAACATTTCATCAAATGGAAAGACAAAACCAAGGGCATATCAGTCTGGTGGCAGTGACAGATACTAGATATTAGAAAGGCATATAGAAAATCTCCTTCATTGCAAACACTCTGAATGACATCCAAATCAAGATAAATATCAGATGGATCTGAATTTTTTTTAAAAGGTCTGAAATCCATTAAGTGAATAGAAATGTTTTCTTGAAGAGGATAAAAAGAGAGTGAAAGAGAGTGAGAAAAAATATAGAACAATGAGGATAAAGACTAATCTAATAAGACAGGTTAGAAATTCTTGGGCTCAGTATTTTATTTCAAACAAAATTAATTCTTCTGCTTATTTAATAGAAATATTAATTGGGAAATCTCACCAACAACAAACTACAGGTAAACAATTCTCAATTATCCATATTCATAAAGAATGGCTCAGAATGTGATATAATATAGAGGTGTTTACATTTAACTCATTATTAATTAATTTCCAATTCAGATTTTATTTGGCCAATCTAAAGCTTCTTATGTCCCTTGAGTATACCCCATCTAAAGGGCAAGGAATGGCTGGGCGTGTATCTTGTATAGGTGAGCAGACCACAGGAATTATAATAATCCAAAAAGTTTCTGATAGAAAGGAAAAGCACATCTGAAATTAAGTACATTTTTTATTGAAGTTTGCCATTTAAAAGTGCCAAAATCCTAAGTGTACAGCTTCGTGAGTTTTCACAAAGTAAATACAACTATTAACTTTAAACCGGATTGACGAATAGAATATTACCGACACCCCATTCCTGTCTCCTCTTTACCCTCTCCCTAATTCCTTTTTTTCAAGGTAACCAGCATTTTGACTTCAAATACTATACCTTAGCTTTTTTCCTCTTTTTGAACTTCGTATAAATGGAACCACACAGTGTTTCTCTTTTGCCTCTGGCTTCTTTCCCTCGATATCGTGTTTGTGAGACTCACATTGTTGTATGTACTTTCAGTGTATTCACGCTCATTGTTGCAGTGTTAATATATCACAATTCTCCATCCATTCTATGGTTGATCAGTACTTGGGTAGTTTTATCATTGTGCCATTAAAGTAGCATTGTTATAAATGTTCTCACCTCCCCTATATTGGTGAGAAAGATTGGCCCTGAGCTAACATCTGTTGCCAGTCTTTCTCTTTTTTATTTTTCTCTCCCCAAAGCCCCAGTACATAGTTGTATATCCTAGTTGCAAGTCATTCTAGTTCCTCCATGTGGGATGCTACCGCAGTGTGGCCAGATGTGTGGTGCATAGGTCCCCGCCCAGAATCCAAACCGGCAAACCCCGGACCACCAAGGTGGAGTGCAGGAACTTCACCACTCGGCCACAGAGCCGGCCTCTCTATTCTATATATTTTGATAAATTGATATACATATATCTTTTGGGCATATGCCCAGGACTGGAATTATCTGTGTCATATGGCCAGCTTTACTATATACTGACACAGAATTTTCCAAAATGGTCAGTCCACTTTACATTCTCAGCATCAGTGTATGATAGCTCTGGATACACCATGTCCTTGTTAATAGTTGTCAGGTGTAGGTTTTTTCTTTGTTGGTTTCTTTGCTTGTTTTCAAATTTAGCCATTCTGCTGGGTGCAAAGTGATATATCATTGTGCTTTTAATATCTATTTTCCTGAAAGTTGATGAGATAAATCTGGTCTTTGATATCGTCTTTTGTGAAGTAACTTGTCAAGTCTTTTATCCATTATTCGATTGTATTCATCTTTTACTTATTGGTTTATAGCAGCTCAATATGAATTTTACATAGGTCCTTTGTTGAATGTATTCATTGCAAATATCTACTTCCACTTTATGGCTTATTTTCTCACTACCTTCAAGATCTGAGATTTTAAAATTGATATTCTAATGCCCCGTGGATAAAACAAGAATTTATTTTTCCAAGAAAATAGAGGTAAATGAGGAAGAGGAAATATGGCCTTGGCACATTGAGAAGACTAAAATGGCAAGCTTAGTTGATTTGTTAGGAAGTGTAATACACTATTTAACCTTGCTGTTTGTTTCTCAGTTTTCTCCTCAATGTGGTGAAAATAAGTATTTGTTTTATACAAAATCTCCCATAGTGTTAAGCTTTAGGATAGCAAAAGGAAAAGGAAGTGGGAGAGGGTAATAAATGTTAATTTGTGATGCCAAATAGTTTTACTTGTAAAAATAGACTAAGGCTGGTCTTTTAAGCAGACGTACCTTGGCATATCTTTCTATAAAACCATCTGTTATAAACTACAGCAGTGGTAGAAACTGTGTTAAAATCTACTGAGTGAAACAATTACCCTCAACACAGGATGGCAGCATATAGAACAAAGAGGAAAGAGCTCAGCGAATAATCTGAGCCAGTCACCCAACCTTCGCATTCTTTCATGAGCAAATCGTGTCTGGTGAATGTTTGATTAATCACACTGCCAGCAACATTATCTTCAAAAGACAAATAAGCAAAGAAGATATGGCACCACAGTTTTTGTATAGTTAGTAGAAAGTTGTGGTGATACAGAGGGAAGAAGGCTGACTTTGACATCAGACAGATTTGAGTTTAAATCTCAAAAGTTCACTAGCTAGAAAATCTAGGAAAAACTACTTAACTTTCCTAACCTCATTTTTTAATCCTAAATGGGACTAATATCTTACAGTTGTGTGTGAATTCAAAATAATTAATTGGAGTTCCTGAAAAGTAGCAGGTATCCAATAAATGCTAGAAGTTATACTTGTCTAGCATTTTTCAAAGGAAGTTACAGCATTTGATTGACTGTGATTGTGACCCATAAAATGGACATGGTTATGGATTAGCTATTTTAGTGTTTGGGAACATTTCCTTAAAGGGTAAATTTACAACACGTTCACTAGTTATCAAGCATTTTCGTGTCCTTGAGCTGTGTGCAACACTTGTAGTACAGGTAGAAAACAAATGATAGATTAATTGATTTGGCTAGAAAATTCAGGCACAATCTAGAGAATGTTCATTCTGATTCACTCCAAAGAGAGTCATTTAATTAGATTAATATATTTGCTATTTTCCTTGACTACTGTCTTTTGAACTAAGCTTGAACTTAATTATCTAGATCTGGAGGTCTAGTCCCTGAGCCCGTTCGCCAAACTCCATCCCTCTCAAGCCTCAGACCAAAATATGAGTCTCACTTTTCCACAGTCTCACTCCTTTTGCTAATAGGTAGTTGCCTAACTCAGCCAATTTGTCTTCCCCTTGAAATACTTTTTTGCAAATTCAAATCAGTGAAGTTGTCTTATTTCCACACCACCAAACGTTTTTCAAGGGCAAGACACGTCTGTGCCAAGTCTGCAGTAAACTATATTACTGTTCACAATGACTTGGTTTCTGTTGCTGGGAGGATTATACCTCCCCGCCCTGTTGAACTCAGATGTGGCCTTGTGACTTGCTCTTGCAAGTAAAATGTGAAGTGACGTGTCACTTCTGGGTTGAATTTGTAAGAGCACAACCTCTTTCCCTCACCCCTGGGATTGTAGACGTGTGTGTTAGTTTGGACCCTCCATTAGCCTGGCTCCCTGAGCAACTGCTGAGCTGAGCCCACTGCCATCCTCCGCTGAACATGTTGCATGAGTGAGAAATAAACTCGGTTGTTTTAGCTTGCCAAGATTATAAATTGTTTGTTTCCACAGCATAACCTCACCCCTCCTGAATGATGGAACCCACAAGAAAACAATGCATGGCACAAAACTGTGCTCTACAAAATATCAGGTTTTGTAAAGGAGATAATCAAAGACAGGAGAGTCTAGAGTTCAATAAGGTACAGAAAGAAGGCCACATAGCATCACTGATAAAGATGTTGTAGCTCTCTAGTCTCCTTAATAATGATAATTTTCCTAATAACAATATTCTACCCATTAGTGGTGGGAAAATCTAAAAAGGAAAATTATATGTAAAGAGAAAAATTTAGAAATTATCTATGATTGTCACTTTATTAGAAAATGTGTTTAACGAGTTGACAAGGGAGTTTTTTGAAACTTTAGAAGTAATCTTTAGAGTAATGGTTGGATAATAATGATGGGCAAAGCAACTAATACTTACTACACAAGTTAAAAGTTAAGGGCTATCTATCACCAGAGCAAATAATCATTCTGACAGGGAAAAATAGCGGTTTACTAAAAACAGTGTGAGAATATTTTTTTAGTGCAATCTAGGCAACATACACACCAAAACAAACTATAGAATTGACACAGTTTGCTTTGGAGAATCATAAATGAAACATAAAACACTCTTCTGAAAGCAAGTTCTTTTTACTTTGAAATTACTGTGATCAACAGTGCTTTACTGCATACAAATCACTCACCAGAAAAATAATAAATCAGGCATTTTTACATTCTAGGAAATAGCTTTGTCAGTGACGACAGCTCGGAGTAAACCATGATTATTCGGAGAAAAAGTTCTTTCAGTGAATTTTGGCCAGTTTCTACAGAAAGACAAAATGTTTTCCCTGTCTTCTGAAGGGATTATGGCCAAATTCTGTCAATCCACCTTAAAAGGGGATGCATTCCAGAAATAAAGAGTTGCATAATACAAAATCAAGATGGTAAAACACAAAGATGTAGGAAATGAAAGGTAATGCAGGTTAGCTAAAGCTTAGAGAATGTATATAAATTAGCAGGAGAACAAAGAGCTAGAAAATTTTGCAGAGGCTGATAGTTGTCCTACGATCTGCATTATCTCCATTTTCCTCAGTGCTAGAACATCCCCTTCAAATAAACACTACATATCCCAGACTTCACTGGGTGTGGCCATGTGTCTAAGTCCTGGCCAACGGCTCATTGCTGGATGTAGTGTGAACAACTTCTAGAAGTGTCTTTAAAGGGAGTAGGCAAACTCTTCTTGAGGATAAAGGAGAAATAAAACAGAAGGAACCTGAGTGCCTGACACTTGTGGAAAGGCATAACATTTCAGAACTGCCTACAGCCACATGAGGGAGAAGGAAATTTTTTTTTAAGCTACTGTTCCTTGGAGTTTTCTGTCACTTTCCACTGAACTTAATTCTAAATAGTACATGTTGTGGACTGAATTGTGTCCCCCACAAAATCATGTGTTGAAACTCTAACCCCCAAAATCATGGTATTTGGAAATAGGCCCGTAAGGAGATAACTATCGTTAAATGGAGTGATAAGGGTGGGACCCTAATCTGATAGGATTCATGTCCTTAAAAGAAGAGGAAGAAGCACTAAAGAGCTCGAGCTCTCTCTCTCTCTCTGTGAGCACACAGAGGCCCTGTGAGGACACAGCATGCACACAGCTGTCTACAAGCCAGGAAGAGAGGTCTCACCAAAAACCAACCCTGAAAGCATCTTAATCTTGCACTTCCAGCCTCTAGAACTGTGAGAAAATAAATTTCTGTTGCATAAGCCACCTGGTCTGTGGTATTTTGTTACGGCCGCCTGAGCCAACTAAGACAATACAAGTAGTAAAGAAGTACAACATCCAAGGCTTTGAACGCCATATTTAGGAATTTAGATGTTACTAAACAGAGATGTTGAGCAGCAGAGATGGAAATGATCAAAGTAGTGCATTCAGAAACTGAATATGATAACAGTGATCAAAGGAAAGGCTGAAGTCAGTAAGAATGCTGTGAGGTGATAAGACCCCTCATATGCAATTTCATGTAAGAGATGAAGAACTAAATGGGACTTAGGACATTTCCTTTTTCAAAGCCATGACACTCTTCTCACAAAGTCAACTTTATGAGACGTGTCACTCTTGAACATAAAGTCTGAAAGAATTGAAGAATTTCTATTGAAATAGATGATTCAACAATAAGAATCAGAGATGTTAATGCCCCACTTACAATAACTGATAGAACAAATAGGCAGAAAGTCAACAAGGAAATGCAAAGCTTGACAACACTATAAGCCAGCAACACTGAACAGACATTTATAGAACACACCACCCATTTTTTCTCGCTGCCAAACTATTTTATAATCTTTTCTCTCAGTATTTGTACAATACAGAAATTTGTTCATTAATGTTCTTGAGGAATGTCTGCCCGGGAACAAAACTCTGACTAATAAATCTTTGTGGATGTAAATTCAGGAGAAAGTATTTTGATTATATTTACCTACATAATTGATTTTCATAATATGGATTATTCACAGTGTTTGTTTTCAGTCTGCTTCTCCAAGATACTTGGCCTGCTTCATGATATTTGTATCTTGCCGCCCAGCGATATGTATGAATAAAAAGCAGATTCATTTTAATATTAGCTCAAATCAGACATAATGAGAAAGACAAAACTGTTGTGAATAAAAATAATTCTAAGTCTCAGTATATGTGAAAACTGGTTTGCCTGCTGCTCAGGATTTAGCATGCTATTGATCTTTCCATTTGTGAGCAGAATTGAGAATCAAGGGGCAATAATATTATCTTCCAAAAGAACACAAAGATGCATGCTTCACAGCTTGTGTTAAACATTCCAAAACATCAGTTTAGATATTAGACACATTTTAGTATGCTGACTCTTATTAAGTTCATAAACATTATTACATTTGTAATATTTTAAACTATTTATTCTAAGAAAACATCTATCAATTGTATCCAAGTGTTTACAAATTACATCTTATTTCCTCCTCACACCAATACTATGAAGTATCAATACAGCCATTTTACAGATTAAAAATTCGAGTTCAAGGGTCAAGTAAACGTCTTCCCAGGTTCCACAGCTGATAACTGGCCGAGCCAGGATATATCTTAGAACAAACCCCAACACTTTTAATTTTCCCGAATAAGACACTGTGTAAAGCACCACAAATATACAAACCATAATTGATCGATATAAAGATAACACATTTCTATTGCTTTATTTTAGAATGTGAGGTGAAACTGAGAGTGACTGTAATTACCCAGATAATTGAGTAGCTTGAAATATACTAATTCAAATAAAAAGGAGTTGCTGCTCCAAATGATTAAAATTGGTCATCAAATTTAGCTGGTATTTCTAATTATTTAATTCTACTTCACTTTGCCTGCATGGACTGAGCCTAATTTATAAGCTAGCACTTCTTGTTCTGTGTTACGCTTTATTATTTATCATATGTGTAATTACAGAGTTGACTTTAGAAGCCGATTGTAGAAGGGCTCAATTTCCCTTAGGCTTTTGTTATTCGCAAAGTAATAGTCTGATGCCTCCTCTGTGAAGATTTAAGCGAAATATTCCAATGAATTATTTTAAAATAATCTCAAACCTGTGGTCATAAGAGTATATCCAGTGTTTTATGCCTTTAAAAATTACCAGGAACTCTAAATAAATGCTTTATATTATGCTTATGTGCACTTTATATCAAACTAATTTATTTTGATATTGTTGACATGAAGATAAATGACTTCCATATCGGTAGGCAAGTTATAGGCCCCCAAATAATATCAACTGGTTCCTTTCACTTGCATTGTTCCAAGAAACTAGGTAGGAGATTGAAACCTATGTCATATTTTCTATTTACTTATTTTCAAAACAAATTTATTGTAAAAACTGATATTTCAATTAAGAAAAATTTGGGAAACACAGGCAGAAAGAAAGAAAAAAATCCATATTCCTATTATCCAATGAAAAACACTAGTGAATTTTGGTGAATTTACCCAGAGTGTTTTGCCTTTACTTTACTATTTTTTCTTTGCTTTTTAAATTTACTTTAAAAAGTAATGTGCTCTTTTTAGAATATTAAAAAAGCACAGAACTACATTAAATAAAAGTGAAAGTCCACATCTCACTTCTTTCCTTCAAAATATATGCCTCACTCTTCAGAGAAGAGCCTAGCCAAAAACTTAAATGGAAGATCTGGAGAATGAGCTGTCCATAGGAGCCTTTGAAAAGCTATAAAGTATTCCTGTGATCTAGAAGACCACACACATGTACAAGGATGTGCACATGCCAAGGAAATACCTGAAGCAGCTTCTGCATTAGTCAGGATTCTCCAGAGAAGCAAAACAATACCATGTATAGAGAGAGACTTACTGTTAAAGAGCTGGCTCGTATGACTGCAGAGCCTGGCAAGTCTAAAATCTGCAGGACAGACTGGCAGGCTGCAAATCCAGGGAAAAATTGATATGGCAGCCTTGACTCCAAAGGGCAATTTAGAGGCAAAATTCCTTCTTTGTTGGGGAATCTCAATCTTTTCTTTTAAAGTCCTCAACTGATTGCATGAGGCCAACCCACACTGTGGAGGATAATCTATTTTACTCAAAGTCTATGATTTCAATGTTAATCACATCTAAAAAATACCTTCAAAGCAACATCTAGACTGGTATTTGACCAAATAACTGAGTACCATACCCTAGCAAAATTGACACATAAAATTAACCATCACAGCCATGATCTTTCACCTTTGGCTGACCTGAGGCACAGAGGAAGCAGAAAGTAAAAGCTCAGCCAGGGATGTTAACTGCCAGAGAGTAGAATGGATGCCCCAACATAAACACAGAGCCCCTTGGCAAAGGGTAGAAGACTTATTGGTTCAAGGCATTGAAGGAAATCTCTGACCAATCATTAGCTAACCACTAAACTAACTGAATAGAGATTTCAAAAGTCAGACACTACAAGAGATAAAGGCTTTACAGAAGTAAACCCAGAAAGTCCCTAAACAAACAAACAAACAGCAACCAAAAAAGAAAGAGCAGCAACAGCAAACCCTGGGGAGGTGTGGGGAAGGGTGGCTAATTTCTAGAATTGGCACAATATATTATGTAAGGTGTCTCATTCTCAACAAAAAATATCAAGAAAAACACAATGAGATAAAAAAAATATGGCACTTATGAGGGAAAAAAGCTTCGAGTTGAAACTCTCTACTCTGAGGAGTTTCAGACATTGGATTTACTAGAAAAAGACTTACAATCAACCATTAAAAAAAGTTCAAAAAACTATAGGAAATTTTGTCCAGGAATTAAAGGAGCTTATGACAATGTTGCCTCATCAAATACATAAATAAATCAAAAGATAGAAGATTATAATGGAGAAACAGAAGAACAAAAACACATGAGATGTGAAAAAAATAGCAGAAAGGAAAACATAAATCCTAAATTATCAGTAATTACATCAAATTAAAATGGATTAAAGACACTGATTAAAAGGTAAATATTTTTATTTTTAGGCAGAAAATATTTTTTAAAATGACCCAACCATATGCTGTTTACAAAAGACATATTTTATATTCAAAGGCACAAATAGGCTGAAAGTAAAATAATAGATAATAATACGCCATTCAAGGTAGCCAAAACTGCAGTGGCTATACTAACATAAGACAAATAAGACATTAAGACAAAATTTTTACTAGACACAATGAAGGATATTTTATAATAAAAGTTTCAATCCATCCAGAAGATGCAAGAGGCAGAATAATGAGCATGTGACTATATCTAATCTTAATTGGCAAAACCCGTGAATATGTTACCTTACATGAAAAAAGGGACTTTGCAGATATGATTAAGTTAGGATCTTGAGACAGGAATATTACCTGGATTATTTTGGTGGGCCCAATCAAACTAGATAGATCCTAAAATTTAAGAACGTTTTCCAGCTCTGATCAGAGGGAGATGTGACTATGGAAAACGGTAAGAGAGATAGAAGTTTGCTGGCTTTGAAAATGGAGGATGGGAACCACCAGCCAAGGAATGGGAGCCATGGTCTCTAAAGCTACAAAAGATAAAGAAACAGCTTCTCCCTTAGAGCCTCCAGAAAGGAATGCTGTCCTATGAGACCTTGATTTTTACCCAGGGCGGCAACGTTTTCAACTGCTGAAAGAAAAAGACTGACAACCCAAAATTCTCTATCTATTGAAAATATCCTTCAGAAGTGAAGAGGAAATCAAATCATTCTCAGATGAATAAAAACCAAGAGAATGTGTTGCCAACAGATCTACCCTAACAGAACAACTAAAAGAAGTTAAACAGAAAGGAAATGACACAAGAAGGAATCTGGTAATGCCAGGAAGGAAGAAGTGACAATGGATAGAGTGAAATGTAGGCAAATATATCCTTCTTCTCTTGAGTTTTCTAAATTACATTTGGTGGTTGAAACAAAAATATAACATCATTTTAGGTGGTTCTCAATGTATGTTGAGGAAATGTTTAGGACAATTATTTTATAAATGGAGAGAATAAAGGGAGGTAAAGATAGGTAAGGTTTCTACATTTCACTCACACTGGTAAAATGTCAACACCAGTAGATTGCGATAAGTTAAGTATATGCAATGCAATACCTAAAGCAACCACTAAAAATCTATGCAAAGAATTATGCTCAACAACACTACAGATAAAATGGAATTCCAAAAATGTTTAAGTAACCCACAGGAAAGCAGGAAAAAAGAAACAGAAAAAAAAGAGAGAGAATGAACAGAAAATAATTTAAATTGCATACTTTAATTTTAACATATCAAAAAGTACACTAAATATAAATGATCTAAAACTACCGACTAAAAAACAGACATTGGCAGAATAGATAAAAATCACGATACAAATTTAGGCTGTCCACAGGAAACTTGCTTCAAGTCTAATGATATAAGTAGGTTAAAAGTAAAATGTGGAAAAGGCTATACCACACAAACATTAATCAAAAGAAAGCAAAAGTCTCTATATTAATGTTGGATAAAGTAAACTTCAGAGCAAAGAAAATTACCAGAGACAGAGATGAACATTAGATAATGATAAAAGGATCAATCCACCAATAAAACATAGCAATCCTAAATGAGAACTGCAAATATTTTGGAAAAAAGCTGATAAAACTAAAAGAGATATAAGCAAACCCACGATTATAGTTGTGGACTTCTCTATCAACAAATGCTAGAACAACTACACAGAAAATCAGAGAGGATATGGACAAATTTAACCAAGAGAATTGAGTTGATATTTATAGGATACTGTACTCAACAGGAGAAGAATACACATTATTTTCAAGCCCTCACAGGACATATATCAAGATAGTCCATATTCTAGACCACAAAACAAACTTCAAGAAATTTAAAAGAATTGAAATGACATAGTGTGTCCTCTGCCCAAAATGGAATCAAACTAGAAATAAGTAACAGTAAAATAACTGGAAAATCTGCAAACATTGGAAACTAAACAATGCACTTCTAAATAATCTGAGGATCAAAGAGGATTTCTCAAAGAAATTTTAAAAAGCCCATTGAAATGAACGAAAATGAAAATACAATATATCAAAACTGGGATAAAGCTAAGGCAGTGCTGAGAGGGACATTTACAGCACTAAATGCTATCAAATAAATATCTTAAGTTCCAATATCAAGAAACCAGGTAAAGATTAAAATAAGCCAAAAGCAAGAAGGAAGGAATTAATAGAGATAGAGGAACCAATTACTCCCAAAATACATACTACCTCAACTCATCAAATATGAATTATATAATGTGAATAGCCCTATAATTAAGGAAATTCAACTAATAATAAAAAACTCCCTGAAAGGAAGTTGGTTTCAATGGATAATTCTCCCAGATGTTTAAAGAACTAACTCCAATTCTATATAATCTCATCAAAAATGTAGAAGAGGAGAAACTATTTCCCAACTCACTCTATAAAACCAATATTAAGCTGATACCAAAACCAGACAAATACAGCATATAAAAAGAAAACTACAGATCAGTATCCTGCATGAATATTGATGCAAAATTTCTTAACAAAATTTTGGCAAATGGAAGAATTTAGCAATATATAAAAAAAAAATACACCATGACTAAGGGGAGTTTATTCCAGGGATGCATGATTGGTTCAATATTCACAAATTAATCAATGTAATACATTAACAAGTCAAAGAAGAAAAATCACATGATCACAACAGTTGATTCAGAAAAGGCATTTGACAAAATTTGAACACTCACTAATGGCAAAAACTCTCAGAAACAAGGATAGAGGGAAAATTTCCAAACTTGGTAAAGAATCTAGAAAAAAAATAGAGCTAACATCATACTTATGGTGGAATACTGAATGATTCCCCCCAAGACTGAGAAGATAAGAAGGTACAATCCCACCTCTGCTGTCATCATAGTAGCAAGGGTTAAATGGCTTCTTAGATGTGATACAAAACGCACAAAAAATTAAAAAGATAAAGTAGACCCCATCAAAATTAAAAACCTGGGCTTCAAAGCACTGTCAAGAAATTGCAAAACAACACACATAATGGAAAATAATATTTGCAAATACAGTCATCCCTTGGTATCCAAGGGGTATTGGTTCCAGGAACCCCCACGGATACCAAAATCCATGGATTCTCAAGTCCTTTATATAAAATGGCATAGTACAATCAATACGGTTGGCCCTTCACAGCCACAGATATGAAACCTGCAGATACAGACAGCTAACTGTAATAGCTCTCATAAAGAATTTGATTCCAGAATATATAAATTATACTTAGAACTCAACAATATAAAGACAAACAACTGAATTAAAAATTGGCAAAGGATTTGAATAGATATTTCCCCAAATAAGATATGCAAATGACCAATAAGCATATGCTCAATATTATTAGTCATTAAAGAAATGCAAATCAAAACCATTATGAGATATGACTTCACACCCACTGGGGTGACTGTAATCAATAAGACAAACAATAACGAATGTTGGCAAACATGTGGAGAAGTAAGAACCTTCATACATTGCTGGCAAGATTGTAAAATGGTGCAGCCACTTTGGAAAATAATACGGCAGTTCCTCAAGTAGTTAAACCTAAAGTTACCATATGACCTGGCAATTCAACTCCCAGGTATCTACCCAAGAGAAAAGAAAACATATATCCACACAAAAAAATTGTGCATGAAATGTTTATGGCAATATTATTCATAATAACTTAAAAAGTGGTAAACAACCCAAATGTCCATCAACTAATGAAAGGATAGACAAAATGTAATATATCCATACAATGGAAAATTATTTGACAATGAAAAGGAATGAAGAATAGATACATACTACAATATGTCTGAACTTTGAAATATTATGCTAGATGAAAGAAGCCTGTTGCAAAGACCACATGCTATCTGATTTCATTTATATGCAGAATAGGCAAATCCATATAGACAGAAAATAGAATAGTGGTGACCAGGGGCTGGGGGGTTGGGAGAAAGGGGAGTGACTGCTAATGCGTATAGGGTGATGGAAATGTTCTGAAATTTATTGTGGTGATGCTTGTACAAATCTCTGAATATACCAAAAACCACTGGGTTTTATGGTATGTGTATTACATCTCAATAAGACTGTGATTTTAAAAAATCTGCAGTTTATTGCATTCGTGAATTCTCTATTGTTGAACCATCCTTCCATTCCTAAGAAAATCCCTAATTTTTATGACATTATTCTCTATATACAGACCTGAATCGAGTTTAAGAATATTTTACCCAGGGTTTTTGAAGCTAATTTTGTGAATGAAATAAATCTATATATTCTCTTGCTAGGGCTGCCATAACAAAATACTAAGATCGGGTTGCTTAAACAACAGAAATGTATTTTCTCACAGTTCTGGAGGCTGGGAGTCCAAGATCAAGGTGCCAGCAGGTTTGTTTTCTCCTGAGGCCTCTCTCCTTGGCTTGCAAATGGTCATCTTCTCATTGTGTCTTCACATTGTCTTTCCTCTGTGCACCTGCATCCCTGATGTCTCTGTGTGTGTCCAAATTTCTTCTTCTTATGACTTCAGTCAAACTGGATTAGACCCTACCCTAAGAGCCTCATTCTAGTTCAGTCGTCTCTTCAAAGGCCCCATCTCCAAATACACTCACATTGCGGCTTAAGGCTTCAACATATGAATTTGAGGGGGACACAATTCGGCCCACAACAATCTATAAATTATTCCTTTTATATACACTGTCCTTTTTGACCTTTGTTATGATAGCTATGCCAACTTCAAAAACTGATTCAGTAAGGGGCTGGCCCCGTGGCCGAGTGGTTAAGTTCGCGCGCTCCGCTGCAGGTGGCCCAGTGTTTCGTTGGTTCGAATCCTGGGCGCGGACATGGCACTGCTCATCAGACCACGCTGAGGCAGCGTCCCACATGCCACAACTAGAAGAACCCACAACGAAGAATACACAACTATGTACCGGGGGGCTTTGGGGAGAAAAAGGAAAAAATAAAATCTTTAAAAAATAAAAATAAAAAAAAAAACTGATTCAGTAACTCTTCTCTTTTTTCTATGACTAGAACAATTTAAATAGCACAGACAATATCTATTTCTTGAAGGTTTGATAGATTTGAACCAAAAAGCTATCCAGACCTAATACCTTTTGAGCATTCGATGCCTCCCTTTTCTGTGTTAGTGTGAGTGTATTACTCTTATATCTTCTATCATTTTAATGGAATCTAGGACTCAAACGAGGTTTTGCATATGCTCGGTTAGCCAGAGATGTGTAGTCTGGGTTTTTTAAAAAATACATGCATATGATAATTTATGAAATTTTGTGGCTTACTTTTACTCCATTATATCATAACCATTCTCACAAACTATCAATTATTCATAATGACTAATCTAATGACAACCCATTCTTTCATCTATTGAATGTGCTAGAGCACACATAACTCTTCTCTTATTTTTAACATTTAGGTCAACGCTAATTTTTGCTGGACCTAGATGTACTTCTCTGAAGATAAAGCATTTCTCTACTTATGATTGCATCTTAACATATCTTAACATATTAACATCTAGAAATGGAATTATCAGCTCAAAAATTATAAATATTTTAAAGCTTTTATACATGATGTCTTATAACTTTCTAAGAGCACTGTATAACTTTCTAAAATTTTTTTAAATTTTACAGCAGTGTTTCATTTTGCCTTCACCAACATTATAATCCCTTTTTAATGTTTGCTAAATCATAGGTAGACAAAGCCTACAGTTTTTCTCATTTTTATTTGTTTACTGATAAGGTTAAACATTTTTTATGTTTTCATTATTTCTCGACATTCATGGCCTCAGTACATTTCTATGTGTTCTTAGGATATTTATTATACATGTATGTAGTAAAGATTGCACCTCTCCATGTATCTTATTTGCTATGAAAATTCCCTTCATTGGCTGTTTATTTTTTACCTTTTCATTTTCAGATATAATATATTTAAATCTAGTATAACTCATCGCTCCTTAATCAGATGTATATAACTAATTTAACGTGTGATCTCACAATTGGAGATTTGATATATATATTAAGTTCATTTTCTTTTCTTTTTATTGTTTGATAATTTATATTAATCCTTTCATTCTTTTAGAACTTATTTTACTCCTCTTTTAAAAGATAATTTCCTCGTTTGATTGTTTTGTTGGTCAGGGTTCTCAGCTGCAAGAAACAGAACCCTCTTTGGCTAACTAAAGCAGAAAAGGAATTTATTGAATGATATTAGGTAGTTTGCAGAATTGTTGAGAGGGCTGGAGAAACAGACTTGATATTAAACTTCTAGAAATAATAAATGGCCAAAATCACACCAAAGAACTTGTGAGAAACTGTGGCAAAGACTGCTTCTGCCATCAACACCAAGTACTAGGCCAGGAATTTGATTCACGACCATCATTACTGCTGCCAGCCCTGATGCCACGTCTGACCAGGAAATTGATCTTGCAGCCACTACCAAACACCAGCAAAACAGAAGCTCCATGCAACGTCTGCTTTCTTCAGATCAAAGCCTCACGCACATGCATCTGATCTTCCCAACTAGGTCATGTGCCTCTGCTCCAGCTATAAGAGACCCTGAGAATTTTAGCTCTGATTTCCCTCAGAGGACAGGACTCATAACACTGAAATTTCTCCCAAATATACAAAGGGAAGGCAATCACATATAGAAAAAAATGTCCCCAAGTTACTTTTGGAAAAATAGTTCAATACTTCTTCCAAATTTTCATGCTTATGATAAATTAACAAAATTGTATGTAGGTTAAGAGCCCTATAGTGTATAAAATTGTGACATATGATTCAAATATTATGATTTCACCTGAGTCCAAAGATAAAGAGCCTGGACCCCGGAGTCAGAGTGCCTGGGCTCACATTCCAGCTTTGTCTCTTATGAGGCGAGAGACGAGCCAGTTAACTGCCTCAGCGACCTCAGTGTAAAATGGAGACAGTTAAATACCTACTTCATAGGATTGTCTCGGGCATCAAATGAGTTAACAGATGTAAAGTGCTTAAAACAGTGCCAGCCATAAAATAAACACTACGTGTCTCAGGGACTTCTTTTTTTTCAGTCTTCTTCCCCAAGGTATTCTTTGTCCTGCTTGAAATTTTTCCATTTACTTCTACCCTTAACTTCTGCCCTTAGCCAATTTTCAGTCTAAGCTGTCAACTTCTGTTCTATTTCACAACTCTGCACTGTAGACATTCGCTTCTGATGCGGAACTCAGTTAAATGCTATCTGAAATGATTTGTAAACTGTGGCTTGATTGTCCAGGACAGCAGTACACATCAACAGTGTGTAAAAATGATCTCTTAGAATCACAGGGAGATATTGAAGAAAGTGATTCGGAGCCTCTTTCTAAGATACATATAAAGCTTTCTAAAAGTAACTATATTAACCGAACATTTCATACTTGCCTAGCTTTGTGCTGTAGACTTCAAATTACATCATATAAGTTTTGCCATAAGAGTTGAGGTTGTTTTTTCAGAAGAGGGTATTATAACTCTCTTTTTAGATTTAATGAAAATGAAGCTCAGAGTATTTGACTCTTATGATGTGGGTATCCTATTGGTGCTGCAACAAATTACCGCTAACTTAGTGACTTAAAACAATCCAAATTTATTATCTTACATGCTGGAAGTCAGACCTCTAAAACGGGTCATACCAGGCTAGAATTAAGGTGTGGTCAAGATGGCATTCCTTCTGGAGGCTCTAGGGAAGAATCTGTTCCTTGCCTTTTCCAGCTTCTGGAAGCGACCCATATTATTTGGCGTGTGGCCCCCTTCTTCCATCTTCAAAGCCAAAAACAGCAGATCAAGTCCTTATGCTGCCATTCCTTTGGTTATCTCACTCTGTTTTCCTCTCCCACTTATAAAGACCCTTGGGATACATTGGGCCCACTCAGATAATCCAGGACCATCTCCCCATCTCAGTCATCTGATTAGCAGCCTTATTTGCAATTTATCTTAATTCCCCCCTTTGCCTTGTGAAGAAACATATTCACAGATTCCAGAGATTAAGACTTGGGCATCTTTGGGGAGCCATTATTATGCCTACAACAGTTTCTTAACATTTCTTGTTCCCTGGCTTTAACTTCTGGCTAGATTTCTCTCTCTCTCTCTCCTTACACTTGTCTAGCCTCGGTACTTCCCAGCATTTAAACTTATCTTCATCCATGGGACAACTTTAAACTCTAAGTAAATCTGGTTCTAGCTGGGTACAGTATAAAAACACTCTCAATAATTCTTTAGATCAGAATGGAATTAACCCTGCTGATGGCCTTCTCTCATTCTGATGACTCAGTGTCAGGAGACTTGTACTTTCCTGTGATCCCCATCTCCTTCCTAATACCTGAATGGCTGCCCACCACCTCTGAAAGATAGTCAACCCTGTTTGAGTCTTCTGTAACTCAATTCATTTCACCACTACCCCTGACCTAAGGATAATTATTCTCAGAACAACTACACTGCAGAAAATAGCAGATCATTCTTGCAAATGCCAAGTCTTACTTAAGTGTATGCTCCCTTACCAGCTAAAACAGAGCTTTGCATAGATTAGGTACTCAAAAAAAGTGTAGTAAATGAATGAGGAAATACTTTCTTAAAATAAATCAAATTATATGTAATATTTCCTTAGCTCCCTTGTTTAGAAAAGCTTTAAGTCTTTATAACTTATTTTTATGCCAAAATATTTGCGTAAACTTAATGGCATGTTGAATGTACAAAATAGAAAGGAATCAATGGTAAATTTATTTAAATGTTTTATAATAAGATGTCATGTCTTACAAGACTCCTAATGTGGAATACAGATGAAAAGTGCACAAAATGTTGGTTGTGAACTTCATGATTTTTAATTCCTATTCCAATCAAATCCAGACCAAAACAGATCTTAAACAAAATCTACCAACAACAGACAGAAAATAAGAAAATGTAAATACACTTGAATTTTTAATTATCTGATTGCCTATGGGAGTATTACATGTTTAGTTTTCACATATTATAATCCCAGGCTGTCTGAGGAATATACTGTGGTATTTGGGTTTATAAACAAGAGATTTTAACTCGAGGATATTTTCATAACCAAAACCTAGTGATGCCTCCTTCACTGGATCATAAATCTGAGTTCTATGTTCCAAACAACACCAAAGTCATAATTATACTGATTAATATATAGAATAAGTTCTTAACTCCTTCCCCTTGTGATTTATTTGGATTTGTAAGAATGAATCTCAATACATTTTGTTATCCATTGATTTCCTCAGAACATACCCAAATCTTAAAACCATGATTATTGATATCCTAGCTTGTAGAAGGAAAACTAGGTTTTACCAAAATATGAAGTAAGTCTTTCCTACAGTGAAATATTCTCACTATTTCATATCAGTAACTATAATCATGTGGACAAGGGCTGTCTAAAGGTAGACCTACTGCTTAGCCACTTGTTATCTCCTTTAAGACTGCTCTCCCCACTCCTTCATTCAATGCTTCTTGCCACCAAGCAATGAGCCCTTCATGTTTTTCAGAGTTCCTTTAAGTTATCTTCTGCTCTGAACCTGTTTCTCTCCCTTAATTCCATTAAAGCTCACTTGCTTCTGCCTGTGTCTCTTGGCTGAGTCACTAACTGATCTGATAACTTAATGGGTGCCGGTGGGATAATAGTGGTTATCGTTTAATAGATTAGCTTTCACATATAATGCAATCATACTATGTAAGCATTCAATGTCATAACCCCACTATATTGTTAATTGTACGTTTTTCAGATATTGGCTGACTAGCAGTGGATATTTTGAGGTCAGCAGGACTTTGTCAAACCATTGTGCGATGAGCTGCTTGCTGGAGGCCGGCTGTAATTACAAAATTGTAGTCTCATTCTTGCATAACCATTGAATAGAGACTTTAGAAGCATACCAAAAGCACCCCATTTTTCTTATTGTAAGGATCCTCGGAAAAATATAATATTGTACACCACATTAGCTAAGATACTTAAATCCTCTTAGTAACCAACAGCAGATGGCTTAATTCTGAATTGCTTCTGTTTCTTGCTTTCCATAAGAATCCTCCATTTATTGTTATGCAAATGTTTGAATTCCATTTCCTTTTTTAATTGTATCTTTTGGGTGAAAGTTTAAACAATATTCTCTATAATTCGTTAATTGATTAAATTCTTCTTTTGCAACAAAGCACTTGGTAATTCAGGACAGACAAATCTGCAAAGCCACCACCCTTGGACTTAAGCCTAAATGAAGATGAGATAGCCACCAAGCGTAAGCAGACAAAGGTAAGTACTCTTCACTTTGTTCTCAAAATTGGAAATTTTAATTTCTGAAGTTATGTTTTTCTATAGTCTTGGAAAACAGCTTCACTCAATTTTATGGAAATCACCATATATTGAAAATGGCATATAAATGACAGTATAAAGAATTTTTTTAAGTTCAGAGTCCAGCTGAATCTATAATAAATACCTTTGAAAAAATAAGCATGTGCAAAATAACAGAGTGACAACATTGTAAGAATGATAGGAAAATAATTTGCATGTCATACAATTAACCACTATTTTCTCTTGATTCCAAAATCCAGTATGTCTTTAGGAAACAAGATTAGTAAAATGCTGACAATTGGTGAAACTAGATAATGGCATATAGGATTAATTAAATTAATCTCTTTATTTTTGTGTGTGTTTAAAATTTTTCTAATAAGAAGATCAAACAAGGAGAAAAAGAATAAAGAGATAGTAGATTACAGTGATTAAAATATATGTCTTAGAAAAGGAGCATTTAGTAGGTGTCAGTGACAGTTCATTGATTCTCCTCTGAATTAGTAGGCAAATTTTTATCTACTTAACTTCCAGGACAGTCATCTTTGGCAAAAGAATTGGTGGATAACAAGAGGAAATATCAGCCAAACATGGGAAAGTAACCAAGGAAAGATTTGAGCTGGAATAACTCAACTAAAATTTTCTTCTTATACAATCCTGAAACTGGAAAATATAAAAAAGAACCAATTATAAATGAAGAATAAAATAGTGGAAAGGAAAAATTCACTAGAGGGACTCAATAGCAGAGTAGATGATATAAAAGAACAGATTAGTGAACTGGATGAAAGACTAGAGAGAAATCACCCAAGCTGAAGAGATAAAAGAAAAAAGAAAAAGAACAAGAACGGTCTAAGGGACATCTGAGACAACATCAAGCACACTAATTTTCGTATTATAGGTGTCCCAGAAGGAGAAGAGAGAGACAAAGGGGCAGAGAATTTATTTGAAGAAATGATAGCTGAAAACTTTCCTAAGATAAGGAAGGAAACAGACATCCGGGTAGAGGAAGCACAGAGAGCACCAAACAAGATAAACCCAAAGATGCCCACACCAAGACACACTATAATCGAATGTCAAAAATTAAGGATAAAGAGTGAATCCTAAAAGCCACAAGAGAAAGGCAACAAATAACACACAAAGCAAATCCCATAAGGCTATCTGTTGACTTCTCAGCAGAAACCTTAGATGTTAGAAGGGAGTGGCATGGTATATTTATATTGCTGAAGGGGAAAAATCTACAGCCAAGAATACTCTAACTGCAAAGGTTATCATTCAGAATGGAAAGAGAAATAAAGAATTTCCCAGACAAGCAAAAATTAAAGGAGTTTATCACCAAGAAACCAGTTTTACAAGAAATGCTAAAGGGATTTATTTAAGAAGGAAAGAGAAGACCACAAATAGGAATAAGAAAATTATATTTTTAAAAAGGCAATAAAATCACTGGTAAAGGCAAAAATAAAGGTAGCAGATCAACCAGCTATGAAGATAATAAGAAGGTCAAAATACAGAAGTACTAAAATTACCTCTTTCAATGATAAGAGGGTAACAGATACACACACACAAAAAAAGAGGTTAGATATGATATCAAAGACATAAAATGTGGGAGAAGGGAAGTGAAAAAGTAGAGCTTTTAGAAACAGATCAAACTAAAGAGACCATCAACTTAATATAGATTGCTATATACATAGGTTATTATATATGAACCTCATGGTAATCACAAACCAGAAACCTATAATAAATACACAAAAAATTAAGAGAAAGGAACCCAAACATAATACTAAAGGAAACCACCAAACCATAAGGGAAGATAGCAAAAGAAAGGAACAGAGAACTGCTAAAATATCCAGAAAAAGTAACCAAATGCTAATAAGTACATACTTATTAATAGCTACTTTAAATGTCAACACACTAAATGCTCCAACCAAAAGGCATACAGTGGCCAATTGGATAAAAAAAAACAAGATCCCTATATATGTTGAAAGAAGAGACATGCTTCAGACCTAAAGACACTCACAAACTGAAAGTGAAGGGATGGCAATGATACTCTGTGAAAATGGCAATGAAAAGAAAGCTTGGGTAGCAATACTTTATATCAGACAAAATAGACTTCAAAACAAAACTGTAACAAGAGACAACGAAGGGTACTACATAAGGATAAATGGAAAAATCCAACAAGAAGACATGACACTTGTGAATATCTATGAACCCAACATAGGAGCACCTAAATATATAAAGCAATTATTAACAGACATAAAAGGAGAAATAGTCAGTAACACAATAATAGTGGAGGACTTTTACACTCCACTTACACCAATGGATGGATCATCCAAACAGAAGATCAATAAGGAAACACTGGCTTCAAATGACACATTAGACAAGATGGACTTAGTAGATATACAGAGAACAATCCATCCAAAATCAGAATACACATTCTTTTCAAATGTACATGGAACATTCTCCAGGACTGATTATATATTAGGCCACAAAATAAGTCTCAATAAATATAATAAGACTGAAATAATGCCAAGCATCTTTTCTGACCACAAAGCTATGAAACTAGAAATCAACTACAACAAGGAAATCAGAAAAGCCACAAATCTGTGAAGATTAAACAAAATGCTACTGCACAATGATTGGGTCAATGGAGAAATCAAAAAATACCTTGAGACAAATGAAATTGAAAATACGACATGCAAAAAATTTATGAGATGCAGCAAAAGCAGTTCAAAAAAGGAAGTTTATAGCCATACAGGCCTACCTCAACAAACAAGCAAAATCCCAAGTAAACAATCTAACAGTGCACCTAAAGGAACTGGAAAAAGAAGAACAAACAAAGCCTAAATCAGTAGAAGAAAGGAAATAACAAAAATCAGAGCAGAAATAAATGAAACAGTGACTAAAAAAAATAGAAAAAAAATCAATGAAATGAAGAGTTGGTTCTTCGAATAGTTGAGCAAAACTGACAAACCTTTAGCTAGACTCATCAAGAAAACAAGAGGGAAGGTTCAAATAAACAAAATCAGAAATGGAAGAGGAGAAGTTACAACGGACACCTCAGAAACACAAAAGATTATAAGAGAATACTATGAAAAGCTATATGCCAACAAATTGGATAATCTAGAAGAAATAGATAAATTCTTAGAATTGTACAACCTTCCAAACCTGAATGAAGAAGAAATAGAGAATTTGAGTAGACCAATCACCAGTAAGGAGATTGAAATGGAAATGAAAAACCTCCCAAAAATAAGAGTCCAGGACCAGACAGCTTCCCTGGTGAATTCTACCAAACAGTCAAAGAGGACTTAAAACCTATCCTTCTCAAACTCTTCCAAAAAACTGAAGAGGAGGGGAAGCTTCCTAACTCATTCTACAAAGCCAAGATTACTTTGGTGATAAAGTCAGACAAGCACAACACACACAAAAAAAATTACAGGCCAATGTAATTGATGAACATTGATGCGAAAATGCTCAACAAAATACTAGCAAATCAAAGATAATAATACATTAAAAAGATAATATACCATTATCAAGTGGGATTTATTCCAGGGATGGAGAGGTGGTTCAACATCTGCAAGTTAATCAACGTGATATACCACATTAACAAAATGAGAAATAAAAATCACATGATCATCTCAATAGATGCAGAGAAAGCAGTTGACAAGATACAGCATCCTTTTACAATAAAAACTCTGAATAAAATGGGTATAGAATGAAAGTACCTCAACATAATAAAGGAAATACATGACAAACCTACAGCTAATATCATTCTCAATGGAGAAAAACTGAAAGTTATCCGTCTAAGAAGCGGAACTAGACAAGGATGCCCACTTTCACAACTCTTATTTAACATAGTAGTGGAAGTCTTAGCTAGAGTAATCAGGCAAGAAAAAGAAATAAAATGGATCCAAATTGGAAAGGCAGAAGTGAAACTGTCACTATTTTCAGATGACATGATTTTATATGTAGAAAATCCTAAAGAATCCACAAAAAAACTTTTAGAAATAATAAATGCGTATGGTAAAGTTGCAGGATACAAAATCAACATACAAAAATCAATTGTGTTTCTACACACTAACAGTGAAGTAGCAGAAAGAGAAATTAAGAATACAATGCCATTCACAAGTGCAACAAAAAAGAATAAAATACCTAGGAGTAAACTTAACCAAAGAGGTGAAAGACCTGTACACCCAAAACTATAAGACATTGTGGAATGAAACTGGAGAAGACACAAAGAAATGGAAAAACATCCCATGCTCTTGGATTGGAAGAATTAACATAGTTAAAATGTCCATACTTCCTAAAGCAATCTACAGACTCAATGCAATCTCTATCAAAGTTCCAATGACATTTTTCACAGAAATAGAACAAAGAATCCTAAAATTTCTGTGGAACAATAAAAGACCCCAAATAGCCAAAGGAATCCTGAGGAAAAAGAACAAAGCTGGAGGTACCACACTCCCTGATTTCAAAATATACTACAAAGCCATAGTAACCAAAACAGCATGGTACAGGCACAAAAGCAGACACACAGATCAATGGAACAGAATCAAGAGCCCAGAAATAAACCCACACATCTATGAACAGCTAATTGTCAATAAGGGACCTAAGAACATACAATGAAGAAAAGAAAGTCTCTTCAACAAATGGTGTTGGGAAAACTGGACAGCCACATGCAAAAGAATAAAGGTAGACCATTATCTTCCACTATACACAAAAATTAACTCAAAGTGGGTTAAAGATTTGAGTGTAACACCTGAAATCCTGAAACTCCTGGAAGAAAACATGGGCAATACGCTCCTTGGCATTGGTCTTAGTAGCATATGTTTAAGTACCATGTCTGACCAGGCAAGGAAAACAATAGAAAAAATAACCAAATGGGACAACATCAAACTAAAAAGCTTCATCAACAAAATGAAAAGACAACCTATCAATTGGGAGAAGATATTTGCAAACCATATATCTGAAAAGGGGTTAATATCCAAAATAGATAAAGAACTCATACATCTCAAAAACAAAAAACCTAACCCAATTGGGGCCAGCCAGGTCGTGCAGCTCTTAAGTTCACACGCTCCACTTTGGCGGCACAGGGTTTGCCAGTTTGAATCCCGGGTATGGACCTACATACTGCTTATCAAACCATGCTGTGTCATAGAGGAAGGTGGGCACGGATGTTACCTCAGGACCAATCTTCCTCAGCAAAAAGAGGAGGATTGACAGTGGGTATTAGCTCAGGGCTAAGCTTCCTCAAAAAAAACTAACCAAATTAAAAAATGGACAAAATGAACAGACATTTCACCAAAGAAGACATACAGATGGCCAACAGGCACATGAAAACATGTTCAACATCATTAACTATTAGGGAAGTGTAAATCAAAACTACAATGAGATATCACCTCACTCCTGTCAGAATGGCTATAATTAACAAGACAGGAAATAGCAAGTGTTGCAGAGGATGTGGAGAAAACAGAAAAACAGAATTCTCATACCCTGCTGGTGGGAGTGCAAACTGGTGCAGCCACTATGGAAAAAAGTATGGAGATTTCTCAAAAAATTAATAATAGAACTACCATACGATCCAACTATTCCACTGCTGGGTATTTATCCAAAGAAGATGAAAACACAAATGTGTAAAGATACATGCACCCCTATGTTCACTGCAGCATTATTCACAATAGTCAAGACTTGGAAGCAACCTAGGTGTCCATCGAGGGACAAATGGATAAAGAAGATGTGGTATATATACACAATGGAATGCTACTCAGCCATAAGAAACAATGAAATCCAACCGTTTGTGACAACATGGATGGGCCTTGAGGGTGTTATGCTAAGTGAAATAAGTCAGATGGAAAAAGTCAAATACCATATGATCTCACTCATAAGTAGAAGATAAAAACAACAACAAACAAACACGTAGAAACAGAGATTGGATTGGTGGTTACCAAAGGGGAAGGGGGGGAGGGAGGAGGGTGAAAGAGGTGACTGGGTACACGTGTATGGTGATGACTTGCCTTTAGGTGGTAAATACAACGTCGTCTACACAGAAATCAAAATATATAATGATGTACACATGAAATTTATATAATGTTATAAACCAATGTTTTATTGGTTTATTGCAATGAAAGAAAAGCCAAAAAAGAAAAGAATTAAAAATGAGTTGATGCAGAGAAGAGAATAAATTTTGATCTTGAAGAAATAATTATAGATAATGTTTAATGATTTTTTATAGGGGAGTTTATTTGGAAGAATTAATTGTGCTTTTAACTTATGCTTGAGGTTTGCAAAAGAAAAAAGCACAGCCGTTCCCAGGCCAGGTTTGAGAATCACTGGACTAATGATTTTTCTAAGATCTTTTAAAATTCCAAGATTCTATTATCACCTCACTTCTTATTGCCAGCAAAACATACTTGATGCAAGCTACTCCTTTAGCAAATCTAATGTACTTATCCTGATCTAGGCAATCTGATCACTGGTGAAAGAATATTTCCCAATTGCGTTTTTAAAGAGCTGCTTCTCTTACTACTTAGATTCTTGCAGCATACTTTCTACCACTGATTAACTCTGGGCTACAAATAAGGCACTTTGGCCAATTAAAAAAAGAAACATGGACCCAGATTGCTTTAGGACTCCTGAAAAATCAAGCAAATTGACCAATTAAAACCAGATAGTGGTCTTGGGTTTATGCTACTTCTTATTTTCCTGTTCTTTTTGTTTGTTTTCTGTGGAAATGTATCAGCAGGGGGATAACTACTTCTATGCATGTACGTATATAGAGGCAAACCTTTCCTCTACACAGTGTGCGCCACTGAGAGATTGTGAAGTATATGGTTGAATACGATGCTGGCCAGACAAAAAGCACTGATGTCTGTATTAGTTTTTTATTGCACTGGAACAAATTACCACAAATTTAATGACTTAAAACAACACAAATTTGTCATCTTACAGTTCTGTAGATTAGAAGTCCAACACAGGTCTCATTGGGCTAAAGCCAAGATGTCAACAGAGCTGAATTCCTTTCTAGAGTCTCTCAGGCAGGTCATCTCCTTTAAGTTTATAGAAGCCACTCAAATTCCTTGGCTCTTGGAACCCCCCTCCACCACCCCACACCCTCCCCCTCCACTTCCTCCATCTTCAAAGCCAACAACATTGCATCTCTCTGACTCCCTTCCTTAGTCACATCTCCCTCTGACCACAGTCAGCAAAGGTTCTCCACTTTTAAAGAATCATGTGTTTAGGTTGGGCCCTCCCACATAATCCAGAATAATCTCTCCATCTCAACATCCTTAACCTTAAACACATCTTCACAATACCATTTGCCAGGTAAGGTAACACATTCACAAGTTCTGGACATTAGGACATGGGCATCTTTATGGAGTCATTATTCTGCGTCCTATAAAGTCCAAATAGGAGGCATTTCCCCATAGGTGCTCTATGTCCAAACTGTATCACTCATACCACACATTCTTAGATGAAACATTTTAGACTAGTATAAAGTAGAGACAAGATTTATTGCATGAATTTTCCAGTGTCAGATTTGCCTAAAGTCTTTTTTCACTTATTTTTATATTCCGTACCATATTATTAAGTGGCTGATCAACAAATAAGGGAATAGTTACTCTGTAAAACACTGCCCTACCTTCAAGCATCTTAACAAATTAGCCTTAAGTATGTGGCTACTTAGAGTTGGGTGGACGTTGCAGAGGGTAAATCACACAATTATTGTAAGTAGATACACGCCACTATTTAAAGATTCAGGCATATTCGACTCTGTGTTCCCAAAATTAAATTGGCATCATTAATAGTATAGCATATAGTTCACGAATATAGCATTCATCTGCTGAAATTTTTATTTTCCATATTCATAGAAAGGCCATGAAAGGACTTTCATATTGCTAGTTTTTGCTCAGTATTGTAGCACAATAGACAAAATAAAATATCAAACCATTATGATTTTAAGTAAAGTATAAATCCAGATCATCCACCTTCTGAAATAGAAAAGAATTATCATATCATGTTTTAGTTACCATTTAGCATAGAATAAAATGATAAGATTCTGGATGTTTGTTAAGTTTCGCTCTGCTTCTGATCAGTCACAGCTGAGAGATGGAATTGGCTCCAATGGTAATTGTATGGAAATTACCTTAACTGATTTTTTTAAAGTGTCAGAAAATTCAAGTTGGTTTAAGGAAACCAGGAATTGATTGGCTCACCTTTAAAGTCTCATGTGGAACTTCAGGCACAGTAGGACACAAGGGCTCACATGATGGCATTAGGATGCGGTCAAGCTTTGCTTCTCTGCTTTAGTTGTGTTGGCTCAATTCTCAGACAGGTTCTCCTTTTCGGGTGGCAACGTGGCTGCTGGCAGTCTCAAGTTTACAGGCTATATTCCCAGTAACATAGAGGATGGAATGCACTCCTTTCCCGATCATTTCAGCAAAAATCCCTAAGTTAGCACTAATTGGAAGATGTGGGTCATGCACCTTTCTCTGAACCAATCACTGAAGCTGTGATTGTAAATTTCACCGAATGCTCTAATGTGGGCCAGAAACACATGAGTAGAGAATGGGTGGGGGCTGGTTCACCACGGAAATATTGGGATGTTATCTCAAGAATAAGTAGAAATGGATTCCAGATGGGCCAAAATAATTTTGCATCTCACTGCTGAAGAAGTTCAGCTCTGTTAATTCTGGTGCCTCTGACCTGTTCATTCATTTATTCAACAGACATTACTATGTGCCAACTGCTATGCTGTGTAGACTGAACCCGTAGAACTTCTGATTTCTCCAATTTCTCATCAAAATTTTAGCCAACTACTTTCCTTTCTCTATAATAAGAATTAAAAAGGATATCAGAAATCCCTGAGCTCTGATATCCATTACCTAATTTTGATTAACCCTCTTGGTTTCTGATTTCCTTTGTGTATGTATGCCTATATCATTTTGAAATAATTCTGAATCCTTTTAAGCCCCTCTTGACTTTTTTGCCCTACCTGAGTTCCCACATATAGCTGTGGAGCTATATGATACTAATTTCCTAATTCATCTCATTATGAAGTAGAATATTTTCTTAATTAAAGAAAAACCTACAGCATAATGCCAGGATAATTCTTTTCTCCCCCGCCCCTTCTTTTGCTACTCTTGAGGAGACCATTTTCAATCAAAATATCTTTTAATGAAAACTGCATCTGGTCTAAGAAACAGCTGCCAATTTCCAACCTGTTGTGAGTTATAAGAACTAAATTTGAAAACCTCTTAAAATCAAGGTATAGAATGGAAAGGTTGCCAGACACTTCTCTGAATAATACCTCTGGCCCTTTTCTCAAGCTCGCTAATAACCATGACCTATTCTGCCCTGATTGGCCCAACTCATTCAAATCTACCCCCGCACACCTCTGAGGTTTCACATGCACACATTAGCCTGGCATTATGAAAAGTCAGTCAGTTTCTTAAAAAGCCAGGTAGGGGAAACAGCTAATGTTAGCATTTCTCATAAACTCAAACAGCCCCTAAAGAGGGGATCTGTCTCCTCGGTCTATATTTAACTCTGGCCCCAATTCTGAATCATCTTTCATTTGACAGAACTCCATTTTATGTAATGAATCCTACTGCTCCCCTCACTGACCCTCAGCCCCTGCCCTTCTGTCTTCATCTGTCTCCGTCTTTCTCTTCCATCTTGCTGTTTCATCCTGATTCCTCTCTTCCTCCTCTGTTTTCTGACTTATTGTGCATTATTCACTCTCTTGCTTTCCTCTGCAACCCCTCCTACTAGTGATCCACTGTTTTATTTGGTGATTAATAAAACATGAGCAAGAAAGCATTTATTAAGAATCTATTATTTGCCACAGAATGAAATAGGATCTAAATCCAAGTCTGTCTGAGTCCTTAGTTAGTAAAGAGACAAGAGTTTAAACCCAAATCTGTCTGATTCCAAAGTCCACAATCTCCTGTCACCTCACTCTATCTTTAATCTAAAAATTCTTTATTCTCTCTGTTCACTGATTTCACATTCAAAGTAAATCTGGCCTCCCCAGCCACTATCATGACACTGTTTTATTTATTTCAGAATACGTGTCACTATACGCAGTTATCTTTTCCATTTACTCATTTACTTACTCATTGAACATCCCCCATCACTTGACTTAGGATTCACTTCCTTAGGATTAGGGACCGTGTCTCATTCACCCCCATATTACCACTGCTCAGAAGATCACCTGTCTCATGGTGGTTCATCAATAACTATTTCTTCAATTGCTGAATGACTGTATGAATGCTTTCCATGTTTCAGCTCTGCAAGTAAACATCATAGCATCTGGGAGCTCTGCTGATGCAAAGAAAAAATCTGTAACCAAATTTTAATATAGGCTTTTTCAAAAATATGTAAGGTAGAAATAATAGCATGATGAAATCCATAAAACTCCAAATGGATTTAATAACTGTTAACATTCTGCTATATTTGTGCTCTCTCTCCCTCCACTTCTTTCTTTCTAAATCCCACCTTATTTCATAAAACACATAAAAAATTGCTTATCAATTTATATTTAGAAGATGTAAGGAACTCTTGCACCAACAAGTAAAAAACTCAAGAGTATGCAATAAATAAACAATTATATGAAGAGATGATCAACTACACTAGCTTTCTTATAGTTACAAAGTAAAATATGAGGCATCCCTTTATACATATCACTTTGGCAAATTGGAAAGAATATTAAATGTAGTTGAGAATATGGAGAAGTAGGAATTTTGTGGCTCATTGATGGGCACCAAGAACCACAGGGCCCTTCTGCCTGGCAGTGCTCAGGGTATCACAAGAGGTGTATCCCCTATGAATCCTCCTCCTAAGCATATATCCCAGAGAAATATGTGCAGAGATGGAGTGATGGATAAGGAGTGATGGATGATTGTGTTCGCGACAGCATTGCTTTGGGAAAAGGACATTGGAAACAACTTAGGTGAACTTTGATAGGGAAAAAAAGTATAGTAGATGTGCACTATGGAATATTATACTCAGAGACAAAAGAAACATAGAACAATATGCATAAATCTTAAAAATATTGTGGGGATTAAGAAAACCAGAAAAGAATGAGATTATAATACACTATCATCTTTATAAATTTAAAACATACAAATACGAACCAACATTCTATACTTCTCAGCTACATATACATCCAAACGCAATAGAGTGGATCCCATTTGGCGGGGTGGGAGAGATTGAAAATAAAAAGGAGAAATAAAATGAGAGGGGCCTTGCAGGGAGAGAACATCATAGCATATAGTGAACAGAGGAATGTGATTGGCCTAATTTTCTGTACATGCTATGAAAAAATATTTTAATAAATAAAGTAAAAATAAAAATGATATAACTCTGCTTCATTCATTTGCAAATTTTTATCTCTTACTCACACTGTGCCCATTAACAATGCACAAAGTTCATAGCGGTTGATTATCTCTTCATAGAATTCTTTTTCTATGGAGCACTCTCAGGTTTCTCATTATACGGCTCCAGTGTTAACAGGCAGTCCTTACAAGGACGTACTCAGGTCGATAAGAATGTCCCATTTTAAACTCACAAAACTGAACTAAAGAAAGGAAGGGAGCATCAAAAATAACAAGATAAACTGATATCATGTATATCTCTTAAGATGTGATACACACAGAAAGACACAATACCACCTATGTGTGTTCTTGCCAAAAATGATTAAGCTGTATTTTGCAGTGAAGAAACAATCAGACT